>NC_071405.1:17039344-17341682 GCF_017976375.1 Cuculus canorus
GAGATGTCTGCATCTGGAGGCGAACTTCAGCCCTTCAGCAGATAATTATGACTTCCAAGCCTGGATGCGTTTGTCAGATACCAGGCAGCATCCATTCTTGCTTTGCTCTCTGGTGTAACCGTGTCAGGCGATGATTAATGTTATCCAGGAAAAATCAATGTTTATTTATTCTATCTGTCATAGAGCGTGGGTTTAGGAGCTGCTGATTTCTCTCGGGTGAGCAGAGAGAGTGAGCCTGAAGTCATCTTTTATCTCCAAGTTAGACGTCTGTAGCAAAGGGAGGGGAGACAAATCCTGGCTCTTATCACTGCACCATCCAACACGAGGGAAACCCGCACTAAGGAAAGTCATATTTTCTGGTGCTTTTACCTAGCAGAGACCTTCCTGGGACAGGGAACAGAGATTTATCCCTTGTGTAGTCTTGCTGGCCTGGGAGCAATGAAAAGATGAGAAATAATTTCATTCTCCCAGCAGTTATTGTGAAAATCATGGACATACATGTGTAAAGAGTTCAGAGGAACTGTGAAAAAGCCGTGCAAGGAGGTTTAGCCCTCTCAAAGAGAACTTACTTTATATAGATTTAAAGTGGTGTAACTGATAGACAAAAATTAACATCCTTACCTTTGTTGACAGGTTTGGGCCTGTTAAACATTTCCATTTGAAAGACTCGAGGCAGCTGAGCGGCTCAGATCTTTAGTATGGTTGAAGATAATCACACATTTGCATCTGAGTTTATTCTCCTGGGCATCACAAACCAAAAAGACCTGCAGGTGACTTGCTTTGTCTTACTCCTTGTCATCTATGTGGTCACTCTACTGGGAAATCTGGGAGTAATCATATTAATCAGAATGGATTTGTGCCTGCACACCCCCATGTACTTCTTCCTAAGCCACTTGTCTCTCCTGGACATCTGCTACTCCTCTACCATCATCCCTCAAACCTTGCTGAACATTTTAGTGGAACGGAAGGTCATTTCTTTTGTTAGTTGTGCCACACAGCTCTTCTCCTTTGCAACTTGTGCCACCACTGAGTGCTACGTGCTGGCTGCCATGGCCTATGATCGTTACTTGGCCATCTGCAAGCCCCTGCTTTACCCAGTAGTCATGTCCCAGAGGCTTTGCCTCGGCATGTTGGCTGGTGCCTACTTAGTTGGTGGGGTCAGTTCCACCATACACACCATTTCCATATTTCGTCTCCCGTTCTGCCAGTCCAAGAAGATCAACCATTTCTTCTGTGATGGACCACCACTGCTGGCCCTCTCCTGCTCTGATGCCCGTGTCAGTGAGGCAACGGTTTCTGCCGTGGTGGGATTCAATGTCCTAAGCACTATGGTCTTCATCTTAGCCTCCTACTTGTCGGTCCTCTCTAATGCCTTATGGATGCACTCTGTAGCCAGTCGGCACAAAGCCTTCTCCACCTGTGCCTCTCACTTGGCCTCCATTGCTTTGTACTACGGCAGCTCCATCTTTGTGTACCTACATCCTGTCTCCAGACGCAGCTTGGGACGTGACAAGGTGGTCTCCATGCTGTACTCTGTTGCAGTCCCTCTGCTGAACCCCCTCATCTACAGCCTAAGAAACAGGGACATGAGGAACGCCATGAGGAAAGCAAAAGGTAGAGTCCTCTCCTCCTTGTCCATCTGCGGCTTCTGTTCAGCTGAAAGCCGAGGGCTACCCTTGCATGGGAAGGAGGGTTAGATATGGCGCCTTCAAGAAGCAGGGACTAAATGCCCCTGGAAGGAGGACACCTGCAAAACAGGTTTCTCCTTGAACCAAGGCTACACACTGCATTAGGAGAGATGGGACTGATGGAGCCTGGACCAGACGGTGACCATGTGTTGGGCAGAAAAGGTTTGTCCAAAGTAAATGATATTTAAAAGTGACTTAAAAATAAATCTTGTGTATTATTTATATATTATAAACGTTCACGGAATGATAGCAAGAGCAGGTGATGGCAAAGGCAGCCCAGGCATGTCCCTGCGGGAGAGATGGGATGGAGGGCTGGGTGCAGCCAGAAGGGTCTCAGAGGGCTGGGAATTGAATGGAGCTTTTGCTGAGCAGGTCAAAATAATGATCAGAAAGAGGAGGGTCCTGAGGGAGAGCGGCTTGCACAAACATCTGGGCTAAGGCTTCCTGCAGGATAAAAGCCCTCTGCCAGCCCAGGCGATCTGCTCCCCAGCATCTCCCCTCCTCCCACGGCTTCCACCCATCGGATGAGCTCTGCCAGAACCTGCAGGTGCCTCATCTCACAATGCCTTCCCTCCTATCCGAGCAGGTAAGAAAGGGTTGGACGCTTCCTGGCAGTGACCCTTGTGCTGCTGCCCCTCGCAGGCTTGACAACATGTTGGAGCACAGGTGCTCCAATAAGACTCAGCCCAGCGCTTTGCTGCTCTCTCTGTTATTCCTTAACCCACAACACGTTCCTTCCACTGTGCCTGGACTGGGTTCTCTCTCCAGCTTTTGGCATTCTTCAGAGTGCATGTGTTTCACCCTGAAGCTCTTCAGGGTATCATTGTCCTCTCCAGGGCTGCAAGGTCACAGAGCAGCTGCTCACCACAGGTTGCCACTACGGGATGGAAACGTGCCCCACTAGGACACAATCCATCGAACCCCACTGATGGAAGCTTTATCGAGAGAGAGAGAAACGCGTGCTTCAAGGGCCCGACTCATCCAGATGGAGCTACAACTACGCCTCCATTCCCACGCAATGTTGACCAAGGAGATCTGAGGTCGGTGCAGTGAAATGAGTGGTTCTGGGACTTGGTTCCCCTCCCACACTCACTTCAGTCTTCTGTAGTTTCTTAACTCAGCCTGTTCTGGGGCAGCGGGTGCTGCTTTGTGGGCAGGATGTGCTGGGGCAGCCTCATCTAAAGGAAGGCCATCCGTGCTCTCCTAGAGCATCCATGGTGTGAAACCAAATGTCCTGGTGGGGTCTAGGAGGTTTTCTTTGATAACAAAGCTCTGACCCCACCTCAAACCGACCTGGGGACATTTCAGCTGAGATGCAGACAGCTTGTCCCTCAGACAGTTCATCTGCTGAGGGGCTGTGTGGGGGAGATGGGAACATCCCAGCTGAAGCTTGAAACAGCTTCCAGTACCTGAAGGGGCTACAAGAAAGCTGGGGAGGGACTCTTCACAAAGGCCTGTGGTGACAGGACGAGGGACAATGGGGATAAACTGGAGAGGAGGAGATTTAGACTAGGCATTAGGAGGAATTTCTTCACCATGAGGGTGGGGAGGCCCTGGAACAGCTTGCCCGGGGAAGTGGTGGCTGCCCCATCCCTGGAGGTGTTCAAGGCCAGGTTGGATGGGGTCTGGGCAGCCTGATCTAGTGGGAGGTGTCCCTGCCCATGGCAGGGGGTGAAACTGGATGATCTTTAAGGTCCCCTGCAACCAAACTGTTCTGTGACTCTCTTCTATGATTCTATGAAACAAAGAAAAGAAAAATTCCTTAACGTTTCCAGAAATGGGTGGTAAGAATCCAATCTCCTCTGTCTTCCAGACTTTGCAATGTCTTTATTTGAGCTTTTGCACTTGACCCAGCATTTGGTGTCTCCCAGCGCATCCTCAGCAGAATGTACATTAACACGGCAGAGCTGTTCTCCTTTAATACCCGAGTCTCTAACGAGCTGCTTCACCTCTCTGGCCTCCAAGCTGGGGCCAAAGGCAGAAATCGAGCTGCCTTGCATTTATCTAAAGAACAGACGCTGCTTTCCAGAGCAGTTCCTTTCTGCATCGCGTTCCGATGTTCCCACAGGATTTCTCTCCTGGGGATTTATTTCCCTGATTCATTTTATTTCTGTGCAAATTCATCCTACAGAAACGATGGATGGAGACAACCTGACGGTTTTGTCCGGCTTCATCCTCTTGGGTTTCTCTGATGCCCCAGAACTACAAACCACCATCTTCACCATTTCCTTATCCCTCTATGTTTTAATGGCGCTGGGGAACCTGGTGATGATCCTGCTCATCAACACCGACCCCCAGCTCCACACCCCCATGTATTTCTTCCTGATCCACTTGTCTTTCATAGATTTCTGCCTCTCCTCCACTGTCATCCCAAAGGCGCTGGAGACGTTCCTGCTGGGGAGGAGCCACATCTCTCTTTTGGGTTGCTTTGCACAGATCTATTTTTTCTCTGCTCTGGTCATCTGTGAGTGCTCCCTGCTGGGGCTGATGGCTTTCGACCGATACGTGGCTGTTTGCAAGCCGCTGCTTTACACCACCATCATGTCCAGGGCACGTTGCTACAGCTTGATGGTGCTGGTGTACACCACGGGCTTCCTCTCCTCCCTGGTGCACACCATCCTGGTGGGGCGGTTGTCCTTCTGCCAGGAGAGGAGCATCAACCACTTCTTCTGCGAGCTGCCCACCGTCCTGCAGCTCTCCTGCTCCAATGCCCACACAAACGAGATCTTGCAGGTTTCTGATGCCGTTCTCACCGACGTGGGTTCTATCCTGATGATCCTGGTTTCCTACACCTACATTATCTGCACCATCCTGCAGATGCCTTCGGGCAGGAGCAGGCTGAAAGGTTTCTCCACCTGTACCTCCCACCTGGTTGCCATCACTATCTTCTACGCACCGATTATGCTCACCTACTTCCAGCCTCGCAAGGCGTGCTCGCGGGACCAGGCAAAAGTGGTTTCAGCCTGTTACGCCCTGCTGACCCCCACCCTCAACCCCCTCATCTACAGCCTGAGGAACACAGAGGTGAAGGGGGCCCTGAGGAGGCTGTGGGTGCGAAAGCTGGTGCCGCGACTCTCCAGGCTGCGAAAATGCAGCTGAAGCTCTTTGGTGCTTTAGTGGTAATGAAGGAATAGGAGTTATTGGGATGCTTAAAGAGGAAGGGATCATGTAACAAGCAGCACGAGAACCAGCACAATGAACTGTTATGGATGGTGGAATGTGTCCATCCAGGTGAAAATCTGGCTGTGAACTCCAATGCCATTTCTGACCAGTGTCTAGGAGAACCATTGGAAAGCAGAGAGCAATGGTGTTGGCTCCAGGGACCTGGAACCATGCTAATGACTTGTGGGCACACGTCCATTATCACATTGACAGAAGTGGTTCCCAACCAAAATCTTCTTGGGACGTGTTGTCTTTACATCTACTGATCTTGCACCAACTGGATGATCCACAGGAGGCCCATACTTTGTGTGACCATCACTGAACCACGTCTGACTTTGAGTTAGGAGTCTTCTGTACATCCTCGCATGGATGAAGTGGAAGACGCTGTAAAGAAGATAGCAGACAGCGGGGGTTTACCATTTAATCCAGACACACCTTTTATGTTTGATGAACTGCACAATTTCTGGTAGAACCTGTAGTTTGTATGAAAAAAAAGTAAATAAACTTTATGTTTCAAAATAAACTTCTTTGTAAATTGTGTTTTCCAAAAAGAACTGGAATGAACAATGAATGCATGTAATGGAAACTCCTTAAACCCAGCTTTAAGCTGGGGCAAAGTGAAATGCTGTAAAGCTTTTCATCACAGTTTCTGATGGGGTTCTCATTAAAAGTGTGGGCGTTTGGATAGTTTTGCTGAGAAATGGAGAACACGATATCTAAAGCACCTGATAAGATGCCTTCTAGTTACATGTAAAGTGCAACTCGGAGGGATGAGAACCGTGAACACACAACAAAGGAGCTCATCTCTCCCTTCTGCTCCTTCCTTTCACCCCCAGTGCATAAGGTGCCTACTTAGTTGGTGGGGTCAGCTCCACCATACACACCATTTCCATATTTCGTCTCCCGTTCTGCCAGTCCAAGAAGATCAACCATTTCTTCTGTGATGGACCACCACTGCTGGCCCTCTCCTGCTCTGATGCCCGTGTCAGTGACGCAATGATTTCTGCTCTGGTCGGGTTCAATGTCCTAAGCACCATTGTCTTCATCTTAGCCTCCTACTTGTCGGTCCTCTCCAATGCCTTATGGATGCACTCTGTAGCCAGTCGGCACAAAGCCTTCTCCACCTGTGCCTCTCACTTGGCCTCCAGTGCTTTGTACTACGGCAGCTCCCTCTTCATGTACCTGCGTCCCGTCCCCAGATGCAGCTTGGGACGTGACAAGGTGGTCTCCATGCTGTACTCTGTTGCAGTCCCTCTGCTGAACCCCCTCATCTGCAGCCTAAGAAATGGGGAAATGAGGAACGCCATGAGGAAAGCAAAAGGTAGTCCTCTCCTCCTTGTCCATCTGCGGCTCCTGGTCAGCTGAAAGCCGAGGGCTACCCTTGCAGGGGAAGGAGGGTTAGATACGGCGCCTTCAAGAAGCAGGGACTAAATGCCCCTGGAAGGAGGACACCTGCAAAATAGGTTTCTCCTTGAACCAAGGCTACACACTGCATTGGGAGAGATGGGACTGATGGAGCCTGGACGTGACGGTGACCATGTGTTGGGCAGAAAGGGTTTGCCCAAAATAAATGTTGTTTAAAAGTAACTTAAATATAAATCTTGTTTACTATTTATATATTATAAAAGGCACGGGATGAAAGCAAGGACCAGGCAGGTCCCTGCAGGAGAGATGGGATGGAGGGCTGGGTGCAGCCAGAAAGGTCTCGGAGGGTTGGGAATTGAACGGAGCTTTTGCTGAGCAGATCAAAATAATGATCAGAAGGAGGAGGGTCCTGAGGGAGAGCGGCTTGCACAAACATCTGAGCTAAGGCTTCCTGCGGGATAAAAGCCCTCTGCCAGCCCAGGCGATCTGCCCCCCTGCATCTCCCCTCCTCCCACGGCTTCCACCCATCGGATGAGCTTTGCCAGGACCTGCAGGTGCCTCATCTCACAATGCCTTCCCTCCTATACGAGCAGGTAAGAAAGGGTTGGACGCTTCCTGACAGTGACCCTTGTGCTGCTGCCCCTCGCAGGCTTGACAACATGTTGGAGCACAGGTGCTCCAATAAGACTCAGCCCAGCGCTTTGCTGCTCTCTCTGTTATTCCTTAACCCACAACACGTTCCTTCCACTGTGCCTGGACTGGGTTCTCTCTCCAGCTTTTGGCATTCTTCAGAGTGCATGTGTTTCACCCTGAAGCTCTTCAGGGTATCACTGTCCTCTCCAGGGCTGCAAGGTCACAGAGCAGCTGCTCACCACAGGTTGCCACTACGGGATGGAAACGTGCCCCACTAGGACACAATCCATCGAACCCCACTGATGGAAGCTTTATCGAGAGAGAGAGAAACGCGTGCTTCAAGGGCCCGACTCATCCAGATGGAGCTACAACTACGCCTCCATTCCCACGCAATGTTGACCAAGGAGATCTGAGGTCGGTGCAGTGAAATGAGTGGTTCTGGGACTTGGTTCCCCTCCCACACTCACTTCAGTCTTCTGTAGTTTCTTAACTCAGCCTGTTCTGGGGCAGCGGGTGCTGCTTTGTGGGCAGGATGTGCTGGGGCAGCCTCATCTAAAGGAAGGCCATCCGTGCTCTCCTAGAGCATCCATGGTGTGAAACCAAATGTCCTGGTGGGGTCTAGGAGGTTTTCTTTGATAACAAAGCTCTGACCCCACCTCAAACCGACCTGGGGACATTTCAGCTGAGATGCAGACAGCTTGTCCCTCAGACAGTTCATCTGCTGAGGGGCTGTGTGGGGGAGATGGGAACATCCCAGCTGAAGCTTGAAACAGCTTCCAGTACCTGAAGGGGCTACAAGAAAGCTGGGGAGGGACTCTTCACAAAGGCCTGTGGTGACAGGACGAGGGACAATGGGGATAAACTGGAGAGGAGGAGATTTAGACTAGGCATTAGGAGGAATTTCTTCACCATGAGGGTGGGGAGGCCCTGGAACAGCTTGCCCGGGGAAGTGGTGGCTGCCCCATCCCTGGAGGTGTTCAAGGCCAGGTTGGATGGGGTCTGGGCAGCCTGATCTAGTGGGAGGTGTCCCTGCCCATGGCAGGGGGTGAAACTGGATGATCTTTAAGGTCCCCTGCAACCAAACTGTTCTGTGACTCTCTTCTATGATTCTATGAAACAAAGAAAAGAAAAATTCCTTAACGTTTCCAGAAATGGGTGGTAAGAATCCAATCTCCTCTGTCTTCCAGACTTTGCAATGTCTTTATTTGAGCTTTTGCACTTGACCCAGCATTTGGTGTCTCCCAGCGCATCCTCAGCACAATGTACATTAACACGGCAGAGCTGTTCTCCTTTAATACCCGAGTCTCTAACGAGCTGCTTCACCTCTCTGGCCTCCAAGCTGGGGCCAAAGGCAGAAATCGAGCTGCCTTGCATTTATCTAAAGAACAGACGCTGCTTTCCAGAGCAGTTCCTTTCTGCATCGCGTTCCGATGTTCCCACAGGATTTCTCTCCTGGGGATTTATTTCCCTGATTCATTTTATTTCTGTGCAAATTCATCCTACAGAAACGATGGATGGAGACAACCTGACGGTTTTGTCCGGCTTCATCCTCTTGGGTTTCTCTGATGCCCCAGAACTACAAACCACCATCTTCACCATTTCCTTATCCCTCTATGTTTTAATGGCGCTGGGGAACCTGGTGATGATCCTGCTCATCAACACCGACCCCCAGCTCCACACCCCCATGTATTTCTTCCTGATCCACTTGTCTTTCATAGATTTCTGCCTCTCCTCCACTGTCATCCCAAAGGCGCTGGAGACGTTCCTGCTGGGGAGGAGCCACATCTCTCTTTTGGGTTGCTTTGCACAGATCTATTTTTTCTCTGCTCTGGTCATCTGTGAGTGCTCCCTGCTGGGGCTGATGGCTTTTGACCGATACGTGGCTGTTTGCAAGCCGCTGCTTTACACCACCATCATGTCCAGGGTGCATTGCTACAGCTTGATGGTGCTGGTGTACACCACGGGCTTCCTCTCCTCCCTGGTGCACACCATCCTGGTGGGGCGGTTGTCCTTCTGCCAGGAGAGGAGCATCAACCACTTCTTCTGCGAGCTGCCCACTGTCCTGCAGCTCTCCTGCTCCAATGCCCACACAAACGAGATCTTGCAGGTTTCTGATGCCGTTCTCACCAACATGGGTTCTATCCTGATGATCCTGGTTTCTTACACCTACATTATCCGCACCATCCTGCAGATAGCTTCAGGCAGGAGCAGGCTGAAAGGTTTCTCCACCTGTACCTCCCACCTGGTTGCCATCACCATCTTCTATGCCCCGGTTATGCTCACCTACTTCCAGCCTCGCAAGGCGTGCTCGCGGGACCAGGCAAAAGTGGTTTCAGCCTGTTATGCCCTCCTGACCCCCACCCTCAACCCTCTCATCTACAGCCTGAGGAACACAGAGGTGAAGGGGGCCCTGAGGAGGCTGTGGGTGCGAAAGCTGGTGCCGCGACTCTCCAGGCTGCGAAAATGCAGCTGAAGCTCTTTGGTGCTTTGGTGGTAATGAAGGAAAAGGAGTTATTGGGCCGCTTACAGAGGAGGATATCACGCAAGAAGCACAGGGTATGGAGAACCAGCACAATGAACTGTTATGGATGGTGGAATGTGTCCATCCAGGTGAAAATCTGGTTGTGAACTTGGATGTCGTTTCTGACCAATGTCTAGGAGAACCATCGGGAAGCAGAGAGCCATGGTGTTGGCTCCAGGGACCTGGAACCGTGCTAATGACTTGTGGGCACACGTCCATTATCACATTGACAGAAGTGGTTCCCAACCAAAATCTTCTTGGGACGTGTTGTCTTTACATCTACTGATCTTGCACCAACTGGATGATCCACAGGAGGCCCATACTTTGTGTGACCATCACTGAACCACGTCTGACTTTGAGTTAGGAGTCTTCTGTACATCCTCGCATGGATGAAGTGGAAGACGCTGTAAAGAAGATAGCAGACAGCGGGGGTTTACCATTTAATCCAGACACACCTTTTATGTTTGATGAACTGCACAATTTCTGGTAGAACCTGTAGTTTGTATGAAAAAAAAAGTAAATAAACTTTATGTTTCAAAATAAACTTCTTTGTAAATTGTGTTTTCCAAAAAGAACTGGAATGAACAATGAATGCATGTAATGGAAACTCCTTAAACCCAGCTTTAAGCTGGGGCAAAGTGAAATGCTGTAAAGCTTTTCATCACAGTTTCTGATGGGGTTCTCATTAAAAGTGTGGGCGTTTGGATAGTTTTGCTGAGAAATGGAGAACACGATATCTAAAGCACCTGATAAGATGCCTTCTAGTTACATGTAAAGTGCAACTCGGAGGGATGAGAACCGTGAACACACAACAAAGGAGCTCATCTCTCCCTTCTGCTCCTTCCTTTCACCCCCAGTGCATAAGGTGCCTACTTAGTTGGTGGGGTCAGCTCCACCATACACACCATTTCCATATTTCGTCTCCCGTTCTGCCAGTCCAAGAAGATCAACCATTTCTTCTGTGATGGATCACCACTGCTGGCCCTCTCCTGCTCTGATGCCCGTGTCAGTGACGCAATGATTTCTGCTCTGGTCGGGTTCAATGTCCTAAGCACCATTGTCTTCATCTTAGCCTCCTACTTGTCGGTCCTCTCCAATGCCTTATGGATGCACTCTGTAGCCAGTCGGCACAAAGCCTTCTCCACCTGTGCCTCTCACTTGGCCTCCAGTGCTTTGTACTACGGCAGCTCCCTCTTCATGTACCTGCGTCCCGTCCCCAGATGCAGCTTGGGACGTGACAAGGTGGTCTCCATGCTGTACTCTGTTGCAGTCCCTCTGCTGAACCCCCTCATTCTGCAGCCTAAGAAATGGGGAAATGAGGAACGCCATGAGGAAAGCAAAAGGTAGTCCTCTCCTCCTTGTCCATCTGCGGCTCCTGGTCAGCTGAAAGCCGAGGGCTACCCTTGCAGGGGAAGGAGGGTTAGATATGGCGCCTTCAAGAAGCAGGGACTAAATGCCCCTGGAAGGAGGACACCTGCAAAATAGGTTTCTCCTTGAACCAAGGCTACACACTGCATTGGGAGAGATGGGACTGATGGAGCCTGGACGTGACGGTGACCATGTGTTGGGCAGAAAGGGTTTGCCCAAAATAAATGTTGTTTAAAAGTAACTTAAATATAAATCTTGTTTACTATTTATATATTATAAAAGGCACGGGATGAAAGCAAGGACCAGGCAGGTCCCTGCAGGAGAGATGGGATGGAGGGCTGGGTGCAGCCAGAGAGGTCTCGGAGGGTTGGGAATTGAACGGAGCTTTTGCTGAGCAGATCAAAATAATGATCAGAAGGAGGAGGGTCCTGAGGGAGAGCGGCTTGCACAAACATCTGAGCTAAGGCTTCCTGCGGGATAAAAGCCCTCTGCCAGCCCAGGCGATCTGCCCCCCTGCATCTCCCCTCCTCCCACGGCTTCCACCCATCGGATGAGCTTTGCCAGGACCTGCAGGTGCCTCATCTCACAATGCCTTCCCTCCTATACGAGCAGGTAAGAAAGGGTTGGACGCTTCCTGACAGTGACCCTTGTGCTGCTGCCCCTCGCAGGCTTGACAACATGTTGGAGCACAGGTGCTCCAATAAGACTCAGCCCAGCGCTTTGCTGCTCTCTCTGTTATTCCTTAACCCACAACACGTTCCTTCCACTGTGCCTGGACTGGGTTCTCTCTCCAGCTTTTGGCATTCTTCAGAGTGCATGTGTTTCACCCTGAAGCTCTTCAGGGTATCACTTGTCCTCTCCAGGGCTGCAAGGTCACAGAGCAGCTGCTCACCACAGGTTGCCACTACGGGATGGAAACGTGCCCCACTAGGACACAATCCATCGAACCCCACTGATGGAAGCTTTATCGAGAGAGAGAGAAACGCGTGCTTCAAGGGCCCGACTCATCCAGATGGAGCTACAACTACGCCTCCATTCCCACGCAATGTTGACCAAGGAGATCTGAGGTCGGTGCAGTGAAATGAGTGGTTCTGGGACTTGGTTCCCCTCCCACACTCACTTCAGTCTTCTGTAGTTTCTTAACTCAGCCTGTTCTGGGGCAGCGGGTGCTGCTTTGTGGGCAGGATGTGCTGGGGCAGCCTCATCTAAAGGAAGGCCATCCGTGCTCTCCTAGAGCATCCATGGTGTGAAACCAAATGTCCTGGTGGGGTCTAGGAGGTTTTCTTTGATAACAAAGCTCTGACCCCACCTCAAACCGACCTGGGGACATTTCAGCTGAGATGCAGACAGCTTGTCCCTCAGACAGTTCATCTGCTGAGGGGCTGTGTGGGGGAGATGGGAACATCCCAGCTGAAGCTTGAAACAGCTTCCAGTACCTGAAGGGGCTACAAGAAAGCTGGGGAGGGACTCTTCACAAAGGCCTGTGGTGACAGGACGAGGGACAATGGGGATAAACTGGAGAGGAGGAGATTTAGACTAGGCATTAGGAGGAATTTCTTCACCATGAGGGTGGGGAGGCCCTGGAACAGCTTGCCCGGGGAAGTGGTGGCTGCCCCATCCCTGGAGGTGTTCAAGGCCAGGTTGGATGGGGTCTGGGCAGCCTGATCTAGTGGGAGGTGTCCCTGCCCATGGCAGGGGGTGAAACTGGATGATCTTTAAGGTCCCCTGCAACCAAACTGTTCTGTGACTCTCTTCTATGATTCTATGAAACAAAGAAAAGAAAAATTCCTTAACGTTTCCAGAAATGGGTGGTAAGAATCCAATCTCCTCTGTCTTCCAGACTTTGCAATGTCTTTATTTGAGCTTTTGCACTTGACCCAGCATTTGATGTCTCCCAGCGCATCCTCAGCACAATGTACATTAACACGGCAGAGCTGTTCTCCTTTAATACCCGAGTCTCTAACGAGCTGCTTCACCTCTCTGGCCTCCAAGCTGGGGCCAAAGGCAGAAATCGAGCTGCCTTGCATTTATCTAAAGAACAGACGCTGCTTTCCAGAGCAGTTCCTTTCTGCATCGCGTTCCGATGTTCCCACAGGATTTCTCTCCTGGGGATTTATTTCCCTGATTCATTTTATTTCTGTGCAAATTCATCCTACAGAAACGATGGATGGAGACAACCTGACGGTTTTGTCCGGCTTCATCCTCTTGGGTTTCTCTGATGCCCCAGAACTACAAACCACCATCTTCACCATTTCCTTATCCCTCTATGTTTTAATGGCGCTGGGGAACCTGGTGATGATCCTGCTCATCAACACCGACCCCCAGCTCCACACCCCCATGTATTTCTTCCTGATCCACTTGTCTTTCATAGATTTCTGCCTCTCCTCCACTGTCATCCCAAAGGCGCTGGAAACGTTCCTGCTGGGGAGGAGCCACATCTCTCTTTTGGGTTGCTTTGCACAGATCTATTTTTACTCTGCTCTGGTCATCTCTGAGTGCTACTTGCTGGGGCTGATGGCTTTTGACCGATATGTGGCTGTTTGCAAGCCGCTGCTTTACACCACCATCATGTCCAGGGTGCATTGCTACAGCTTGATGGTGCTGGTGTATACCACGGGCTTCCTCTCCTCCCTGGTGCACACCATCCTGGTGGGGCGGTTGTCCTTCTGCCAGGAGAGGAGCATCAACCACTTCTTCTGCGAGCTGCCCACTGTCCTGCAGCTCTCCTGCTCCAATGCCCACACAAACGAGATCTTGCAGGTTTCTGATGCCGTTCTCACCAACGTGAGTTCTATCCTGATGATCCTGGTTTCTTACACCTACATTATCCGCACCATCCTGCAGATAGCTTCAGGCAGGAGCAGGCTGAAAGGTTTCTCCACCTGTACCTCCCACCTGGTTGCCATCACTATCTTCTATGCCCCGGTTATGCTCACCTACTTCCAGCCTCGCAAGGCGTGCTCGCGGGACCAGGCAAAAGTGGTTTCAGCCTGTTATGCCCTGCTGACCCCCACCCTCAACCCCCTCATCTACAGCCTGAGGAACACAGAGGTGAAGGGGGCCCTGAGGAGGCTGTGGGTGCGAAAGCTGGTGCCGCGACTCTCCAGGCTGCGAAAATGCAGCTGAAGCTCTTTGGTGCTTTGATGGTAATGAAGGAATAGGAGTTATTGGGCCGCTTACAGAGGAGGATATCACGCAAGAAGCACAGGGTATGGAGAACCAGCACAATGAACTGTTATGGATGGTGGAATGTGTCCATCCAGGTGAAAATCTGGTTGTGACCTCGGATGCCATTTCTGACCAATGTCTAGGAGAACCATCGGAAAGCACAGGGCCATGGTGTTGGCTCCAGGGACCTGGCACCATGTGAATGACTTGTGGGCACACGTCCATTATCACATTGACAGAAGTGGTTCCCAACCAAAATCTTCTGGGACGTGTTGTCTTTACATCTACTGATCTTGCACCAACTGGATGATCCACAGGAGGCCCATACTTTTGTGACCATCACTGAACCACGTCTGACTTTGAGTTAGGAGTCTTCTGTACATCCTCGCATGGATGAGGTGGAAGACGCTGTAAAGAAGATAGCAGACAGCGGGGGTTTACCGTTTAATCCAGACACACCTTTTATGTTTGATGAACTGCACAATTTCTGGTAGAAACTGTAGTTTGTATGAAAAAAAAAGTAAATATACTTTATGTTTCAAAATAAACTTCTTTGTAAATTGTGTTTTCCTAAAAGAACTGGAATGAACAATGAATGCATGTAATGGAAACTCCTTAAACCCAGCTTTAAGCTGGGGCAAAGTGAAATGCTGTAAAGCTTTTCATCACAGTTTCTGATGGGGTTCTCATTAAAAGTGTGGGCGTTTGGATAGTTTTGCTGAGAAATGGAGAACACGATATCTAAAGCACCTGATAAGATGCCTTCTAGTTACATGTAAAGTGCAACTCGGAGGGATGAGAACCGTGAACACACAACAAAGGAGCTCATCTCTCCCTTCTGCTCCTTCCTTTCACCCCCAGTGCATAAGGTGCCTACTTAGTTGGTGGGGTCAGCTCCACCATACACACCATTTCCATATTTCGTCTCCCGTTCTGCCAGTCCAAGAAGATCAACCATTTCTTCTGTGATGGACCACCACTGCTGGCCCTCTCCTGCTCTGATGCCCGTGTCAGTGACGCAATGATTTCTGCCCTGGTCGGGTTCAATGTCCTAAGCACCATTGTCTTCATCTTAGCCTCCTACTTGTCGGTCCTCTCCAGTGCCTTATGGATGCACTCTGTAGCCAGTCGGCACAAAGCCTTCTCCACCTGTGCCTCTCACTTGGCCTCCAGTGCTTTGTACTACAGCAGCTCCCTCTTCATGTACCTGCGTCCCGTCCCCAGATGCAGCTTGGGACGTGACAAGGTGGTCTCCATGCTGTACTCTGTTGCAGTCCCTCTGCTGAACCCCCTCATCTGCAGCCTAAGAAATGGGGAAATGAGGAACGCCATGAGGAAAGCAAAAGGTAGTCCTCTCCTCCTTGTCCATCTGCGGCTCCTGGTCAGCTGAAAGCCGAGGGCTACCCTTGCAGGGGAAGGAGGGTTAGATATGGCGCCTTCAAGAAGCAGGGACTAAATGCCCCTGGAAGGAGGACACCTGCAAAATAGGTTTCTCCTTGAACCAAGGCTACACACTGCATTGGGAGAGATGGGACTGATGGAGCCTGGACGTGACGGTGACCATGTGTTGGGCAGAAAGGGTTTGCCCAAAATAAATGTTGTTTAAAAGTAACTTAAATATAAATCTTGTTTATTATTTAAATATTATAAAAGGCACGGGATGAAAGCAAGGACCAGGCAGGCCCCTGCAGGAGAGATGGGATGGAGGGCTGGGTGCAGCCAGAAAGGTCTCGGAGGGTTGGGAATTGAATGGAGCTTTTGCTGAGCAGGTCAAAATAATGATCAAAAGGAGGAGGGTCCTGAGGGAGAGCGGCTTGCACAAACATCTGAGCTAAGGCTTCCTGCGGGATAAAAGCCCTCTGCCAGCCCAGGCAATCTGCCCCCCTGCATCTCCCCTCCTCCCACGGCTTCCACCCATCGGATGAGCTTTGCCAGGACCTGCAGGTGCCTCATCTCACAATGCCTTCCCTCCTATCCGAGCAGGTAAGAAAGGGTTGGACGCTTCCTGGCAGTGACCCTTGTGCTGCTGCCCCTCGCAGGCTTGACAACATGTTGGAGCACAGGTGCTCCAACAAGACTCAGCCCAGCGCTTTGCTGCTCTCTCTGTTATTCCTTAACCCACAACACGTTCCTTCCACTGTGCCTGGACTGGGTTCTCTCTCCAGCTTTTGGCATTCTTCAGAGTGCATGTGTTTCACCCTGAAGCTCTTCAGGGTATCATTGTCCTCTCCAGGGCTGCAAGGTCACAGAGCAGCTGCTCACCACAGGTTGCCACTACGGGATGGAAACGTGCCCCACTAGGACACAATCCATTGAACCCCACTGATGGAAGCTTTATCGAGAAAGAGAAACGCGTGCTTCAAGGGCCCGACTCATCCAGATGGAGCTACAACTACGCCTCCATTCCCACGCAATGTTGACCAAGGAGATCTGAGGTCGGTGCAGTGAAATGAGTGGTTCTGGGACTTGGTTCCCCTCCCACACTCACTTCAGTCTTCTGTAGTTTCTTAACTCAGCCTGTTCTGGGGCAGCGGGTGCTGCTTTGTGGGCAGGATGTGCTGGGGCAGCCTCATCTAAAGGAAGGCCATCCGTGCTCTCCTAGAGCATCCATGGTGTGAAACCAAATGTCCTGGTGGGGTCTAGGAGGTTTTCTTTGATAACAAAGCTCTGACCCCACCTCAAACCGACCTGGGGACATTTCAGCTGAGATGCAGACAGCTTGTCCCTCAGACAGTTCATCTGCTGAGGGGCTGTGTGGGGGAGATGGGAACATCCCAGCTGAAGCTTGAAACAGCTTCCAGTACCTGAAGGGGCTACAAGAAAGCTGGGGAGGGACTCTTCACAAAGGCCTGTGGTGACAGGACGAGGGACAATGGGGATAAACTGGAGAGGAGGAGATTTAGACTAGGCATTAGGAGGAATTTCTTCACCATGAGGGTGGGGAGGCCCTGGAACAGCTTGCCCGGGGAAGTGGTGGCTGCCCCATCCCTGGAGGTGTTCAAGGCCAGGTTGGATGGGGTCTGGGCAGCCTGATCTAGTGGGAGGTGTCCCTGCCCATGGCAGGGGGTGAAACTGGATGATCTTTAAGGTCCCCTGCAACCAAACTGTTCTGTGACTCTCTTCTATGATTCTATGAAACAAAGAAAAGAAAAATTCCTTAACGTTTCCAGAAATGGGTGGTAAGAATCCAATCTCCTCTGTCTTCCAGACTTTGCAATGTCTTTATTTGAGCTTTTGCACTTGACCCAGCATTTGGTGTCTCCCAGCGCATCCTCAGCACAATGTACATTAACACGGCAGAGCTGTTCTCCTTTAATACCCGAGTCTCTAACGAGCTGCTTCACCTCTCTGGCCTCCAAGCTGGGGCCAAAGGCAGAAATCGAGCTGCCTTGCATTTATCTAAAGAACAGACGCTGCTTTCCAGAGCAGTTCCTTTCTGCATCGCGTTCCGATGTTCCCACAGGATTTCTCTCCTGGGGATTTATTTCCCTGATTCATTTTATTTCTGTGCAAATTCATCCTACAGAAGCGATGGATGGAGACAACCTGACGGTTTTGTCCGGCTTCATCCTCTTGGGTTTCTCTGATGCCCCAGAACTACAAACCACCATCTTCACCATTTCCTTATCCCTCTATGTTTTAATGGCGCTGGGGAACCTGGTGATGATCCTGCTCATCAACACCGACCCCCAGCTCCACACCCCCATGTATTTCTTCCTGATCCACTTGTCTTTCATAGATTTCTGCCTCTCCTCCACTGTCATCCCAAAGGCGCTGGAGACGTTCCTGCTGGGGAGGAGCCACATCTCTCTTTTGGGTTGCTTTGCACAGATCTACTTCTTTGTTGCTCTGGTCATCTGTGAGTGCTCCCTGCTGGGGGTGATGGCTTTCGACCGATATGTGGCTGTTTGCAAGCCGCTGCTTTACACCACCATCATGTCCAGGGCACGTTGCTACAGCTTGATGGTGCTGGTGTACACCACGGGCTTCCTCTCCTCCCTGGTGCACATCGTCCTGGTGGGGCGGTTGTCCTTTTGCCAGGAGAGGAACATCAACCACTTCTTCTGCGAGCTGCCCACCGTCCTGCAGCTCTCCTGCTCCAATGCCCACACAAACGAGATCTTGCAGGTTTCTGATGCCGTTCTCACCGACGTGGGTTCTATCCTGATGATCCTGGTTTCTTACACCTACATTATCTGCACCATCCTGCAGATGCCTTCAGGCAGGAGCAGGCTGAAAGGTTTCTCCACCTGTACCTCCCACCTGGTTGCCATCACCATCTTCTACGCACCGATTATGCTCACCTACTTCCAGCCTCGCAAAGCGTGCTCGCGGGACCAGGCAAAAGTGGTTTCAGCCTGTTACGCCCTGCTGACCCCCACCCTCAACCCCCTCATCTACAGCCTGAGGAACACAGAGGTGAAGGGGGCCCTGAGGAGGCTGTGGGTGCGAAAGCTGGTGCCGCGACTCTCCAGGCTGCGAAAATGCAGCTGAAGCTCTTTGGTGCTTTGGTGGTAATGAAGGAATAGGAGTTATTGGGATGCTTAAAGAGGAAGGGATCATGTAACAAGCAGCACGAGAACCAGCACAATGAACTGTTATGGATGGTGGAATGTGTCCATCCAGGTGAAAATCTGGCTGTGACCTCGGATGCCATTTCTGACCAATGTCTAGGAGAACCATCGGAAAGCAGAGAGCCATGGTGTTGGCTCCAGGGACCCGGAACCGTGCTTTTATGTTTGATGAACTGCACAATTTCTGGTAGAACCTGTAGTTTGTATGAAAAACAAGTGAATAAACTTTATGTTTTAAAATAAACCTCTTTCTCAATTGTGTTTTCCTAAAAGAACTGGAATGGAAAATGAACAATGAATGAATGAAAAGAACAATGAATGTAATGGAAACTCCTTAAACCCAGCTTTAAGCTGGGGTGAAGTGAAATGCTGTAAAGCTTTTAATCACGTTTTCTGATGGGGTTTTCAAAAAAGTGTGGGCTTTTGAGCAGTTTCGTTGAGAAATGGAGAACACGACATCTAAGCCACCTATAAATGCCTTATATTTACGTCTAAAGTGTAACTCAGAGGATGTGAGAACGGTTAACACACAACAAAGGAGCTCATCACTCCTTTCTGTTCCATCCTTCCACCCCTGTGCATAAGGATACACCAGAGGAGGTTGGTCTTGGGGCTGTAACTGCATTTAGGGGACTGTATGGGTAAAATCCCCGTTCCACTCTCTGTGTGACCTCAGGGAGTGCAACCACCATGTTTAAGTCCGATTTTGGAGTTTGAGGGAGCAAACATCCATTCTTAGGGCTGGGCAACGCGACAGAGTGCTCAGCATCAATGTGTGCAGCTGGGACAGAAGAGATTTCCCATTTACATGCATGAGTGAAAACTTTCCCCGAAATGTTATGTATATTCTATTACCCTCCAAGGTCTTATTTTAATGTTATTATGAACTTCACAATACTCAGATCTCTTGCTACTTTGGAGCTTTGGGGCAGATTTAGTCCAGACATAGAATCATAAAATCAGTCATAGAATAGTTTGGGTTGCAAGGGACCACCTTAAAGATCATCCAGTTCCACCTCCTTGCCATGAGCAGGGACACCTCACACTGGATCAGGCTGCCCAAGGCTCCATCCAACCCGGCCTTGAACACCTCCAGGGATGGGACAGCCATGACCTCCCTGGGCAACCTGTGTCAGTGCCTCACCACTCTCATGGTGAAGAAATTCCTCCTAATGCTTAGTCTAAATCTGCCCCTCTCCAGTTTATCCCCACTGCCCCTCATCCTATCACCACAAGCCTTTGTAAACAGTTCCTCTCCAGCTTTCTTGTTGCCCGTTCAGGTACTGGAAGGTCACTATAAGGTGTCCTCAGAGCCTTATCTTCTCCAGGCTGAACAACCCTAACTCTCTCATCCTGGCCTCCCATAACATAACGAGGAATTTCTTCACGCTGAGGGTGGGGAGGCCCTGGCCCAGGTTGCCCAGAGCAGTGGTGGCTGCCCCATCCCTGGAGGGGTTCAAGGCCAGGTTGGATGGGTCTTGGATCCCCTGATCCAGTGGGAGGTGTCCCTGCCCATGGCAGGGGGTGGAACTGGATGGGCTTTTGAGGTCCCCTCCAGCCCAAAGCATTCCATGATTCCATGATCATAAATTCTTTGTGTCTTCAGAAGCCTCTGATGGTCTTTATCTTACCTCCTTCCTCACTGTGTCCTCTTGGTGAGCTCAGCTTTGTTTGTTTGTTCCTTTTCCCTGGCTTGGAGCATTGGTCAGTGCTAAGTTTCTTTAAGATATACCAGTCTTGATTTGGTCCTTGTTTCAACCAGCGAACAAGATGAACTCCTGTTGCAATCACACTCTTTCTAACTGCAACCTGGCCAAGACTTCATTCTTATTATCCTTATTATTGCTTAAGCTAATTCATTCTCTTAAGATGATTTATTCCTTCCTGATCTTTAAGGTCCCTTCCAACCCTAACTAGTCTATGATTCTATGGTTAAGATCTCCAAGGTCTTTTCCAGCAGAGCGATTCCATGAACCGGATGGCTTTGAGATCCCTTCCACCCAACCCCCCCCCATGGTTCCATCACCTCGCGGCGCTCGGAAGGGCTGGGGGGGAGGCAGGGGAGCACGAGGAACGGCTGCTCAGCCCCTGCAAGGGTTAAAAGGCTCCTTATCCCTCTCTCCCCGCCCCGCGCAGCCGCAGCCGAGCCGCCCGCCCCTCTCACCATGTCGGAACGCTTGGGCAGACCCTCCTGCCTGCTGGTCGCCAGCGCGGCCACCGCGGGTGAGAACCGGTCTCGGGGGTGGGTGGGACCCTGGGGAGCCCCCTGCCCCGCTCCCATACGGGGTTTGGTGGGATGAGGGCTCCCACGGCCGGGATGCACGGGGGGATGCTCAGGGGATGCTGCCGGAGGTCCCAGCCTCGGGGGCCGTGTCCTCGCGCGTGTTTGTGTCCCCGCAGCCCGGCTCGTGCAGGGGAGCCTGCATCCCGCATCGTGCGGGGTGGTACCCGCATCCCTGGGGGCAGGAGAGCCCGCAACTCACCACATCCTGTGCCTGAATCCCTGTGTGCAGGTGGTACCCACATCCCTTGGTGCAGGGGTGCCAGCATCCCTGTGTGCAGGTGGTACCTGCAATCCTGTGTGCAGGGGTGCCAGCATCTCACTCCTGCCCTTGTGCCCGAATCTCTGCGTGCAGTTGATGCCCGTGTCTCTGCATCCCTGTGTGCAGATGTGTCCACATCCCACTCCTGCTCCTGTGCCAGCATCCCTGTGTGCAGGTGATGCCCATGCCCCTGTGTGCAGGTGTATTCACATCCCACTCCTGCCCTAATGTCTGAATCCCTGCCGACATGTGGTGCCTGCATCCCACTCCTGCTCTTGCATCCAAATCCTTGTGCGTAGGTGGTGCCTGCATCCCCACATCCCACTTCTGCTCTTGTGTCTGAATGCCTCCTGTGCACAGGTGGTGCCCACATCCCTGTGTGCATGTGTGTCCACATCCCACTCCTGCTCTTGTGTCCAAATCCCTGTGTGCAGGTGGTGCCCACATCCGTGCGCCAGCAGGTGGTGCCCATATCACTGTGCACAGGTTTGCCTGCATCCCACACTTGTGGTGGTGTCCAAATCCCTGTGCACGGATGTGCCTGCATCCCTCTGTGTGGACACACACACATCCCAGCTCCTGTGGCTGAACTCGTGGAGGCAACTGCAGAGTCCTGCACCCTGCACCTCGTCTTAAGATGAGCAAAACCCCAAGCGTGTGTCCTTTGCTGGAGAAATGAGCGACTGTGGCTGGGTTTCCTTACACTGTCAGCCTCTATTTTTCAGGTGTGTCAGCGCAGTCCTTTCTTCACTGCTTTACACTGAGCAGCTCGGCTTTTAACCTGCAAGTTGCCACTCCCGGGGTGAGTAAAAACAGGCTGTTATGGTGATTTCAGTCTGAAACCGGTTGATGTCCCAGCTGACAAGAGGGAATTATACTGAACTTTTCTGAGAGGGTTTTTGTTGCATTTGCTGATTAAGGGAAACTTCTTTAACTATTGCTTGCTTTATCTCAAAGCGAACTCATGCATTGTAGGGTTCTGAACTTCTCTGCCCACAATGAGTGGAGGGAGAACTGTTAGAACAACTCCAGTGAGGAAAAATGGAATGACTTGAGACATTTGAGGGACAAAGTATCTCAAAATCCCACATGGTTATGCCTCAAGAAGTGTGGTGGGTGTCTGTGTGTGATGCTAACCACAGCCTTTTCCCCAGGGGAAGCCAATTGATTTTGTGGATGTGAACGAGAGCAACATGCGCTGGATACAGGACTTCCGTATGAAATCGTACGCCAACCCCGCCAAGCTGGAGTCGATTGATGGTGAGGGCTTTTCTGTTGGCCAGTGTGTTATCTCCGTTTATCACAGAATCATAGAACCGTTTGGTTGGAAAAGACCTTTGAGATCATCGAGTCCAACCATCCCTGTCCATTATTAACCCAGATCCCTGAGCACCTCGTCTGCCCGGCTTTTAAACCCCTCCAGGGCTGGGGACTCCACCATCGCCTTGGGCAGCCTCTGCCAGGGCCTGAGAACCCTTTCTGTGAAGAAATGTTTCCTGATATCCCATCTAAACCTTCCCTGGTGTAACTTGAGGCCTTTTTTTCTCATCCTATCACTTCTTACTTGGAAGAATAGCCCAGCACCCCCCTTGCTACAACCTCCTTTCACACAGTTGTAGATGGTGATAAGTTCCCCTCAGTCTCCTCTTCTCCAGACTAAATAGACCAAGGTCCCTCAGGCACCTCTCACAAGGCTCGTTCTCCAACCCTGTCAGCCCATTAAGGAAAGAGATGCTGCTTGATGCTAGCTCTTTAGGGAAGAACGACACAGAAAAGGCATAAAACTTGTGTTTTAGGAGGGAGGAGCTCTTTCTCTGCTCACACAGATGTGTTAGCTTCCGAGTTCATTCAGTTTATATGATTTTTGATCAACTGATGTGGTATTGTCATAATTTCGTCAAATTTGAAATGGGTTTCTGGTCAGGCTTTTTTGTACATGGATTACATCCCAATCAGTTTATCCTTTCCTCCTTCCTAGGCGCCAGATACCACGCCTTGCTGATTCCAAACTGTCCTGGAGCGATGACTGACCTCGCAAACAGCGGGTACTTGGCTAAGATACTGCAGCACTTCAGCGCTGAGAGCAGTAGGTGAACGTAATTAGATGATTTTACCATCGTTGCCATATTTTTACCTGTTAGTTAAAGTAGTGCTGCCATATTGTTCACGTGAAACCATTCCTTTCGATGACTTCAAGTTGTTTGCATAGTTGAAGAGCATTTGGAACTGGAAGGATCTGCTTTGGAGAAAGGCACCTTCTCTTCTAAAGTATCCTCTTTATGTAAATGTATGAAAAATACATCAGTAGCTATTCATTGCCGGTGCCAGAAGAGGGTTCTCTGCCTCACGGGGATACAGAAAGGGCACTCTCCAAGTTCAGTAGGATTCAAGGTTCAGAGCCTCGTGTGAAATCTAACAGGGTCATAATAGAATAGAATCATGGAATGGTTTGGGTTGGAAGGGACCTCAGAGCCCATTCAGTTCCACCTGCTGCCATGGCAGGGACACCTCCCACTGGATCAGGGGCTCTAAGCCTCATCCAACCTGGCCTTCAACACGTCCAGGGATGGGGCAGCCACGGCTTCTCTGGGCAACCTGGGCCAGGGCCTCCCCACTTTCATTGTGAAGAATTTATTCCTAATGTCTCATCTAAATCTTTCCCCTTCCAATTTAAAGTCTTTCCCCCTCGCCCTATTGCTCCAGGCCCTTGGGAAGGGCCCTTCCCCAGCTTTCCTGGAGCCCCTTTCAGTCCTGGAAGCTGCTCTGAGGTGTCCCCGCAGCCTTTTCTTCCCCAGGCTCAAGAACCCCAACTCTCTCAGCCTCACAGCAGAGGTGCTCCAGCCCTCACATCACCTCTGTGGCCTCCTCTGGACTGGTTCCAACAGTTCCATATCCTCCCTATTATTCAGGCTGGAGTTAATTCAGACTTGAGTGTGTGCTTCTCTTTCACCATTTGCGTTTTTCTCTTTGACTGGTGCTGTCTCTGGGCTTGGAGTTGACAGCTGGTGACTCTGAGTGGGGGGCAGATCTAATGGTGTGTGCTGGAATAACCTTAAACCCTGGACTATGAACAGTGTGATTTGAGTGCAGGAAGGCAACATGAAGAATCTCATCATCTCTTGTTTGTGTTTGCACAACACAAGATGCTTACAACTGCATCACTCTGCTTTGTCTCTAGAGCCTATCTGTGTGGTTGGACACGGAGTTGCAGCTTTGTGCTGTGCCACCAACGAGGATAAATCGTGGGTGTTTCAGGGATACAGCCTGACAGGGGTAGGTTGAGCTATCACCTCATTTTTGCTCTCTGGGGGCTTTTGTTGCTGTGCAGGGGGCTGTGATTTCAGGTGCTGGTGTTTCTGATCTTATCTGAGATCTTCCTACAAGTATTAACCACCAGCTTGGTACCCTTGGTTTATCTGCAAGGTGTGGAGGCTCAACACTGAGCACGTGAAGAACTTTAATCACTTGAGCTGTCACGTGGGGAGTATTTTTGTTCCAGTTGTTCCTTAAACTTTAAACTGAATCAGTAAAATAGTGGAAGCGGCTGCTGCAGCTCTTTGGATTCATAGCTGAGGGCTTCTGAGAATTACTTTGTTCAGTTTTGTGAATCGTAGAATCCTGACGTGGTTTGTGTTGGAAGGTACCTCAAAGCCCATCCAGTTCCAACTCCAGGGACACCTCCCACTGGATCAGGGGCTCCAAGCCCCATCCAGCCTGGCCTTCAACACCTCGAGGGATGGGGCAGCCACCATGGCTCTGGGCAGCCTGGGCCAGGGCCTCCCCATCCTCACTGGAAAACATTTCTCCTCAAGATCTCACCTCAATCTCCCCTCTTTCAGTAAAAAAACATTCCCCTCGTCCTGTCCTTGCACTCGCTGACCAAGAGCCACTCCACAGCTCTCCTGCAGCCCCTTTCATTACTGGAAGGCTGGAGGAATCCATAGAAGCTGCATTTGGTTTTATGCTTCACTTCTGTTCCATTCCCTGTGTACGTTGAGAGAATTGTGTAGAGAACAGAAAATAAATTGCAGGTGCAATTGTCTGTTGGTGTTGCTTTATAAAAAGCAAGACAGACTTATTTCCTTTTGATCTTTTTCCAGCCCTCTGTGTATGAACTAATCAGGCAGCCAAATTTTGCCAGTTTGTCCATTATTGTGGAGGATTTTGTGAAGGATTCAGGAGCTACGTTCAGTGGTAAGTCACGCTCTTGCTGTCTAGCACTGTGTGTATTAGAAATGAATGTGTGTGTGCCGGTTTTACAGAGCTAAACGGGACTCTGACCGTCTATTTAATCTTGTGGAGACATACAAATACCCTGGTGGGTTAGAAATTAAGGGTGTTGGAGGAGTAAATGCCACAAAACACTGTGTATGGAGAGGTTGGGCAGCATGGCACAGCACAGAAGTCTCTGTGGTTGTCCACTGTACTGTAACCCCATGGTAAACATGAGCTTTAAATATGAGCTTGAAGAGGAAATGCTTTGTTATTTAAAGCTGGAGACCCTGTACTAAATGGCTTTGGTTGCTCTGGTTGGTCGTCTTTTGCCATCAAGTGAAAGTACCGTTCAACCTGGAGAAGAGAAGGCTCCAGGGAGACCTTGGAGCAGCTTCTAGTACTGAAAGGTGCTCCAGGAAAGCTGGGGAGAGATGTTTTACAAGGGCATGGAGTGATAGGATGAGAGGGAAAGGCTTTAAATTGGAAGGGGGAGGATTTAGATTGGACATTAGGAAGAAATCCTTCATGATGAGGTTGGTGAAACCCTGGCCCAGGTTGCTCAGAACAGTGGTGGCTGCCCCATCCCTGGAGGTGTTGAAGGCCAAGTTGGATGGGGCTTAGAGCCCCTGATCCAGTGGGAGGTTGAAAATGCATACATTGAGGTTTTTACTATGCAAATCTCTTGATAAATGCACTTTACCCGTCTGGTGTGAATGGACTTGGGGGACCATTCCTGCTGACCCTTCAGAAAGGGACTTTCCAGTGCAGTTGGGTCAGGATTAGAGGCTGTCCTTGCCTGTTGGGGTTATAGATCAGCACATCAGGCACCCAGTAAGTAGATCTAATCAAAATAGTTCTCTTCCATGCTAGCTTCATTAGAAATGTGATAAAGAAACTGCATCGGTGTCCACTAACACGACGCTTGTTGCTGTTTCTCCTGTTCTCAGCCAGCATTCCAGATGCTGTACATGTGGTGCTGGACCGGCACCTGGTGACAGGACAGAATGAGAATTCCACTCTTCCAGCCGTCCAGAACCTTCTTGCTCTTTGCAATGTCAGGTGAGGGGACATGGGAGATAAGAACAGAGAGCGGTGAGCGTCTTTGTGTTGGGAATATTGTCTTCCAAAAGAACCTTTTTTGCCTGTTTTAACCACTGACATTCGTGTTGCCTTTGTTTGACCTTCTTCTGCAGTTGGTTGAGTCCTTTGGTAAAAAGCATTTGTGATTATTAACAAAAGAAGGTAAAGTGGGTTGGGGAATGCCTGGCTGTCTGTCAGAACCAGTAGAGGAAGGAAAGTACAGACTGGATGTTTCTGTGAAGAAAACCCTCTCTTGTGCGTCATTCTTTGTGCTTTGAGAAGTTAACATTTGGTCAGCTGTGGTTTAGGCTTCTGGGGATGAACAGATTTAGCTTCTTTGGCAATGACATCACTGTCTGACAGCCTTTCATCTCATCGACTAGAAGGACACACATAACCACCAAAATCTCCTTTTGCTCAGGTGAAGGTGTGTTAGAAGCCTTTCCTGGCTGTGGACTAACAGGTCGTGTCGTGTTTGGATGTGTTTCCTTCAGCAGGAAGTGAAGGAGTTGGTCTCTTCACCAACAGGATGGATGAAGAGCCAGCAGGGGAAGGATTGCCTTGTCTTTTAACTGGGTAAAACATCTCTGAAGTTCTATCCTGGACTACAAAGTGACTGTGACAGTGAAGTGGCCAAGTCAGGTGTTGCAAATAGCAAATGGATGAAGGTTGTGGATAAGACTTGGAAGAGCATCACATGCCAGAAGCGATCATGAAACCACCATGCATTCTTGTTGCTGCACCTTTCTTCACTGCTTATCTCTGGACCCTTTGTTTACAGAGGTGGAACCTTGTCTTTTGAAGACAAAAGTTGGTGCTATGAAGGCAGTTGTTGAATCTGAAGATGGAGTTCCAGGCTGACATTACTCTGATCATTCCTAGCTCGGCCCCAGAGAGGACTGGAGACTCTGAACCATCTGGGGTTTGTGTTTCAAATATCAAAGCTTCATTGGAATGCAATTTCAGATGCATTGTCACCTTTCTTTGGGTGAATTGGTCATAAAGTTGCTGTCTGACTGTGTCTCAGGTGCTTGGATGCGTTTGGAATAGGATGGAAAATGCTCGGCTAAACTCTGAATAAAGCAGAACCGGTTGTTTGAAGGCAGCTCACTGTGGTGGTGCTGTTAGCACAATGTGCCGTTGTTTTATTCCTTGACTGTCCACGTTATTGGGCTTCTGTTTAAAGCATTTGCTCAGCTGTTTCTAAATGGTCTTCTAACTGGTTATCTGTTCTCCTTTGTTGTGTTTGTGTTATGAGTTTTGTTCTCTTGGAAATGTTTGGAATAGTTCTCTCCAGCAAACACATTGTGGTTCTCGATTGCTGGAGTTTTGGACAAATGGGAGGAAAAAAGTGGGCAGTTAATGTGGAACCTCAGCATGAGCTGGGAACATTTGATCACAGCCCAGAAACTACATGTCCTGGAGCAGTGGGACCAGCAGGGCAAGGCAGGGGATTCTGCCTCTTGGCTCCGCTCTGTGAGACCCATCTGGAGCCCTGTGTCCAGTTCTGGAGTCCTCAGCACAGGGAGGACATGGAGCTGTTGGAGCGAGTGCAGAGGAGGCCTCGGAGATGATCCGAGGGCTGGAGCACCTCCTGTACAAGGCCAGGCTGAGAGAGTTGGGGTTGTTCAGCCTGGAGAAGAGAAGGCTCTGGGGAGACCTTAGAGCAGCTTCCAGGACTGAAAGGGGTTCCAGGAAAGCTGGGGAGTGGCTCTGGATCAGGGAGTGCAGGAACAGGATTAGGGGAATGGCTTTAAATTGGAAGGGGAAAGATTTAGATGGGACATTGGGAAGAAATTCTTCATGATGAGGGTGGGGAGGCCCTGGCCCAGGTTGCCCAGGGCAGTGTTGGTTGCCCCATTCCTGGAGGTGTTGAAGGCCAGGTTGGATGGGGCTTGGAGCCCCTGATCCAGTGGGAGGTGTCCCTGCCCATGGCAGGGGGTGGAATTGGATAGGCTTTGAGGTCCCTTCCAACACAAACCATTCTGTGATTCTATGATCCTTCTGTGTTGTGTTGAGAATGGAGTTGCTCTGATGACTGACTAGCCGGGGTCAGTGCTAACTCGGGTAGCTGGTCTTAGTGCAGTATAATCCTGCCTGAAACCTTCCAGCTGTAGGAATGCAATAGCAGCCAAAAATATCTCCTAATTCCTTTGCTAAGAAGCCAAGCATTAGGTCATGCGTTGGTGTAAGACAAGCTGTGGCAGGCTGAGACGCACCCAGCTCTCTGAGAGGAGTCACCATGGGTAGAGAGGCTTATTGCCTGTCAGCGAGCGCAAGGAGGAAAGGCCTGACTTTCAGGGAGGCTTGCAGGAACTGCACAGACCTTTCCATACAGCAGTTTTGTGTTTGCTGCTTCTACAGCTCCAGTTCTTCAGAATACAGAAATACTTGAGCTCTTCATCACTGACACGGCACAGCCCAGGAAGGACAGGGGTCTGCTCAAGCAAGTCTAGAGGAGGCTATGGAGATGATGCGAGGGCTGGAGCACCTCCCGTCTGAGGCCAGGCTGGAGGAGTTGGGGTTCTTCAGCCTGGAGAAGAGAAGGCTCCGGGGAGACCTTAGAGCAGCTTCCAGGACTGAAAGGGTCTCCAGGAAAGCTGGGGAGGGACTCTTGACCAGGGAGGGCAGGGGCAGGATGAGAGGTATGGTTTTGAGCTGAAAGAGGGGAGGTAGAGATGAGATCTTGGGAAGAAATGTTTTGCTGTGAGGGTGGGGAGGCCCTGGCCCGGGTTGCCCAGAGCAGTGGTGGCTGCCCCATCCCTGGAGGTGTTCAGGGCCAGGTTGGATGGGGTCTGGAGCTCCTGATCCAGTGGAAGGTGTCCCTGCCCGTGGCAGGGAGTGGAACTGGATCGGCTTTGAGGTCCCTTAACCAAGCCATTCCATGATTCTATGACCTCTGACAGGAAGGGAAAACCTTACCTCGCTCCGTCCAGCGTACTCTACACCATGATCTGCTTCTCGCCATTACCCAGCCCTGGAGAGCAGAGGGTTTGAGATCAGTCCCCTGTGGTGACTTCACCGCCCTTGGAAAGGCTGGCTCCTCTCCCAGCGCTGTGTGGGGCTGGTCCTGGGCAGGGCTGGGAGTGCAGCACCATCTCCACGTGTCTGATAACACCTCTGGTACCAGACCTGTGTCTTGTTGGTGAGCGTCCAGCTGGCTGAAACCACAGCTCCAGGGTGTTATGGCCACGGCCTGACAGCAGTGCTGCTGTGTCACCCTACCGTTACCCATCAGCTGTTCCCTTGCCTTGGTTTTCTTGTATTACCTAGGCTGGATCAAACACATGTGTAAGTATCATAGCCTCAGTGCTGCCTTTTTTTCTGTGAAGAGGTGAAATTTGGGCAACTTTATCAGGAAAAGGCTCCTGTGTCTACATAGAAACAGGAACCTGTTCTCTGTTTAGAACTGGACCTGTATAAATCCAGCTCTCGAGGGAAGTGGAGTGATAAAAACTAATGAGAAATGTATTTAATTAGCTTTAATGAAATACAGCATGAAATGTCATCATGTGCATCATAACCTAATAGAAAGCCCTGTAATTAGTAAATGCTGTTAAATGAGCTCAGTCCTGAGGTTCTTCTCCTTCCAAAAGCAGCGGCTTCAGAACAAGGAAGAAGGGATGGGGGGATAGAACTTAAATAGAAAAAACAAACGTAAAACCCCTCCCAAACCCCACAAACACAGCACCCCCTTAGTTGTGGGGCACAGTTGGCAGCAGTTCCATGACTATTGCATAAAGAGAAGCTTTTAGCTCCTCCAAAGACAACACACAAATCTCAACCTGACAATCCTGAGCTGTATCCACAGGTTTGCTGTCAGCTCAGGTTAACCTTTTGTCAAGTTGTTTATTAACTGCTTGACAAAGTTAATTCTGGAAGCACAGCCTTCCATAACATTGCTGTAGGTGACACCTGTGTTGTAATGACAGTGGCATTTTCAGCCTCAATCAGTTCCATGTTCTTGCTGTTACCTTGCTTTGGGCTCTCAGGGAAGTGGTAAAGACAACTGGTATTTGACGGAATTGCTTGTGATGCAGCTATTCCCCCTGTTAAAGAGGCTAAGAATGATAATTATGATGGCATTCGCCCAGAAGTCACTGCTGCTGCCAACGCAGCTGCAGAATGAGGGCAGGAAGAGACTGGTTTAGTGTAAATATGGGTCTTGGATAAGAGCACGTGTAGGTCTTGGACCAAGGAGCCTGCATCTTCTCTTTAGTCACATTAACACAGCATGAAAGACAAAACTGCTTCTTAGTGTGTTAGGAATGTAGACTTAATGAGACTTAATATTAAGAGACTTAACAGAATATTGGATAATGTGCACTTGCAGAAAGTGCACCAGAAACCACCTCTGTCCTGGGCTGCACCCACCCAGAACAGTGGGACCAGCAGGGAGGGAGGGGATTCTGCCCCTCTGCTCCACTCTGTGAGACCCACTTGGAGCCCTGCGTCCAGTTCTGGAGTCCTCAGCACAGGGAGGACATGGAGCTGTTGCAGCGAGTCCAGAGGAGGCCACAGAGATGATGCGAGGGCTGGAGCACCTCCTGTCCAAGGCCAGGCTGAGAGAGTTTTGAGTTCTTCAGCCTGGAGAAGGCTGTGGGTAGACCTTAGAGCAGCTTTAAGGACTGAAAGGGGCTCCAGGAAAGCTGGGGAAGGGCTCTTGATCAGGGAGTGCAGGGGGAGGACGAGGGGAATGGCTTTAAATTGGAAGGAGAAAGATTTAGATGGGACATTGGGAAGAAACTCTTCACAATGAGGGTGGGCAGGCCCTGGCCCAGGTTGCCCAGAGCAGTGTTGGCTGCCCCATCCCTGGAGGTGTTGAAGGCCAGGTTGGATGGGGCTTGGAGCCCCTGCTCCCATGGGAGGTGTCCCTGCCCATGGCAGGGGGTGGGACTGGATGAGCTTTGAGGTCCCTTCCAACCCAAACCATTCTGTGCTTCTGCGATTTTGTTCCCCTGCAGCAGTGCAATGACAACAGCACACAACATCTGTGTTATTTTGCGTGTATTGACAAAAGTGCCACAAAAAATTCCAAATCCTCTATATCCCTTTTTAAATTGATAAAAAAGCATAATACAGAAATCTACTCATACACAGCATAAGACTTTGACAGGTAAGACATTTGTACATCCATTTATAATCTCAGGCGATCCACCCATCCAGCCTTGAGCACGCAGGAGAATGCCAATGCTTCTACTTTCCATTTTCAGCACTGAACATTCGCTCCTGGAAAGAGAACGGAAGAGAAACTCAGGAAGAGTTTGGGAATTGGGTTTTAGCAAGCTGAACTCATTGCTAAGCTGTTGTCCCTCAACAAGTGCCTAGATCAGGTGTACTTGGTGTGTGTTTTCCCCTCTTGAACCACTCAGTTCAGTTAATCCCATTGGAAAGAGACTCCATAAACCAAAAGCTCCATAACCCTGGCTGTTCTCAGCAGATCAGCTCTTGGTGCCTCCCTGTGCAAAGTACAAAAACATGATTTAGAGCTCCCTAGCAGAAGATTACTTACACATCTTGTACTGCTACTGCTGGCTAATGAGGTTAGAATTAGACCAAAGGGACTTTTCACAGAATCACAGAACGGTTTGGGTTGGAAGGGACCTCAAAGCCCACCCAGTCCCACCCTCAGCCCAAATGCTGCCTTGGGCCTCCCACAGCAGGTGTGGCTGTGCAGATCAGGCATTAATTCTTCCTTGAGATCAGTGGAGTTTACCAAGTTCACTGAATTCAGCTGCCGCTCCCATATAGAATGTGCACCAACTGTATAAAACCTGACTGGACTTGCTCATGGGTTCCTAATCCCAGGCCATGCCACAAGGAACTGCAGTATTGGAGCAACAGGAGAAGTGGCAGGAAGCAGGACTCTACCTTTAACATCCTCTCCAGCTTAACTGCATCTGCAGCAAACTTTCTGATCCCATCAGAGAGTTTCTCCACAGCCATTTGGTCTTCGTTGTGGAGCCAGCGGAATGCCTTCTCATCCAGGTGGATCTTCTCAAGGTTGCATGCCTGAGCTGTGCACAAGGAATGAAAAAAGAACGAAACCACATTATTAGGCTATTATCAAATACCATAGGGCTGCCTAAAACAGCTTCAGGATCCTAGGGAGGGGGCTCTTGATCAGGGAGTGCAGGGACAGGGCAAGGGGAATGGTTTGAAGCTGAAAGAGGAAAGATGGAAATGAGATCTTAGGGAGAAATGTTTTGCTCTGAGGGTGGGGAGGCCCTGGTCCAGGTTGCCCACAGCAGTGGTGGCTGCCCCATCCCTGGAGGTGTTGAAGGCCAGGTTGGATGGGGCTTGGAGTTTCTGATCCAGTGGGAGGTGGAACTGGATGGGCTTTGAGGTCCCTTCCAACCCAAACCATTCCATGATTCTATGATTCTGACTGTCTCCAGCTGCTGAAATGTTTCCAAGACCATTTGGACCCCAAAACACCCTCCGGGCAACACTCTGTGAATGCTGGGGTTGTCCTGTGCGGGGACAGCAGTTGGACTTGATGATCCTTGTGAATCCCTTCCAACTCAGGACATTCTATGATTCTACCACTTTCAACATGACTTGCTATGGGATCACATGTTGGGATGCAAGCCTGGAAGGGGCCCTGCTCTTGGGTTGGGGGGTAAAGTAGCCTCAATAAACACTGTACGTTAAGAGAAACTGTGCATGCCATTATCTCGTATCCGCTTCTGACTGGTACAGCACTTTCAGGCCTATTATCGAGAATTACACAACAGTCCTACTGCAGTGAGACATTTTGAGCTGAACAATTGGGTCTTTGATTATTTGGCAACACCCAACAAAAGCTCAGTTGATAACACGCCTGCAAAGCCAGCCAGCAGCCTGGAAGCAGCACCCCATGACCACAGCCTTCCAGTACCTGAAGAGGCTCCAGGAAAGCTAGGGAGGGGCTTTTTACAAGAGCATGGACTGATAGGATGAGGGGAAATGGCTTTAAATTGGAAGGGGGAAGATTCCGATAAGACCTCGCGGAAAAAAAAAACTCTTGACAATGAGAGTGAGAAGGTCCTGGCCCAGGTTGCCCAGAGTAGTGGTGGCTGCCCCATCCCTGGAGGTGTTGAAGGCCAGGTTGGATGGGGCTTGGAGTCCCTGATCCTGTGGGAGGTGTCCCTGCCCATGGACGGGTTTGAGGTCCCTTCCAACCCAAACCATTCTGTGACTCCATGATGTGAGCACCATGGAGCTGAATGTAATTACTTAATCCTAAAGTCCAGAATGGAAGACTGAGCAAGCCCGTGTTGTGGACTTACCTTCTTTCACGCTGAGGGTGGGAGTTAACTTGACATACTCTTTGCTGAGCTCTGCCAGCAGCTTGGGGGAAATGGTGAGATAGTCACAGCCTGTGAGTGCTTTTATTTCTCCCGTATTTCGAAACGAAGCACCCATCACGATAGTTTTGTAGCCAAACTTTTTGTAGTAGTTATAGATCTTGGTGACACTTTTCACTCCTAGAAAGGAGAAATAGGGAATAATTAATTTGAAGTAGGAATAATTATTTAGAAAATGTTCAAGTCCAGTATTTTTTCATCAGGTTTCTATGAATAAAGGACAGTTGGAATGAGTAGCTCTGTGTTTTTAGCACTACATTAAAAGGAAAGCTTACCTGGGTCCTCTGAAGGCTCGTAGGTTTTCTTATCTCCGTTTGCAATGTACCAATCCAGGATCCGTCCCACAAACGGGGAAATGAGAGTAACTCCAGCTTCAGCACAGGCAACTGCCTGAGCGAAGGAGAATAGCAGCGTCATGTTGCAGTGGATCCCATACTCTGCTTCCAGAACCCTGTGGACACAAGTAGGCTTAGAATAGCACTTTGCTCAGCCACAATTTACATCCCAGGAACAAGCCAGGAGGTTAAAGGACTGAATTTTGTAGTGTCATGGAATGGTTTCGCTGGAAGGGACCTCAAAGCCCATCCAGTTACATCCTCTGCCAAGGGCAGGGACACCTCCCACTGGATCATGAGACCCAAGCTTCATCCAACCTGGCCTCCAACCCCTCCAGGGATGGGGCAGCCACCACTGCTCTGGGCAACCTGGGCCAGGGCCTCCCCACCCTCACAGCAAAACATTTCTCCCAAAGATCTCATCTCAATCTCCCCTCTTTCAGCTCAAAGCCATTCCCCTCATCCTCTCCCTGCGCTCTGTGATCAAGAACCCCTCCTCAGCTTTCCTGGAGCCCCTTTCAGTCCCGGAAGCTGCTCTAAGGTCTCCCCACAGCCTTCTTTTCTCCAGGCTGAACAACGCCAACTCTCTCAACATGTCCTCATACAGGAGGTGCTCCAGCCCTTGGATCATCTCCATGGCCTCTTCTGGACCTGTTCCAACAGCTCGAAGTCCTTCTTACATTGGAGATTCCAGAGCTGGACGCAAGGCTCCAGGTGGGGTCTCACCAGAGCGGAGCAGAGGGGCAGAATCCCCTCCCTCCCTGCTGGTCCCACTGCTCTGGATGCAGCCCAGGAATGTGGTAGATTTTATAAGCTTTGAAGTTTTAAGCCAACAGCAAATATTTTGTGCTGGCAGACCCCGCTTTATTTGATGCTGTTCCTGAACTGAATGCAGGCAGCTTAGCACGATATTTCATCAGGAACGCTGTGTGTGGCCCAGCCCTTGTATGAACAAACATTTCCTCTTTCAACAGCGCTGCAGCCCAGCACCTCGCTGGCTGTAGCCCGGGTAACCGTTTGCCTGGCGCAGGGCTTTCAGAACAATTATGGAAGTGCAGAATGTGTTGGTCAGGTGCCTGCAAACAGGCAGAAGCACACGACAGATCAGCCCACTAGGTACACAAATACTCACTTGCCAGCCTGGATTCCTTCCCATGTCGAAGAGAGCTTTATGAGGATACGATCTTTGCCAATTCCTGCTTCCTTATAGAGGTCAATGAGGCGCCTGGCCCTCTGGATCATTCCTTCCTTATCAAAGGACAACCTTTAAGACAAGAGCGGGCCTGATTAAAACTTGCTCTGTGGTGGTTTTTAAACGCTCTTCACCCCAAACCCTATTGAAAAACATTGTTTTCTCAGCATTTATAGCAGGGTTTTGTTCTTGGAGATACATTTGGATTGCAAGTGAATGGGCCAGGAGTGGGTTAATAAGACACATCTTACACAAGCCTTGAAATAGAGCATCAAAGTGCTTGGTAAATTGAGATGTGATCACACAGAGCAGAATGAGCAAAACTTAATACAGAAACACGGAATGGTTTGGGTTGGAAGGGACCTCACAGCCTATCCAGTCCCACCCCCTGCCATGGGCAGGGACACCTCCCATTGGATCGGGGCTCCAAGCCCCATTCAACCTGGCCTTCAACATCTCCAGGGATGGGGCAGCCACCACTGCTCTGGGCAACCTGGGACAAGGCCTCACCTGATGGAAAAACTATGAAAACAAGTAATACTGAGCTTGGATTTTTGTTCCTTGAGCAAGGGAAACTTCATGCTTCCATTATATAAGAAGGATATGATACTGTTGGGTTTGGTCCAGCAGTGGCTACAAAGATGATGTGAGGGCTGGAGCCCCTCCTGTCCAAGGCCAGGCTGAAAGAGTTGGGGTTGTTCAGCCTGGAGAAGAAAAGGCTGCAGGGAGACCTTAGAGCAGCTTCCAGGACCGAAAGGGGTTCCAGGAAAGCTGGGGAGGGACTTTTTACAAGGGCCTGGCATGACAGGATGAGGGGAATGGCTTTAAATTCAAAGGGGAAAGATTTAGATGAGACATTAGGAAGAAATTCTTCACTGTGAGGGTGGGGAGGCCCTGGCCTAGGCTGCCCAGAGCAGTGGTGGCTGCCCCATCCCTGGAGGTGTTCAAGGCCAGGTTGGATGGGGCTTAGATCCACTGATCCAGTGGGAGGTGTCCCTGCCCATGGCAGGGATGTGGAATTGGATGGATTTTGAGGTCAATTCCAACTGTAAGCATTCTGTAGTCTTAAGTTATAATCAAGCAAACTTAGTCAAATCCATTCTGTAATTAAACAGCTATTAATACAAATACAATATAAACCTTTACTACCTTTATACCAGTGAGGTGTCTAGTCAAGAACATCTGTCTCCAACTCACATCAGTCCCTTATTGTATGTACAAATATTCAGGGTAACCCAGAAGGTAAAAAAACCAACCTGGCATCTACCTCTGTGGACACCCGGCCAGGTATCCTCTTCAGTATTTCAGCTCCAAACAATACAAACAGTTTGTCAGAAGCATTTTTGATCTGCTCCTCTTCTGACCTGAAAAATCAAAATGCAAAATCATTTCTATCGGGGAAAAACAAAGCACATCCACACCTTGCTGTGGATTAGAAGGTCAAATTTCACAGCTCATTTAGCATTAAATTCCAGAGTTCAAATAGTCGCTTCTGCTCTACTCAGTGTTTGTGTCCCGCCCTCGGCGTTCCACCAGCACTGTTACCCTTTGTACACTATTCCCCATGATGTTGTCAACTCAAGAGTGTTCTCCTGAGCAGTCTTAGAATCATAGAATCACTTGGTTGGAAAAAACCCTTTGAGATCAGGTCCAACTGTCCCTGTCCACTACTAACCAGATCCCTGAGCACCTCGTCTACCCAGCTTTTAAACCCCTCCAGGGCTGGGGACTCCACCATCATCCTAGGCAGTCTGTACCAGGGCCCGAGAACCTTTTTGGTGAAGAAATCGTTCCTGGTATCCAGTCTGAACCTGCCCTGGTGCAACTAGAGGCCATTCCCTCTCATTCCGTCACCTGTCACTTAGGAGAAGAGCCCAACACCCACCTCCCCACAACCTCCTTTCCAGGAGCTGCAGAGAGTAATGAGGTCTCCCTTCAGCCTCCTCTTCTCCAGACTAAACAGCCCCAGGTCCCTCAGCCACCTCACATAACCCTTATTCTCCAGCCCATTCCCCATCTCCGTTCCCTTCTCCAGATGTGCTCCAGCCCCTCAATGTCCTTCTTGGAGTGAGGGGCCCGAAACTGAACCCAGGATTCAAGGTGTGGCCTCACCAGCGAGGAGTCTGGGGGCACAACCCCTTCCCTGCACCTGGTGGCCATTCTGTTTCTGACACAGGCCAGGATGCTCTTGGCCTTTTTGGCCACCTGGGCCACTGTTCAGACACCATCAACCAACACTCCCAGGTCCTTCTCTGCCAGGCCACCTGAAAACTGTTAAATAAGATGCCCTTCTCCAAAGCACATCCCAAACGAGCATGAAACAATTTCCTCTAGGAGCTGAGGCTTTTTAGGGCAGGAGATAAAGCTAAAAACTACACGAGGTGAAAACTCCAGTACATTGCTAGGAGCACTAATGGTATTTGTATAAATAAGGCTTCATAAATACAGATCGACCGAGATAAAAACCACCTCTTTACTCACCCACCAAGTTTCTTCCCATAGGCAACAGCATCATCCACAAGCTCCTGGTAAGCCGGCATCTGGGCAGCAGCCAGTATCAGTGATGGGTTTGTGGTGGCATCGAGGGGCTTGTACTCATCGATTGCTAGGGAAATAAAAAAAGCTATTGAAAGGACTTGGATAAGCGAGGGGAGGCTGTGAGCACTTACGGCTGCGAGACAGGAGTGTTGGTGGCAGAGCAGACTGCAGTGATGTTTAGATGCCACTGCCTGTGAGCTGGCTTCTGCCAGAACAAGGTTAACGGAGCTCCAGCAATAAATACAGTAAATAAAGAAAAACAAGGTTCACTCACTACTAAAGAGACAAACTTGTAGACATGATGGATGAAGAGCAATGGTGCCAACTTCCAGCTTCTCCCATCCATCCCTTTCCTATTCACTAGAAATAACAGGGACAAAGTAAAGACAAGGGGACCTCTTTTCCCCTTCTAGTAGTTAGAATTCTGCATTCTTGTTTACTTGCAGCTGTGAGAACAGGAACATTGCAAAAGCTCTGCTTCTCTAAGTTGTTAGAGCCACTAAATCTGTTTAAAATAGCTGGAGACAGCTTCCTAGGATCTATTCTCGTCATTTGCTTGTGCTGCCAGGCTTCCTTCCATGTAGGAGACACCTGAGCCTCTGGCTGACCCCAAACCCTGGACCTCACCTACTTCAGGTGTCACCAGCTGTTTGCAGAGTGGGCTGTGCCCAAGCACTGTCCGGCTCAGATCAGAGCCTGACTCAAACAGGGCAGAGTCTCCCTGTCAGCTCCTTTGTTAGTCCAGCTTCAAAAAGGAAAATACTTATTCCCAGCTCATTTTCCTCAGCATTTTGGGATGAACCCCCAAGTTAGAGAGCACAACTTTGTTTTTTCAGTCATAGAAGGAAATGTATTGTTTCTCTGTCCTAAGCAAGGAACTTTAATGATCGTTAAGGTCCCTTCCAACCCAAACCATTCTATGATGCTGTGATTATCACCCTGGAACGAGGCTACTCCACACAAACAGGTCCTTCAAAAGACACTTCATTTTGCACGGAAACTGCTTAAAATAGCAGCTTAACTGCTTAAAGCAGCACAGCAATGGAACCGTGATGTTCTGAAGCACGCACATGATTTTAGAGTCTGTTTTGATGAAGCACGTTCCTCCTCTCTAGCCTGGCAGCATTTGAAGGCTCTGACAGGTCTCTGGCAATGAACCCCATCATTCTGCATCCTAGATTTGCTCTCCCAGCCTTCCTTTCAGTCTGTTGGAAAGCAGGAAGCAGCTCATGGTTTGGCTGAGGGGAGCAAAGCTGTCACTGCAGTGTGTTGTGCCACCTTTCCTTGTCTTCAGCATGAAAAGGTGGGAACAGGAGTCAGGTTATGCTGGTACCCGCCTCTGGAGCCATCCCGACCAGCATCCTTTACGACACAGCTCTGCAAGACCTTCCCCATAACCGGTGCTGGGAACAACAGCACTGTATCCAGTATCAGTGTTGAACTTGGACAGCGGGGAGTTGGGTGCTGCCTGCAGGGTGGCTCAGACAGGGAGAAGGATCCACGGGTGACAACTGGCAGCCAGCAAAAGCGTCTCCAGGAGCCTGAGAAATCTTCCTGGTGGGCAGCACTCAGCCTCTCCAGCCTGGCCAGCAGATGCCAGGAAGCCACGAGCAGTAGCGCCTTCTCCAGCTGGGACAGTGGAGCCCAGAGAAGCCATGGCCAGCAGCATCTTCTCCAATCCAGCCAGCGGATCCAGGGAAGCCACAGGTACCAGCGTCTTCTCCAGGTGGTACAGCAGATCCTGGGAAGCCACGGGCAGCAACATCTTCTCCAGCCCAGCCAGCGGATCTGGGGAAGCCATGGCCAGCAGTGCCTTCTCCAGCCTGCGACAGCAGATCCCAGGAAGCCTCAGACACTAGATCCTGGGGAAGCCATGAGCAGCAGCACTTTCTCTAATTCAGACAGAGGATCCTTGGAAGCCAACAGCAGTGTCGCCTTCTCCATCCTGGGACAACGGATCCTGGAAAGCCTCAGGTACTGGATCCTGGGGGAACCACGGGCAACTGCATCTTCTCCAGCCCAGGACAGCAGGTCAGGAAGCCTTGGCCACCAGATCCTGGTAGAGCCACAGGCAATGGCATCTTCTCCAGCCAGGACAGCAGGTCAGGAAGCCTCAGGTCCTGGATCTCAGGGGAGCCAGTAATGTCTTCTCCAATCCAGACAGTAGATCCCAGGAAGCTTTGGGTACCGGGATCCCGGGCAGCATCACCTTCTCCACCCGGAACTGCGGATCCGGGGAAGCCTCAGGCAGCATCACTTTCTCCATCCAAGCCCGTGGATCCCGGGAAGCCTCGGGTACCGGATCCCAGGAAACCCCGGGAAGCATCACCTTCTCCATCCCGGCCAGCGGATCCTGGCAAGCCCCGAGCACGGGCTCCCGGGACGCCCGGGGCAGCAGCGCCTCCTCCATCCCCGCGTTAGGTAACGCCGCTTCCCAACGCGCCGTGGCCGGTACGGAGAGGCGCCCCCTCCCCCCCACCCCGCCGGAATGGTTCAGTCCTCTCGGGTGCTCGCCCCTCGCGCCGGGCGCGACCACTCTCCGCCCGAGGGGGGACGCAGAAAGCGAGCGCAGTGACAGCCCCCCAACCCGCCTCTCACCGTTGAAGTCGCCCGTGTCGGCCACCACCGTGGTGTGGTGCTTCAGCTGGTCCAGCGCCGACTCCATCTTCTGCCGCTTCACGGGGGACACCGACATGATCGGCGGGAGGTTCGGTACCGCCTATAAGGGAACCCTGCGTGCCCGGAGGGGAGCCGCCCTGCGCGCGCACCCGCCGCGCCGCCCGCTGTCAATCACGCCCCGGCGCGTGCGCAGTCGACCAATCAGGAGCGCAAGGCCAGAGCGGGCGGGGCAGGCGGGAGAGAGGGCGCTTCTCACTGGGCGAGTGGGCGGTGAGGGGGCGGGACGATAGGTCTGATTGGGCAGCTGGGCGGAGGGGGGCTGGGAAAAGACTCTGATTGGGCGCCTTGGCGGGAAGAAAGGCTCTGATTGGGCGGCTGTGCCCAATACTGTGGGAGTATAATTGGGCACTTGAGCGGGGAGGGGGCGGGCAAAAGGCTATGATTGGGCGGTTTGGCGGGAAGAGACGTTCTGATTGGGTGATTGGGGCGAGAGGAAGGGATCATGGTGTTTCCCCTTGGTTTGTCTTGTGTTGGGAGCTGCAGGGAGCTGCTGATTTCCCTTCCCGAAATACAAGGATGTGCTTTTCATAGAATCATGGAATGGTTTGGGTTGGAAGGGACCTCAAAGCCCGTCCAGTTCCACCTGCTGCCATGGGCAGGGACACCTCCCACTGGATCAGAGGCTCCAAGCCCCATCCAACCTGGCCTTGAACACCTCCAGGGATGGGGCAGCCACCACTGCTCTGGGCAACCTGGGCCAGGGCCTTCCCACCCTCATCATGAAGAATTTCTTCCTAATGTCCCATGTAAATCTTCCCCCTTCCCATTTAAAAACCGTTCCCCTCATCTTGTCCCTGCCCCCTCTGATCAAGAGCTCCTCCTCAGCTTTCCTGGAGCCCCTTTCAGTCCTGGAAGCTGCTCTAAGGTATCCCCACAGCCTTCTCTTCTCCAGGCTGAACAACCCAAATTCTCTCAGCCTGGCCTCGTACAGGAGGTGCTCCAGCCCTTGGATTATCTCTGTGGCCTCCTCTGCACTCGCTCCAACAGCTCTATGTCCTCCCTGTGCTGAGGACTCCAGAACTGGACACAAGCTCCAGGTGGGTCTTACAGAGCAGAGCTGAGGGGCAGAATCCCCTCCCTTCCTGCTGGTCCCACTGCTCTGGATGTAGCCCAGGATACAGATGGTTTCTGGGCTGGGAGCGCATGGTACCGGCTCCTGTTCCAGAGGGAAGGGAGCTTTGTTCTTCAAGATGATAAGAGGGGAGGTTTTGGATTCAGCTGGGAGCTTTCCCAGCATTTCATTGCTGTCACATTTGGGATTTTCCCCTACCTCTGTTTTCAGTCGTGAATGATTATCAGGATTGTGGCATCCTTCCTTTTGAACAGAGTCCCCAGAAACAAAAGGAAACACGTGGTTTCAGGTATTCTGCTGCAAATCTTCGACTTGGAGCGACAAGTTGTTAGGAAAAGCTGCCATTATTCACTGCTTTTGTGTCCTGTTGCTTGCCTTCATATCCAAGGGAATGAGACAGAGCTGGAGTTATAACTTAACTATTTTAATAAATCTTGTACAGTGCATGGTTATATCATTTTATCCTTCGTTCCATTACATTAATGTACAGTACGTTGTAGCATTGCCTGCAGGCAGTACAAATAGAACAGATGCACAGCTCAGTCGTATGGAAAGGTTTAAAAGTGACTTCAGCAATCAGCTCTAATGAGATATTTCTTTTACGCAATGCTCCTGTGGCTCTTGGCTTTATGGAGCTGCTGTGTACGCTTCTCTTAGAATCCCAAATAACCCTAATTCCTTCTGATTTGTTCTCCTTTGTACCCAAAGACAGGACTGGTGTCCCGTTTCCTAGCTCACCATTTGTTTTTTTTTTTCATTTTAGAGGTTATTCAGCTTCCTGCGTTTCCAACACGAGCGATTTGCCAGTGTTGACGCCTGCTTCCTGTCTCCACCCTTATCCCGAGCCAGGGCTTCTCAGGAGGATTGTCCTCTTCATCCCTCCCTGACAAGGTGAGTGCCCTTTGCAATTCCAGCCACTGTGGAAGCTGGCAGGGTTGTGACTCCACATCATCCTCCTCTGTAAGTTCCCCGCCTTCACCCTCATTCTGCTGGTGTTAAGAATTTCTTATTTCAATATTAAGGGAATAGATCGTCCATTAGATACATTTTTGGGTGAACAAAGCCAAAATGGAGAGGTGCAGCAGTAGTCTCAGATCTAGACATGTGTTCCCCAGTCACTGCCTTCCCCCTGTGAAAGGACAGACCCAAATCACACTAAGACTTTAGCACACGCTTAACTGTTCAAGGAGGTGGCATTGTTCGCAGCATGTGAAGGAAAGTGCATGTGTGACTCTCTGCAGAGTCTGGGCCTGAATTCCCATCTGACCGAAGTGAATGGGAGAGAAAGACAAAGCCTTCCCGGTCCGTGAGCGGTTCCCGTGGATGTGTTTGCTTTACTGCATTGGTCTGTAGGTAAAATACGGATCTAAACACAGCTTGGGACACACTGGCTGCGAGCAGGACATAGTTACCTGCTTGCTTGAGCTTTTAAAGCTTAATTACATTTCTAGGGAAAGAGACTTCTTCCTCGCCCCTATTTATAGAGCCTAAGAGTGAGGAAGTATTTCCCTAGATAGATAAATACAAATGGACATCACATTATTAAGAGAAACTGGCAGTGAAGAACATCAGCCTGTACTAAATTAGAACTTTTGTGGCTATTTATTTTGTATTCAAACAGCCTTTCTGTGGGGCTTTTGTTTCTTAGATGTTTAGGAAGCATCTCAGGTTACTCTTTGCCATGAAAAAGTGAAGGTGGGGATGAGTGGTGAACACCCTGGCAAGGGCTCTGGGTTGGGAACAACCGGGAAGGGTTTATCCTCTCCTTGTCCAAGGGCTGGTTTTGGCAGTGCTGCCGATTTCTGACCCAGGATCCGTGCCAAGGCGAAGGGCTGCAGCCTCTGCACACGCAGGGACAAGCAGGCTTGGTGTGCCAATTTGCAGATCTAAAATGCTTCAGTCCTCACTTGGATCCTGGTCATTATTCCACAAGTAAAGCCCATCCCTGCTGTACAAAGCAGCTCTAACCAGTACTTGTCTTTAAAGAAGCAGCCGATCTCGGGTAATGGGTGTTTTGATTCCAGCCTTGTCCAACAATGGGACATGGGAGGACAGAAGGAGGACAGGAATTGTCACAGGCCCTCTGCTAGTGGGCAGCAAGGGATATATGTGACGAAGAAGGATATTAAAAGTGGGGGAAAAGGCTCATTTCCATGGCCCAGACTCTATAAACACTCAGGCTGGCTTGTTCTGTGCTATGTACCGTGCCTTCTTCCTGCACTGTGCCAGTGAGGGGGCTGCAAGCAGGCACAGCCCTTGGGAAAAAGCTTTTTGGGGTCCTTTTTGTTTGAATCCAGCCCTTGTTGTACTTTCAGATGCGTGTGAATTCTGATCTGCTCTGATTGCATGCACATAAAATTTCAGTATAAAATATATAGTTATATATAAAAAAAAAAGAATACTTCATGCAATATTAAAACACCTTTCCCAATGGGACACGGTCTTATGTCTACCCTTATCAACAGCGTTCCTGAAATTGTAACTTTGATGGCAATTACACCGCCAAGTGCAGAGCGCTGCTGTCCCTTCTCTGGACTGGGGATCATTGCTTTCATTCCCTTTTTCTGCACTACTAGGACTAAGAGCTGAAATAAAGCAGATGAGAGATTTTAATTAGCGGAATCAATCCTTTCCTGGCGACGCTTCATGATTTCTTGGAGCTCAGACTCCCCTCTGCTTTTCTGGAATGGAAAAAAAAGAGGAAGGTAGACTATTAAGTTCAAGCGGTCGTTAGATTATAATATTTAACTAATGCTGTGAGAGCCAAGCTAATTACAAAGGGATGATTGATATCAGTGAGGACAACTCCCACTGGATCAGGGGCTCCAAGCCCCATCCAACCTGACCTTGAACACCTCCAACCTGGGCCATGGCCTCCCCACCTCACAGGAAAACATTTTTCCCTAAGATCTCATCTCAATCTCCCCTCTTTCAGCTCAAAATTGTTCCTCTTGTCCTCTCCCTGCAGTCCCTGATCAAGAGCCCCTCCCCAGCTTTCCTGGAGCCCCTTTCAGTCCTTGAAGCTGCTCTAAGGTCTCCCCGCAGCCTTCTCTCCTCCAGGCTGAACAACCCCAACTCTCTCAGCCTGGCCTTGGACAGGAGGTGCTCCAGCCCTCAGATCATCTCCATGGCCTCCTCTGCACTCGCTCCGACAGCTCCATATCCTCCCTGTGCTGAGGACTCCAGAGCTAGACACGGGGCTCCGGGTGGGTCTTACACAGTGGAGTAGAGGGTCAGAAAGCCCTTCCATGACCTTGTAGTTTTTAGGTGGTGTGGGTTTTGTGTAGGCTAAATAAGAGATATTTGGGGCCAGCTGAGTAGCTGCTAATGAAGTGATAAGGGTGTATAAAGCCTGACGGCAGAGCAGTTAGAGACTACTCAAGAGACGACCACTCAGAGACCTCTCGAGGAGCTCCGAGTGAGAGAGCGCTCTGAGAGAGAGAAGCTGGGAGAGAGCGAGAAAGTTAGGGCGCTCCAAGGAGGAGCTCATAGAGCACTTAAAGGAGGAACTTGGACTTAGAGCATTAGTTTTGGGTGTGTTTTTTTAATTATTTTGTTTCTTGAACCCTGTGTGATGGGATACCTGGCACTGCTGGCAAAGGCACCCATTTGGGTGGGAATTGTCCAGAAAGTTACTTACCTCCAGCTGGTTTTTCTCCACTGTGATTTTACTGTAGACTCTGTTTCCCTCATCACCACACACTTTCTTCAGCTCTTCTCTGTTGAGGGAGAAGAGCTGAGCTCCGGTAAGGATGCCAAGGTGCTCCACTGTCCTGGGAAGACACAAAGGGAGGAGGTGACAGTTGTGTGGCCACTTGCCAAAGAATAGGATTCAGAGATAGAAAGGCTGGGAGCAGCTGAATTTCAGCCCTGCACCAAGACCATAGCACATGCCCAGCCCTGGAGCTGTGCTGAGGTGGCAGCTGCTGGGTCACCCAGGCTCTTGGCAAGGATGACACTGAGCCGTGAGGAATGGGAGAAGCCAGTATCCTCCTGGTATCCTCTGTGCACCCAGCCCCATAGATCCTGCAGTGATTTCACTCCATTGCCTTGGGGCAGTGATCCTGGAGCTCATCACAGCTCTCTGTGCCAAGTAGGAGTTGCAACTTGTAACCCTTGCTATTTATGGAGCCAAAGGAGAGTGGCTGTTAATGACAATAATGAATCATTAATGATATAAGCAAATAACAGCCACTCCCATATCTTAATTCTTAGTCCTTCCCTGCTGGCTGGGAAGATTTGCTCCTTCTGACCAAGGGTCTGGCTTTTACTTGGAGATACTTTACCACAGCTTCTCCAGAGACAGGCGGTCATCTGGAATTTGCATTTCAGGCCCGGGTTTCATTAATGAACTAGTTATTTTTCTGGGGCAGGGCGTTGTGCAGCATTTGGCTGCAAGTGGTGTGAAGAAGCAAGACCATTCCTATATTTACAGCTACTCAGTAGGTCTTTGCTGCACGGTAAGACCAGGATTATTTGATAGTGGGTAAGAAGGAAAGGGGCTTTGGGCTTGGAGTGTCTTGCTTATACAGCCTGGATTTAACAGATTGAGTCTGATTTGCGACACAGGCTCTGTAAGTAAATACAAGTGACTTGTAATCCAGTTTAAACGCTGCAAGCTGCCTCCCACACTGTTTTTTAAACGAAGGACCAGTATTTCATATGGCAGAAAAGTGTATCTTACTCTTTGCTGAATGACTTTGCCTCCAGCCAAGCTCTGACTTCGTCAGTGCTGGATTCGAAGGTGAGGGGCACGAAAACTTGCTGAGGCTTTTCCACTTTGAAATTCCTCTGGGGAGGCTGGATTTTGTTGTTTGTGATCTTCTTGAGCAGCTCATCGTTCAGTTCATCCATTTGATGAATAAGTTCTGGGGGAAAGAAGGCACAAGGTGGAGAGCAAGGAATGAAATCAAGTCTATAGTCACAAATCCTATTAAATTAATGTGTCTCTGGGGAAATGGTAAGGAAGATCAGAATGTGGCTCAGTGGTTTTATGTAAATACACCAAGGGCAAGTGCTTCCTTTTGTATTTGACTTCTAAAGAACAACTTTAAGCTTTGGCAGAGCAATAGGTTGAGCAATGACATTTTGACCTTCAAACTTCCATCAGGAATGAATGTGCAAAGGGAGATGGCCACAGTTTTGGAGGACCCTGAGGGCATCTCCCCTTTCCTCCCAAGCCAGTACTCTTCCTTCAGCTTCTGAAACCTCGCTTCCTCTTTGGGAGAAACCCAGATCTCTACAGTCCTTCTCCAGAATGATGGAGAGGTGGGATTGCAAAAAAACAGCTAAATAATAGAATCGTTGAATAGTTTGGGTTGGAAGGGACCTTAAAGCTCATCCAGTTCCACCCCCTGCCATGGGCAGAGACACCTCCTAATAAGTCATCTTGGTTTTGATGCTGACCAGCATGGATACAGCTCTATCCAAATGGAAAGTGAATTCTCTGGCATGGTACATGCCAGCAGACGTTGAGCTGGCTCATCTAACCAGCACGTGTTCCCCAGTCCGCATTTGACTGAGTAGAGATTGGTCTGGTGTAGAAGAGGAGAGCTCCCAACTGCAAACTTGTTTGCTGTTAGCCAACAGAAAACAGACTAAAATCAATCTGCCAGGAAAATTCTAGTTCAGCAGCACCTTTAGGGGGAAAAGAGGGTCATCTCATGTTGCTAACCTGTCCTGCTCATCACATCTCATTTTCAGGACATAAAATCCTGCAATGCTGGTGCCCCTCTGCTATGAGGCCAGGCTGAGAGAGTTGGGGTTGTTCAGCCTGGAGGAGAGAAGGCTCTGGGGAGACCTTAGAGCAGCTTCCAGGACTGAAAGGGGCTCCAGGAAAGCTCAGGAGGCACTTTTTCCAAGGGCCTGCTGTGACAGGATGAGGGGGAATGGCTTTAAATTGGAAGGAGAAAGATTTAGATGAGACATGAGGAAGAAATTCTTCATGGTGAGGGTGGGGAGGGCCTGGCCCAGGTTGCCCAGAACAGTGGTGTCTGCCCCATCCCTGGAGATGTTCAAGGCCAGGCTGGATGGGGCTTGGAGCTCCTGATCCAATGGGAGGTGTCCCTGCCCATGGCAGGAGGTGGAACTGGATGGGCTTTGATGTCTCTTCTGACCTAACCCATTCCATGATTCTATGATTCTAGTGCCCACTAGGAGAAGTTGGCTCAAGGGTGTAAAACCTGCTCTGGTGGTGTATTTAGTTGTGAGGCACAGGGTCCCTCTTTTCCTTGATGTCTGGCGTTGCTGTTGAGTTTTAGCTTGAGTTTGTCATCTTCCTGTTTTGGAGTTACTCAGTTCCCCTTGGGCTGTTGAAATAAGGAAATTACAGTGCAAACTGAGCAGCGGAGAGGGGAAAAAACCCAGACCACGAGACAGCAGAGGTCAGGGGAGCCTGACTGTCTGATTCGGAGAACCAGCTTCCCATTTCTCCATGCCCATCTGTTGCCATTTATTTTCTCGTCGCTGTCGTCTGATGTGGAAGGCCAGTTCTGTGAGCAGCTACAATTAGGCTTGGGTTTGAACTGTAGCCCTGCTCCCTCCACTTTTCAGTCCTCACTGCTTCTTGTAATAAATAGTTTGCGGCTCCAGGTCCTCAGATCTCCAGCTTTCCTGCTGTGGCAGGAAGCCTGGGAGTGAGCAGCATACTCATGTAACTCCACTGACACATCATCCAGTATCACTTTTTTCCATGAAACTCCTGGAGACTGGGGAATAAATCAATGTTATTAATAGATACTTGTCCATGCTGTCACTATTATGGAGCTTTCCATCATCCCTAAAGGGCTCCTGCTTCTGGGAGTCCCTGGCAAATGAAGAGGGAATGAACCCTGGTTTTGGCCTTCAGAAGACAGCTTGCTGAAGATGCCTGTAGGATCATGGAATGGTTTGGGTTGGAAGGGACCTCAAAGCCCACCCAGTCCCACCCCCTGCCATGGGCGGAGACACCTCCCACTGGATCAGGGACTCCAAGCCCCGTCCAACCTGGCCTTCAACACCTCCGGGAATGGGGCAGCCATCGCTTTTCTGAGCAATTGGGATGCCCAGGGGGTGAGGTGAGCAGGGCTCCTGGTCTTTCTTATGCTTTGTGACACGGCAGAGTGAGGAAGCGATGTGGTCCACATATCTAGCAGATCTGCTGGCTGGGATTTCTCTGAAACGACTTGAAGGAACAGGCCAGATGGACGCTGCTTGTATGGCAGGAGACAAGAGTGAAGGAAGTGAGAGGAAGGGATTGACCTGAATATGGGTGGTTGCTTAGCCAGCCTTAAATGTGTTGGCAGGGAAAGGAAACTCTTTGTGGGAGAAGGAGGAAGGTCAAGCTGGAAGGGAGTGTTAAGGTGACACTAAAAGGTGCAGTCACTCCTTGTGCAGAGCCTTACGAGAGGGAGCGCACATAAGCAGGTCTGGTTACACACACAGAGCGACCAAAAATAGTGGACAAACCATTACGGTGAGAGGAAAGAAGGAAAGAAAACTGCAAGGACAGGAAGCAAGCGAATGGATGAGCTCACAGAAACTGTTCAGTGAAGGCTAAATGCAAAACTGTAGTGCCAAGCTCTCTGTGTGGTGGGAAAGGTGCCCGGATGCTGGGAGCGTGACGTGTGACACGTACGTTCTTTGGCATCCTGGGGAGAGTTGCGCGATAACATTTCGCTTCCCCATTTATCCCCAGCGTAGCTGGCAGGGAGCTTGTGAGTTGGGCTGGATGGTCCATATCCCCTGGAGCCCAGGTCTCCTTTGTACCTCTGGTTGGACTGGATGAGAAGAAAGAAAACAAAAAGGTGTAAGATTTTTTTTTGGCCATTTTTCCTTTTCTTAAACTTTTTGCTTCCCACCCACAACAGCAAATTCAGGGACAAATCACCCTGTTCTCCCTCTGCTGATCCAGGGCCGCTTTGCTGACGCTGATGTGAGCTCAGGTGGAGCTGCATGGAAGAATCAAACAATGGTTTGGGTTGGAAAGTGTCTTAAAGCCCATCCAGTTCCACCCCCTGCCATGGACAGGGACACCTCCCACTGGATCCGGGGGTTCTAAGCCCCATCCAGCCTGGCTTTCAACACCCGCAGGGATGGGGCAGCTACCACTGCTCTGGGCAACCTGGGCCAGGGCCTCCACACCCTCACTGGAAAACATTTCTCCCCAAGATCTCACCTAAATCTCCCCTCTTTCAGCTGAAAACTGTTCCTCTTGTCCTCTCCCTGCAGTCCCTGATCAAGAGCCCCTCCCCAGCTTTCCTGGAACCCCTTTTAGTCCTGGAAGCTGCTCTAAGGTCTCCCCAGAGCCTTCTCTTCTCCAGGCTGAACAACCCCAACTCTCCCAGCCTGGCCTTGGACAGGAGGTGCTCCAGCCCTCGCATCATCTCTGTGGCCTCTGATCGTCTTGTGCACGGCATCCTCAGAAACCCAGGGAGGTCTAACGACAAGATTATTCTTGGAGGCTGATGATACCCTCTGCCCAGCTCCTGGTTCAATATCGCTGGATTACTGACCTGTTCAAGCTCTTCCAGTTTCACCACATCCAGGATATTATAAGGGACGTAACCAGCCTGCCCGCTCCTGTTGAGCAGCTTCCACCACTGCTTATTATCTTCCAACACCTGAGAGAGGGGAAAATTAGATTTGCTGGTGAGAATGTCAGCCTTATGGCATATGTAAACACGTATAGTGGAAATAAACCACCTGGTGTGGTGAAGTTGTCACCTAACATCACGGAGCTGCCAAGTTGATTTATTGCATTCATTTGCAATACAGGACTGAAGAGCCTTTCCAGAAAAGCATCAGAACTCACCATAATGATGAACACAGGGGGAACCAGACCCAGGATGCTCAAGAACTCACAGTTCCTCCTTCATTTGCCTCTTTCTCCTTCTTTTTATTTTTCTGAGTTTGTGTTGTCTTTTTGCATTAAAAAACAATGGATCAAGAGTGGCTCCTGCTGAAGATGCTGGAGTATTATCATCTAACTTGGTGCCACATCACATCATAACCATGGTGTGCCAAGGGGCTTGCCTGTTACTGAGATATCTCCTATTGCAACCCCCCTGCTCCTTTCATCAAGCTTTTTTTTTACTCCAAATTGTTATTTTTTTTGTTTATAAAGTAATCTTCCTAGAATCACATAATGGTTTGGGCTGGAAAGGACCTCAAAGCCCATCCAGTTCCACCCTCTGCCAAGAGCAGGGACACCTCCCACTGGATCAAGGGCTCCAAGCTCCATCCAACCTGGCCTTGAACCCCTCCAGGGACTGGGCAGCCACCACTGCTCTGGGCAGCCTGGGCCACGGCCTCCCCATCGTCACTGGAAAACATTTCTCCCCAAGATCTCACCTCAATCTCCCCTCTTTCAGCAAAAAAACCTTCCCCTCATCCTGGCCCTGCCCTCCCCGATCAAAAGCTCCTGTATGGATGAGCTGTGCTGGAAGGACCCCCACATGTTTCTCATTCCAGCTATATTTTTGAGCAGAAGTCTTCTTCTCAAGCCCTGTGTAGATCTTTAACAGTCTGTGTGTAGACCAAGCCATGCCCCATATTTTCCATTTGCCAACAGTGTGGTGGGGAGAGAAAAGTTATGAAAAAGGGTGTTTTCATAGAAAATAATTCCTTTGGGGACAGAGTGGCAATAATGAACAGCAAGTAGGTGAGCAGTACGCTTGGGGGACTTGTTTTCCTTCCTCCTCATTGCTAATTAAGATATGGCTGATGAGTTTCAGCTGAGCAATGACCCTGCAGGCAGTCAGCCTGCTCCAGCTCAGACCTAAAGCTTCAGAGGAGAGCAAAGCTTTGTGTTGCAGCTCAGAAAACACCAAACTAAAATGAGTTGGTGCTTGTTGCTGTCCTGATATCTCTGGTTCTTGGGAAGGGGAAGAGGGCACTTTTGTCCAGATCGCGTTCACGTACCTCCAGGATTTCATCCTTAAGCACTGAGAGTTCATTGGCATTTCGTGCAGTGAAATCATAGCGGATTTTGGCATATCTCTTCGGCAGAGCCATTCCCTGTGCCTCGAAATTCCTGTGAGAGGGGAAAAAGATGGAATTTAATGGATACCAATCCAATAACATGAGGAAAACAGGTTCGCTAGGTGGAGGCTGTGTGCCAGTGCTAGGAGAGGGACAGTTGTGTTTCTTTTAGGAAGGGCGGTACCTCCTTGCTGCTGAGTGTTGAGGAAGACTTTTTACCCCTTATTTTAGTGAATGGCCTTGTGTTTAGAAAGAAAAACAAGCTGTTGGTGGCTGGTGAAGCTGCTGCTTTCAGGAAGGAGAAGACTTCTTCCCCTGTGAACCAAGGAGATGAACAAAGCCTAACCAAAATGCTCTGATTGCACCTCCTGTGAGAAATAGGTAGGAAACCCCAGTGTCCTGATCAGTGGAAACTACTGCCAGGTGTGCCAGAGCAGGGAAGAAGCAGAGGAGAAGCAGCACCAGTGCTGGGAATAGGTGCTGGAAGCAAACATGGTGATGGAAAGAGTGGTGGAAGCAAGTGGAGGTAGAACTGAGTGGAGATTTGTTGTTCTTTCTTCAGGTAACAAGTGCTGAACTGCTGAAACAGCATCCTGTGAGTTCTGCAGAAATGTGAGTTTGAAGGTTTCTATTCTAAGATATATTTTTTGGGGGAAGAGGAATGTGTTGGAGTATTTTTCTTGGGGACTTCTGACACGAGAATATAGGGCTTTCAATGCTGAAGTGGCTTTTTGTTTGGAGAGAGGCAAAATAAATGTGGTAGATGATCAGAAATGGAGGTGGAAAAGTGGAACGGAAGATTTCCCTTGACCCAAATGGAAATGGTTTATTTTTTCATAGATTTTTCATAGTTTTTTATGCAGGGTATAGGAGGATTTTGCAGATCTTTTTCTTTGCAGTTAAGAGGGGTGTGGTGTTAGTTTTTAACTCCAGAACTGTTTAACATATGGAAAACCTGCCTTGCCTTGTGTAAGGCCAGGTAGAAACTATTTTAATGTGCCTTGTCTGGATCTTCCTGCTTATGGCTTGCAACTGGTAGAGCTACTAGATGCAGAAGGCTCCTGAGCGCTGTATTCACAGGGAATAAGGTTCTCTTCCAGTTTGTGGCAAGTTCTGCGTCACTCAGTGAAGCCGGTGCTTCCACTAACATTTTTCCATTGCTGAGTTCTTGGGTTTGATCAGTGATTTTAAATCTATGATCTGTGGAAACCTGTCTCTTTGTGGACCATTGTGGAGTAAACCTGGCTTTAAAAAGCAAGCCCATTCTGGACTCCCCAGCATAAAGAGGACATGGAACTGTTGGAATGGGTCCAGAGGAGGCCACGGAGATGATCCAAAGGCTGGAGCACCTCTGCTATGAGGCCAGGCTGAGAGAGTTGGGGTTGTTCAGCCTGGAGGAGAGACCTCAGAGCAGCTTCCAGCACTGAAAGGGGCTCCAGGAAAGCTGAGAAGGTTTTTTTTCCAAGGGCCTGGAGTGACAGGATGAGGGGAATGACTTAAAATTGGAAGGGGGAAGGTTTAGATGAGTCATTAGGAAGAAATTCTTCATGATGAGGGTAGGGAGGCCTTGGCCCAGGTTGCCCAGAGCAGTGGTGGCTGCCCCATCTCTGGAGGTGTTGGAGGCCAGGTTGGGTGGGGCTTGGAGCCCCTGATCCAGAGGGAGGTGTCCCTGCCCATGGCAGAGGTGGAACTGGATGGCCTTTAAGGTCCCTTCCAACCTAAACCATTCCATGATTCTACGATTTTTAACTCTATGATCTATGGAAACTTGGCTCTTTGTGGACTGCTGTAGAGTAAACCTGACTTTGAAAAGCAAGGCCATTATGTTTGGTTTTGGTTCATGTTCCTGTCTTCATTAGCTTCTAGTGGTCTGAAAGGTAGAAGCCAAGTGGTTCAGTGGTTTGATATTGTGCCTATGGTGTAGTGTTGTTTAGTTTGCTTGATACAGGGCAACTCTCAGTCTGTTTACACCCACATGTAGTATCTACATTGTGAGTTTGCAGGGAGGGAGAACTTGGAGGAGACTGGGTTGGATCCACCAGTCAAGAAGGGTAGTGGTGGCCCTGCCCATCAGTGCCCTGAAGGCAGGGACGGGGAGGAAAACCGAGTTAAGTAGAAATAACTTCTTTTGTAACATTCCAGAAGGTAAATGAGTCATGAGGAAAGAGGTAGAAGCTGGAGGAGTTTAAGCTAACGTGTACTTTGCATGCACCGAGGTTTACACAAGCGACCTTTGCTGATGATTCTGATATTGCTTGGGGCTTTTGTGACGCCTTCCTGCAGCCAGAAGCCCTGCTGTAAATCACAGTATTGATGCGTGGGTCTCTTGGATAGAAAACTAGTTCAAACTACACTGAAAAAAGCATGATTGCAGCAGGAAATGCATCTGTCCCAGGACTGTGAATTTGTAAACGTCTGGGTAGGTTGTCTGAGGTCTGCTCTGGGGCAGAGAAGGCACCTAAGCACGTTCTCCATTTTAGTATCTGCTTCAGTGCCGTTAAGTTTCTCTCTTAAATGAGGAAAACTCCCTATTAACAGCACGAAAGGTTGGTAAAGAGGTAGAACACCTATCCCAGGAGAAAACAAATCCTCCTCTACTCTTTGGTGAGCTCAGGCCTTGCTATTCATTCGTATTCCAGGTCTTGATGCTCCTATTTATAATTTGCCTGTGCTGAGACTAACAGGTGAAAATGTTTCCTTGTGTGCATTATCAACCAGTCACTAAAGATGGACTTGAATGTTCTCACCAAGCTGGGTGGTGCAGTTGACAGGCCTGAGGGAAGGGATGCTATCAGAGGGACCTGGACAAGCTTGAGAAGTGGGTTCTGTGTGATTCTTTTGAGGTTCAAGAAAGCCAAGTGCAAGGTTCTGTACCTGGGACAGGGCAATCCCAAGCACAAACATAGGCTGGGTGGGGAACAGATTGAGAGCAGCCCTGAGGAGAAGAACTTGGAGTGCTGGGGGAGGAGAAGGTCAACATGAGCTGGCAAAGTGTGCTCACGGTCCAGAAACCAGCTGTGTACTGGGCCGCGTCCAGAGCAGTGGGACCAGCAGGGAGGAAGGGGATTCTGCCCCTTTCGTCCGCTCTGGTGAGACCCTACCTGGAGCCTGTGCCCAGTTCTGGAGTCCTCAGCACAGGGAGGACATGAAAGAGGGGAGATTGAGATGAGATCTTAGGCAGAAATGTTTTGCTGTGAGGGTGGGGAGGCTCTGGCCCAGGTTGCCCAGAGCAGTGGTGGCTGCCCCATCCCTGGAAGTGTTCACGGTCAGGCTGGATGAGGCTTGGAGCCCCTGATCCAGTGGGAGTTGTCCCTGCCCATGGCAGGGGTTGGAACTGGATGGGCTTTGTGGTCCTTTTTTGATCTCATTAACAAGCTTGAATTAATAATGGTAGGGATTTGATCTGCCAGGATGCCAGCACAGCCTGTTGTCGTGATATGCAGCAGTAGGTGCTTGAGGGAGTTGCGACATGTTGCCCAGGGTGGAGCTGATATATTACCTATTTACATGCTGAGTTACGTTCTGTTTGAAGGCATCCACAGCTTGTGCCTGGTCAGCCGTCTGCCCACGCTTGAGCGAGGAGTTACGGTATGGATACCCATTGGCTGAGGAGAGCTGGAAAGGCAAAGATGGAGTTCGTGTTACTGGGAAAAGCTGTATCAGAGGAAAGGAGAGTGAGAGTGGTAAGAGGGATTATAGCCTAGAAGTTTTTGGTCATGATGAGGTGGACACTGAAAGAATGTTCTTCAGGCAGACCTGTATCCATGGGGTTCGGTTAGGGTATGCTATCTTATTTGCAGCTTGGATCGTGGGTTCAGTTTTGGGCCCCCCACTCCAAGAAGGACATTGAGGGTCCGGAGTATGTCCAGACAACGGACGGGAGCTGAGGAAGGAGCTGGAGAACAGGGGTTCTGGGAGCGGCTGAGGGACCTGGGGTTGTGTAGCCTGCAGAAAGGGAGGCTGAGGGGAGACCTCATCTCTGTCTACAACTGCCTGAAAGGAGGTTGTGGTGAGGTGGCTGCTGGGCTCTTCTCCCTAGTAACGAGGGATAGGATGACAGGAAGTGGTCTCAAGTTGTGCCACTGAAGTGTTGGATATAGGGAAAGTTCCTTTACGGAAAGAGTGGTGAAGCCCTGGCAGAGGCTGCCCAGGGTGGTAGTGGTGTCCCCATCCCTGGAGGAGTTCAAAAACAATGTGGCCGTGGCACTTTAGGACATGGTTTAGTTGGCACAGTGGGGCTGGGCTGATAGTTGGACTGGATGAGCTTAGAGGGCTTTTCCAGCCTCAACGATTCTGTGATTCTCTTTCCTGATCATCAGGAGGCGAGGCTGATTATTGCTGCCCTTTTTTGGCCTTAATTTCTTTCCATATTTAGCTGAACAGATCCAGCTGAGTTTTGAGCTGACTTCTTGTTATCCGCCATTGCAAACCCATAGATCCATGTCTCACTCTGAAAAAGGGGGAGGGAAAAGAAGAGAGGATGACGGAGGGAACTAGACTAACCTCTTCTTGCAAGTGTCCGATGTCTATTTCCCAGGGCGCTCCACGGAAGATTTCCATGGGTGGTTCCCAGCCATTGCGGAATTTGGGGATGTAGGTGGGGATGTTTGCTTCTCGGGGCCATTCGGCTCTAAGAGATGAAGCAGAGAATAGGTGGTGAGATTCACAAGGAACCTAACTCCAAAAGCATGCTGGGGAGAAGTGGGGCATCAGGGCATCCTTGACCCTCTGACACGTCTGTCCAATCAAATACCTTCTCTGCCTTTTTCAAGTGGTTTAGATTGGATATTGGGAACAATTTTCTTACTGAAAGAGTGGTGAAGCTCTGGCAGAGGCTGCCCAGGGATGTGGTGGAGTCTCCATCCCTGGAGGGGTTAAAAAATCATGTAGATGTGGTACTTCGAGAGGTGATTTAGCAGGCACAATGGTGTTGGGCTGATGGTTGGGCTGGGTGAGCTTAGAGGGCTTTTCCAACCTCGGTGATTCTAAGAGCCTGGGTAACCCGGTAAGGTGGCAGCTCCATCCTCACCTGGATCTGGTCCATGTCTCTCCTAGGGAGTCCCAGAGGTTTATTTCTTTCGGGGTCAGGTGTCCTCGGAGGAAATCTGTGGCGTCTTTAGAAAGAAGTGGGCTGACAACAGACCTGGCGAGCTCAGGGCCACCACAGCTACTGACGATCTGGATTAACCACAAACAGGAGAGATTTAGCAGGAGATGTTCAAAATATCAAATTGGTGATCCTTAAATCAGCTTGGTTGTCTCAAGAAACATCAACCTAAATCTTTGAAGAAGATGGGGCAGTTGAGAGGAACCCAAGACTTTTTCTATCGGGGTCAAAGCAAGGTCTGATCTAAAACCAAGGCATTTTTAGAGATGGGGTATATGGCAAGCTGGCACTTAAATAAATGGACAATCGCTTGGTATTTCTGTGCCCCCTCTGGCTTCTTTGTCAAGGTGGGATTTCTGCTTCCTATTTTCAGTGCAAACACTGAGCCCTGTTTGCTTGAAGGTGCGATCAGGCAGACGCCCAGTGGGAACCATCGCTGGCTTGCACTTGTGTTCACACCAAGTCTTTGATAATGGGGTGAAAGGATCCATATCCAATAGGGTTTGTGTATTTAAATTACATTGGGAATCAGATTAGAGGCCAGAAACACTGGTTGTGTTGCTTCTGGACTTTACTGAGAAAGCTATAGCTGATCGTGAGCCATTTTCTAACTCTTCTGCATAACCCAGTGCCTCTAAGAGCAAAAGCAATGTTAGGAATAAGAAGTGAGTTCACAGTGAAAGTCGTGCATTGGATTTACCAGCTCCAGTGGCCCGAAGAGGAAATGCACCAACTCTGAGGCGCTGGGGTTCTGGATGTGTTTCCGCAGTTTAGCCTGAAAGAAGGAAGAAAACCTACTTTAATCTTCACCTGATTTTTGCCTTCTGGTTCCTGTCATGCGCAGGGGTTGTGGCTGGTGGCTATTTGCTGTACTTAATATCGCAGCCTAAAAAGGAAGGGAACTTCCAAAGCACGCCTAGAGTTGGGGAAGAACAGTGACTGGGGAGTCGGAATCATTCTGGTTTAGATCATTTGTATCTTGTGTCCATTTTGAAGGGTGTGGAATTTTGGAAGGGGTGGAATATCAATGCTGTTAAAATCACTCATTTTAAAGCTATTTTGAGCAGAAGCAGAAAATCTCGACTTCTTTTGAACGTCTTAGCTAGGAAGGGCCAGGCCTATTGCTTCTGACTTTTGCAAAGTTGAAAATCATGGAGTCATGGAATGAGGCCTTGGCTTTGAACACTTCCAGGGATGGGCGTGTGGCAGTTTGTGGCTCTCACAGCTTCACAAATGCTTTAAGTATCTGAGGAGAGATCCAGGACTGCCAGACTCCTGGCTGCTCAGTCCCATCCTGGACTTTACCCTTCTGGTTTCAGTTTAACGGCTTAACCTGCGCAAGCCTGACCCAGTGTTTGCTCTGGACTCTGAAGAAATCTGGGATTCACACCTCTGTCCCTTGACAGTTTTCTCAGTTCAAATCTCACGTTAAGTCTTACTCCTCTGATAGGGTAAAGAATCTGTCACTGCATGGGATGAAATACCCTCTGTGTCTTACCAAGAGGTTAAAAGCCAGTTTGGTCTTCTGAAAGCAGTCGATGAACTCTGCCTCACTTGGGGGTCTCGCTCGAAGAGTCAGCATGCCCTCTGGTGTGAGAAGGTGGAAAGAAAGACACTTCAGTTAGAGCAGCTCTTTCATCTTGCTGGCTTGCAGAAGTCCCATCAATAATGGGTGCTGAGGCTAGAACTACTTGAAGACCAAGGGTTCAAAAAGACCTTTCTCTGACACTGGGCTCTGTGTGCTCTACAAGAGATCCCCACAGATCAGCAGCACCTCCAAAACTGGTGTAGCTGCTGTTGGGTCCATGGCTGTGCGGCTGCATCAACCTGGCCTTGCTGGGATGTAGTTGAGGTCTCCTCCCAACCTCCATCCATGCCCCTGTGTTTGTTCTTGCTATTGCACTGTACCTGCTGGCCCTTTTTTCTTGTTCTTCTTCCCTTTCTTCCTTTGGTTGAGCTGTTTGAATGCCTCTGCAGCCTTCTGAAGCCTGGCGACAAACACTTCGATGTCATCCAGAGTGCAGTTCAGAATTTGCTGTGAGGACAGAAATGCAACAGTGCATGGTGAAAGAGAACCCAAACAGCACGCAGCTGGGAAGCCCGAAACCCAGAGCGTGACACTTTGTCTCCTGGAAGAATGCACAGCAGTGGGGAATCCAGGCATGAAATGAGGCCGAATTCATCACTTTCCAAACCCAAAGCTGTTCCTGGGTGGGGGCTGTACTTATCACAGTGTGGTTTGGATTGAAGGAACCTCAAAGCCCATCCAGTTCCACCCCTTGCCATGGGCAGGGACACCTCCCACTAGATGAGTGGGCTCCAAGACCCATCCAACCTGGCCTTCAACCCCTCCAGGGATGGGGCAGCCACCACTGCTCTGGGCAACTGGGGTCAGGGCCTCCCCACCCTCACGGGAAAACATGTCCCTGAGATCTCATCTCAGTCTCCTTTCTTTCAGCTGAAAACAAGGTTGCTCAAAGCCCCATCCAGCCTGGCCCCTGCTAATGGGGGAAATAACCCCAAGACCGGCCTGTGGGCTGGGGAGGAGGAGACCTGAAATCAGCAGAGCTACCTTGGGTCTGAGGAGATCATAACTGACCAAGTGACAGAGCGTTGCTTCTGTTCAGCTTACACTGATGAATGGTAGATGTCAGCTGAACAAATATTATGCATAAAATATCTGCTTCTGGAGGAGACCCTTGCTCCCTTCCTCTCTTCTCCATCCCCTTCTCCCTGTTGGCCCTGCACCGTTCTTGTTACCAACCGTTTCTTTCTCAATCTTTTGTGCTAAAATGGCTCGGGACTCTTCGTGGTCATGAGAGCCAGAGCTTCGTCGTTCATAGTCTGCAAACAAGGGAGGGAGAGAAAAATACAGTTACTATCAGAGCCTGAAGGTGGGCTCCATTAAATGCAAGGACCTGTGGGATGGTAGCTCCCAGCTTGGTTGTTTATTCTGGGTTATGAGAGATCACAAAGAGCAGGAGGTGATCAAAGCTGCTCTTTAAATCTTCCAAGGTCACAATTGTGTTCATAAGCTGCCTGTTTCCAAATACACGTGGCAAATTGCTCATGAAGAGCATCCAGCTGTTGGCTACAGGCAGAGACCTGCAAGCCCTCCAGATACCGTGAGTCACTAACACCTTTGCCTTTGATCTATCTGATTTGACTTGCATCCGCAGAGGAGCTAAAGACCCACCATGTGTATTTCGGAGCACTCCACATGTGTGTAAAGTCCCATTGGATCAACTCCTACTCTCTTTTCTAACCTCCAGCTCTCCATGAGAGCCTTCCTGATTCCAGAGGTACCAGTTCAACCAAATAGGAGTTGAGGAAGAAGAAACAAGACCTGGAAGTGAACGCAACTGTCAGTTGCTAGAGGGGTTGATAGTTCAGTGTGAACAACTGCTCAGGTGGCCTCTTGGGCAAAGAATAACGTGCCAACTCAGTGAAATGGGATTGGAAAGGGCTGACACCGCAGAGGTTTGGACAGTGGAGTGGGAGAACTGGAGAGGTAGTTGGGGCAAAGGAAGGTTAAGAATGTACTTTGTCTTTAAGTCTTAAGATGAGGCGATTGGTTTTGACAGGTTGCAGAGAAAGCAATAGAGTGTGTTTTGAAGGAGAAGTGATCTCGGCAGATGGGCTCTGGTCACCTGCTTTCATGCCAGGCTCTGTGTTCTCAGACCCAGAAATCCTGCCTGGTTGAATGCCCTGATCTGCTGCTATGAGCGATGGACTTAAAGCTTTCTCCTACACCCACTGGGAAGGGCAGTGTTAAGGGTGGCCGTTCCCTGAAAGGCTGCTCTGCATCAGAAAATAGATGTTTATACACAGTCCAGCTCTGAAATAGAGATTTTGTTTTCAGTATGCAAAGCTGGACCTGAATCAGGCTGCCAGGTCAGCTGCTCGGCTTCAGATCCCATCCCAGGGAAATGAATTGTAGAATCATTGAGGCTGGAAAAGCCCTCTAAGCTCATCCAGTCCAACCATCAGCCCAACCCCACTGTGCCTGATACACCATGTCCCAAAGTGCCTTGTCCAGATGGTTTTTGAAGCCCTCCAAGGATGAGGACTCCACCACTGCCTTGGGCAGCCTCTGCCAGGGCTTCACCACTCTTTCAGCAAGGAAATTGTTCCTAGGCCATTTCACCTTATCACTTGTTACTTGGGAGAAGAGCCCAACTTGGGATAAGAGCCCAGCAGCCACCTCACCACAACCTCCTTTCAGGCAGTTGTAGACAGCGATGAGGTCTCCCCTCAGCCTCCTTTGCTGCAGGCTAAACAGCTCCAGGTCCCTCAGCTGCCTCTTGAAGCCCTTGTTCTCCAGCTCCTTTCCCAGCTCTGTTCCTGTTCTCTAGACACACTTCAGCCCCTCAATGTCCTTCTTGGAGTGAGTGGCTTCATGTGGTTGCTCAGTTTTATGAGAGGCTTTCACCTACTTTTGGGAATCTCAGTATCCCCAAAATACAGATTTTGTTACAAGGGGTTTGTAGGAGCTTTGATTTATTGAATCGTAGAATGGTTTGTGTTGGTAGGGACCTTAAATATCATCCAGTTTCAACTCCCTGCCATGGGCAGGGATACCTCCCACTGGACCAGGCTGTTGATGTCCCCTGAGAATGGAAATGTTTGTTGTGGCCCAGTTTTTAGGCACTTGCAAAGTACAGCCAGATAAAACAAGATGTTGTGCCTTTGATCTGTGTCTCTGTCATAACACAGATCTAACACAGTGAAAAACCCTGGGCTTCTCTGGGCTCCACCGGTTCGAGGTGGGAAATAACCATGGGCTATTCCAAGAGGGTCAGCTGTCCCAGCCATCGAGTCCCCCGTCCCCAGGACAGACTCACTGAGTGCTCCCTGTACCTGGATTGTGCTGGGAAGGGGGTGCAACTCGGTTCCTGTTCACCCCCGAGCCTCGCGTGTCGTGCTGGATGGGGATGGGAGCTGGCCCTTGCGGCGGTGGGAGGATGGATTGTCTCTGCTTGATCTTTTCTTGGTTTGCTCTGCAAGGGAAGCAGAACAACCCCATTAGTGGCTGCTGGTCCTGCTTCCAAGAGACTGGTGGCAAATTCACCATGGTAAGGGGCTTTTATTTACTTCCAGCTGTATCTGCAGTGCTTAGAATCATAGAATGTCCTGAGCTGGAAGCGACCAATAAAGATCATTGAGTCCAACTCCTGTCACTGCACAGGACAACCCTACCGTTCACTTGGTGTGTCTGAGGGTGTTGTCCAAACGCTTCTGGAATATTGTCAGGCTTGGCACTGTGACTGCTTCCCTGGGGAGCTGTTCCAGTGCTCCACCACCCTCCACGGAAGAACCTTCTCCTCCTGTCCAACCTAACCCTTCCCTGGTACATCTTCCTGCCATTCCCTCAGATCCTATCATTGTTTGCCAGAGAGAAGAGTTCAGCGCCTGCTCCCCCTCCTCCCCTTGTGTGGAAGCTGCAGACCGTGATGAGGTCTCCCCTCAGTCTCTTCTTCTCCAAGCTGAACAGACCAGGTGACTTTAGCAGCTCCTCATATGGCTTCCCCTCTAAATCCTTCACCATTTGTGTGCCCTTCTCTGGACAGCCTCCAATAGCTTTAGACCCTTCCTATCCTGTGGCATCCAAAACTGCACCCAGTACTTGAGGTGGGGCCACCCCAGTGTGGAGCAGAGCAGGACAACGCCCTCCATCTCCTGGCTGGCAATGCTGTGCTGGATGCACCCAAGAACACAGTTGGTCCTCTTGGCTGCCAGAGCACTTACTTGAGTGTCTGTGGCCGTATCTTCTTCCCATGCTTGTGGTCTGCTAAGGCGCTTTCAATGTCCTCGTGAACCATCTCCGCCTCAAAGATAAACCAGAGATGTTTTTCAGGGCTTTGCTTTGGAAAGGATTGAGGTTTCTAAGTGGGCAAAAGGAGAAGGGGCTGGCAGGGAGCAGAGTTCCTTCTCTCTAACCCTGGCTCTGCTCACCTCCACCTCGTCACAGTTGAAGAAGTGGATGTCAGGTTTGTGCTGCTCCGAGTCCTGACACACTAGGAGGAGGATGGAGGAGTAGCGCATCTGATTCAGCACCGTTTGGCAGTGCTGGACTGTTGGCAGAGGGAAGTCCTCCAGCTCCTCCTGGAAGAGAAATGGGAAGGGGTCAGCCACTGGGGAGCTGCTGAATGAACGGGGAGTGGTCTCGTGTCTGAACTCCAGGATGAGTAGAGAGACCTGTCAGAGCTTGTGCTTCTCGGCAAGGGTTTGTTGGGCTCACGTTGAGGCTTGCAGAGGGGCTTGGGACTGCAGAATAGGAGAGATGGGTGGCAAACAGAGAGAGCTCTTGCTCTCCTCTGAGTCCTGAATGTGGGTCCCAGCACAAGACTTTTATGACTTGAGCTTTGTTGCTCTCCGTCGTATTGCTTATTGCAGGTGCTCCACCTGCACCAGTACCCATCTCTGCATCCTAGCAGAGACTCCACATGGCTGATTACTGTGAGGGGCTCACCCTCCCACTGTCTCTTTGGATGCCCTGGGGCTGATAATCTTTAGCTTCTCATCACTGAGATCAGACCAGCGCCATCCCTTTCCCACTATCTGGGTGCGCTTTCCCCTCAGATCAGGTGCTCCATGTACATGGACACGTCAAAACAAGACACTGCTCTCAGGCAGCTGATTCTGCATGTTATTTTAATGCATGTCATATCATAGAACCACAGAATCATAGAATCCCTTGGTTGGAAAAGACAATGCTTGAGATCATTGAGTCCAACCATCCCTGTCCACTACTGAACCAGATTCCTGAGCACTTCATCCACCCGTCTTTTAAACCCCTCCAGGGATGGTGATTCCACCACCGCGCTGGGCAGCCTCTGCCAGGGCCTGAGAACCCTTTTAGTGAAGAAATTGTTCCTGATATTCAATCTGAACGTGCCCTGGTGCAACTTGAGGCCATTCCCTCTTATCCTGTCGCCTGTCACTTGGGAGAAGAGCCCAGCACCCACCTCACGACAGCCTCCCTTCCGGGAGCTGCAGAGGGCGATGAGGTGTCCCGTCAGCCTCATCAGCGCTGAGCCCAGGGGCAAGAGCCCTTCCCTGTTCCCACTGGCCACATTGTTCCTGATCCAGGCCAAGATGCCACTGGCCTTCTTGGCCACCTGGGCCACTGCTGGCTCATGTTCAGCTGCTGTCAACCAACACCCCTAGGTCCTTCTCTGCCAGGGAGCTTTCCAGCTGCTCCGTATGTCCTCCCCTTCTGCCTATGCTTTATGCAGATCCCTGTGTACCTGCAGGTCTGCATCACTCCCACAGAAAGCAGTTTTACTGTTGGCCTGGAGCACAGCTCAAGGCATCTTTCACCTGGAGCATCTGGAGCCGTGAATAAATCATCCCACACCTCCCTGCCCTTTGATTTAGAGTCCACCACCCCCATGCATCCCAGAGAGGGTTTTGGTAAGGAGTTGTCCTTAGAAATGATGCTCCCAGGTGGAACGAGAAGGGCACACGCTGCACCCCAGAACTCTGGGTACCTGTGACTCGCAGTCCAGCAGGCGGATGGACTTGTCGTTCACTTGCAGCAGCATCTCCTGTGTCCAGATCTTCTCTTTTGAGTTGAGCAAGATGAGTTTGCGGATGGCGTCATCCACCGTCACGATGGACTCGCTCTTGTCCATGATGAAGGTGGCCAAGTGCTGAAATTGAGAGGAAAGGAAGAGAAAACAGGTAAAAAAGCTTTGATCATTGAATCATAGGATGGTTTGGGTTGGAAGGGTCCATGAAGGTCATCTAGTCTAATCCCTATGATTGTGCATGTAGCATAAATCAGTGGTGAAACCATCTCTAAAGGCTTGAACGACTGTTTGCTTTTAAAGCCCAGGCATGAAAGAGTCATTGCAGAAAGCCTCTGTTCTGGTTGTTGGTACCAGCCTGTCCATGGTGGTGAAAGACAAGGGTTTCGTAATGCAGTGAGGCTTTTCATAACGAGTTTCACCACTTGCATATTTATCTCATCATATGTCAGGTCTGGCAGCCCTGGCCATGGTCCAGCACTGCCTATTTGCAGAGGCTTTGTACACACGAGTTGGTCCCCTGCTATTTCTCAAACTGGTTGGGAAGTTTTTATGTGGGAGTTAAGCTTGACTTGCCAAGCTAGAAGCACTTTCGTTTCTCTCTTCTTATGTAGGACATTGCCCCACGTGGAATTTGTCCCAGGGAAAGGGCTCCCACAAGCCATGGAAAAATGTTGAGTCCTTTGTGCCAAGGTGGGATGCACACAATGATTGGGTGGTAGTGAAAATCAGTGTTAGAATCATAGAATGGTTTGGGTTGGAAGGGACCTCAAAGCCCACCCAGTCCCACCCCCTGCCATGGGCAGGGACACCTCCCACTGGATCAGGGGCTCCAAGTCCCGTTCAACCTGGCCTTGAACACCTCCAGGGATGAGGCAGGCACGACTTCTCTGGGCAACTTGGTGTTGCTGACTTTAAGAAGGGATTCTTTGCTGTTGCCTCTGTCCTGCACTGGGGCTTTGCTGGATCACTCTGGTTTCTCCCTATCCCTCCATCCATCCTATAAACCTAGCCCAGGCTCTTGCCCTCACCAGCCTGGCCTCCGTGCTTTTCTCACTTCTCCTCCTCCATGTGGGATGCGGGTTGCAAGCAGCTTAGGTGAGGCGGTAATGTCCCGGACACGATGGTACTTCCATGTTTCCCCATCGCTGCTCTGTGTCCTGAAGTGCACAGTGATAGGGAGAAGCTGTGTCCACCAGTAGAGGGGACTGCAAGGCAGGAGAAGCTGGGAGCTCTGCCTGCTTGCAGCAGCCAGCCTGGTTTCTGTGGACTCATGGTGACAGCAGAGCTAGGCCACGTATTTTGGTGACAACAGGGCAGGAGGAGAAGTCAGGAAGGAAAAGGAAATGTCCCATTTCACCTTGTTGCCCCTGCTGCCCTGCTGCCTTCCTGGTGAGAAGGAGAATGTGCGTGATGGGAAACAGATAACGCTCTTTGTCCTAAGCACCTTTCTCCAGGAGAGAGAGGCAGGAGGTGTTGGATGGGTGAGTTAAAGACCTGACCAGTGTGTCTGTGCTCTGGAAGAGCTGATTAAATAACCCAGTGAGCAGCATCCAAAATCAGCAGTAGGGCAATGGAGGAGAATGAGAGAGGGGCTCAGGAAGGAAGTTCTTTCTACCTGTCAAAGCCACTGACAGATGCAAAGTGGGAAGTGTTGATCCAAGCCAGGATGCTGTTGGTCTTCTTGGCCGCCTGGGCCACTGCTGGCTCACATTCAGCCACTGATGCCCAGCGGCCCCCGGTCTTTCTCTGCCAGGCAGTTTCCCAGTCGCTCTTCCCAAAGCCTGGAGCTGCATGGGATTGTTGTGTCCCAAGTGCAGGACCCGGCACTTGGCCTTGTTGAAACTCGCACCCTTGGTTGCCGCCCATGGATCCAGTCTGCCCAGATCCCTCTGCAGAGCCTTGGCCCATGGATCCTGCCTGCCCAGATCCCTCTGCAGAGCCTTGGCCCATGGATCCAGCCTGCCCAGATCCCTCTGTGTACTCAGAGCATGGAACCTTGGTCATGTTGAAGCACATGCAAGAACCGTTGTTACAACGTGCTTCAGACCAGCTGGTCACAGAAGAAGGGCTCAGAAAGGGCCAAGTCTGACATTCTCATGGTGGTCGATGGTGGGAACTAGAGGTGGACAGGGTTTGCGGTGACCAATTTGTTGTTAAGGTTATTGTTGGATAATTCACTAAGCCTGAAAGGAGCAGAGCAGGCGAAAAGCCTGAATGCAAGACCCAAACCTGCGTTCCCAAAGCAAAGCTCCTGGGTGAGGCGCTGTCTAAATAAAGCTCCTGGTCGGTGTTTGAGCTGAGATTGGCCGGGCAATCAGATATGAAAAAACATGCCCAGGAATGTTACTGTAATTGTAAAAGAGTGCAGGAAAAGGCATTCACAAAGTCAATATTATCTGTGCGGAGGTGACAAACCCTCTTCCTTCGGAGCAGCAACTGGTTTATTCCTGATGACGGACGCTCTTATCTGTGCTATTATTTTAACTGCCCGGTTTACAGGCTTCATAAATTCCTTTGTTGTTTACTGTTCAGTAAGTTAATTCTCACAAAGGGCAAGCTAATTATCTGAGTCAGACTCAGCAGAATATTTCTTCTTTTTCATTTTCTTTAGATATGGGTTGGTGAGAGGGAGAGGAGCTTGCTACTGTCTTGGATTTATCATTAAACCCCCTTCTCATCTCAGAATGAATCATAGAAGAATTTGGGTCAGAAGGGACTTCAAAGCCCATCCAGTCCCACCCCCTGCCATGGGCGGAGACACCTCCCATTGGATCAGGGGATCCAAGCCCCATCTAACCTGGCCTTCAACAACTCCAGAGATGGGGCAGCCACCACTGCTCTGGGCAACCCGGGCCAGGGCCTCCCCACCCTCACAGCAAAACATTTCTGCCTAAGATCTCATCTCAATCTCCCCTTTCATCTCAAAACCATTCCCCTCGTCTTGTCCCTGCCCTCTGTGATCAAAAGCCCCTCCACAACTTTCCTGGAGCCCCTTTCAGTCCTGGAAGCTGCTCTAAGGTCTCCTCAGAGCCTCCGCTTCTCCAGGCTTAACAACCCCAACTCTCTCAGCTTGGCCTCATACGGGAGGTGCTCCAGCCCTTGGATCATGCCCATGGCTTCCTCTGGACCCATTAGCTTTTGTAGAAATGGGTAATGACTTCATCTGCTATTAAACTTTGATCAGCTTATGGATTACTTCAAAGGCTGTAAAATGCTTCTTGTGAGGAAACTTCTGCCTACCTCACTGCCTTCACTGAAAATCCTGTTTGCCTTGGTCAAAGTTCAAGGTAGATGCTCGCAAATGGGTGGCATGTGGCAAAATTAATGAAGAATTCAAGTGTGTGTCACTGTTTAAAGTTCCTTCCCTGCTGCCATGAGTGACTTTACTGGTAGGAGTCATTTATGGCTGTCAGGGCTGCTGATGGAGCAGATGGCCATTGGCTTGGTTTCTGGGGTGTTATCCTGGATCACCGAGACCTCCTTTCAGGCAGTGGTAGACAGCAATGAGGTCTCCCCTCAGCCTCCTCTTCTCCAGGCTAAACAGCCCCAGGTCCCTCAGCCACCTCTCATAACCCTTGTTCTCCAGCCTCTTTCCCAGCTCTGTCCCCTTCTCCAGACGTGCTCCAGCCCCTCAATGTCCTTGTTGGAGTGAGGGAATTAGAAGAATTTGGCTTTGTGCCTGTTGTGGTCAAAGGGTTTTGAATTACTTGAGAGGACACAGTAGCTGAAGGAGAGCTGAAAGATGATAGTGGTCTCTGTTGTTTGGGCAGATGAGTTCCTGTCACCACTGCAGGAGCCCTGTTTTTAACCTGTCTGTCCATGTTGACCAAGATGGGTTTGAAGGGTGATGAGAGGGACAGCGGCTTCTCCATTTCCTGTTTTCTTGTACAGAATTCCCTATGTCTTTTGAACACCATCTTTTTTTCCCATCCTCCTCTTCCCAATTACTCAACACCTTAATTTGCTGGATCTTGATTATTGAGAAAGGAAATAAAAGTTTCATAAACGATGGTTTCATCAGCCACATTCAATTGAAATTTAAAGTAGAAAAGAGGTCCCTTCCAACCCAAACCGTTCTGTGATTCTAAGGTGGTTCCCAACTCATTTTCAGCCTAATGAAGGTCCAGGGCTAACAAAACCCAACGCATGACCAGCATCTATCACTGAGGTTGGCCTTTCAGCCCGCTCAGTGTTTCACTGCGCACTCACCTGTACGTGGTACTGTGAAGTCTCATGCATGATGACGTTGGAGTTGGAGTATTTCTTCCTTTGTTCTGCAAAAAAAAAGAGAAGAAAAGAAGCCTTCATTGTGGCGGCTGTTTATTGGTATAAAAAGGTCTGAGAATTCCAGCTGTCATGGGGCACTGCCATCCTTCTCGCAGTCTCTGAGCTTCCAGCTTCTCTCAGAATAGTGGGAATAATAAGACATATCGATGATGAGGGTGGGAAGGCCCTGGCGCAGGTTGCCCAGAGCAGTAGTTGCTGCCCCATCCCTGCAGGTGTTGAAGGCCAGGCTAGATGGAGCTTGGAGCCCCTGATCCAGTGGGAGATGTCCCTGCCCATGGCAGGGGGTGGGATTGGATGGGCTTTGAGGTCCCTTCCCACCTAAACCTTGCTCTGATTCTATGAGGTTCATGTGGGCCCACTGCTCCAGCTTATCCAGGTCCCTCTGGATGGCGCCCCAGCCTTGCGATGTGTCGGCTGCACCACTCAGCTTGGTGTCACCTGCAGACTTGCTGTGGGTGTAGTTGATCTGCCTGCCTTTATCATTCGTTGATGAGCACGTTGGTGGGCATGCTAACAGAGGCATTAATGGAGACTCCAGGTCTCCAAGCTGATACCTTTTACACCACCAGCACCAACTCGGAGGTGGAGTGAGGCGGAAGCACCTCAGACACCAGCCCAGTTCCCTGTTCAGCGTTAGCATCCAGAGCAACCTTGAGTCAATTAATTAATATTTCAGCATGACCACTTCCCATCTGAGGCTGGCATTGAAGGGTCAGCAGCATCTTCTGTTTTAATTGCAGTCTGCCCTACTTCGAATGTGGGGCAAGGTCTGGGATAGGGCACCCGGAAGGGACCGCAGGGACTTGTCTCTGACGGGAGGAACCTTTTTTTTCCCTCTCGGTAACCTCGATTTCCTCGCCGAGCATCTCTCATGTAAATAGATGACACCGATGGAAATGAGAACACCTTGCCTGTGTGGGATGGAGATAAGTTTGGATTTTAAGACATCCCCTCCTTGACAGGGAGTGGAAATGGCTGAAGTGATGGGTCTGGAAACAAAGGGGCTGCATCCAGAGCAGCGTGGCTGGCAGGGTGAGGAAGGAGATTCTGCCCCTCTGCTCTGGTGAGACCCTACCTGGAGCCTTGTGTGCACTTCTGGTATCCCCAACATAAGAAGGACCTGGAACTGTTGGAGCAAGTGCAGAGGAGGCCACAGAGATGATCCGAGGACCGGAGCACCTCTGCTATGAAGCCAGGCTGAGAGAGTTGGGGTTGTCCAGCCTGGAGAAGAGAAGGCTGCAGGGAGAGCTTAGAGGAGCTCCCAGGACTGAAAGGCGCTCCAGAAAAGCTGGGGAGGGGCTCTTGATCAGGGAGTGCAGGGACAGGACAAGGGAAATGGTTTTAAGGGGCATTTTACAAGGGCCTGGAGTGATAGGACGAGGGGGAATGGCTTTAAATTGGAAGGGGAAAGATTTAGATTAGATATCAGGAAGAAATTCTTCACAATGAAGGTGGGGGTCCCTAGCCCAGGTTGCCCAGAGCAGTGTGGCTGCCCCATCCCTGCAGGGGTTCAAGGTCAAGTTGGATGGGGCTTGGAGCCCCTGATCCAGTGGGAGGTGTCCCTGCCCATGGCAGGGGGTGGGACTGGGTGGGCTTTGAGGTTCCTTCCAATCTAAACCATTCCATGATGCCTGCAGGGACATCTGTGGCTGTTTGACTCTATGGATCAAGGCGGATCACTTCTGTTGAAGAGATGAATTCCCTCAGCCAGAAAAGACTTTAGAAGATAGGTTGCTTGTCCTGGGTGGTTCCTACACTGCCCTTCTGTACAGCCCTGTCCTCAATCTGCTTAATTTTGTATGAATGAATGCTGGCCCGTTAGTAGCAGTAGTCAGTTTCCTCCTGTTTTATCTGACACATCTCATGCTTGACCACTTTGCATTTCTACAGCATCTTGCAATGGAGAAGACTTGAGCACCATACGGTGTTATCCAACCCATACCCCAGCCCGAGGAGGTGGAGAATTTGCATAATCCCCATGTAATAAATAAGCATGACAGGAATACAGCAATGATTTTGGGCTTGAAAACCTCCAGAGAAGAGGTGGCTGCCCCATCCCTGGAGGTGTTCAAGACCGTGTTAGATGGGGCTTGGAGCCCCTGATTCAGTGGGAGGAGTCCCTGCCCGTGGCAGGGGCTGGAACTGGATGATCTTTAAGGTCCCTTCCAACCCAAAACATTCTATGAGATGAGAAGAGGTTTTAATGAGAGAAATATAAGATAGTAGCAAGCTTCTCTCACTTTGAGGTCCCTTCCAACCCAAACTATTCTATGATGCCTGTAGGGAGATCTGTGGCTGTTTGATTCTGTGGATCAATGGGGATCCCTTCTGTTGAAGAGGTGAATCCCAATGGCCAGAAAAGACTTTACAAGATAGGTTGCTTGCCCCCATGGCAGGGGGTGGAACTAGATGGGCTTTGAGATCCCTTCCAAACCTAACCATTCTTGCAGAGGCAGCGAGGTTGATTTTAGGCAAGGGCTCTAGACCAGGTGCTGAGCTGAAATGTCAGGCTAAAATCTTAGTTGGAAGAGTGCGCTTCCTTTTTGGTTTTGTTAAGGGATGAAAGAGAGTAATAAATAAGAGTGGAAATAAAAGCAGGATCGATGCACATCCTGGAGAGCTGCAGTTATCAGCTTGGGCCAGGAAGCCAAACCACATCTTTTGTGCCAAGTTCCCTCCCCGTTTCCATGCAACACCCTTTTCTGCAAGGCACTGGGCCTACAGCACAACAGATTGAGATTGGCTCGTGGGAGAACCTCTGCGCACCAGGAACAGCTTGGAGCTGAAACACCTTGGGTAACATCTCTAGAGATGTAGGGGAGCGCAAAGGAGGGCAGAAGTGGGCTTCTCTCTCTTCATGCATGGCCTCTGCCAAGCCAGCGGGGCAGAGCATCCCCAGCACGAGGTACTGGAGGTACCAAGGGTGGAAGAAAGGAGACTTGGAGGGGTACGACACCCAACGGGGTGCCCAGGCTTGGGACGTGCTGCCCACTTCCAGAATGGCCTGTGAACATTCACCAGAGGGAAAGTCATCCTAGGGAGGAGGGAAACATGCTCCTCTGTGGTTCAGCTTTCTGACCCTGCGGGAGAGAGCCAAGAGGTGTCAGCTGAGAGGTGACAACAGCACCTACAGCTGCCGACTGGGCTGAGGTGCCACTGGGTGACCATACATCTCCACGGAGTATCATGGAGTGGTTTGGGTTGGAAGGGATCTCAAAGCCCATCCAGTCCCACCTTATGCTATGGCCAGGGACACCTCCCACTGGATCAGGGGCTCCAAGCCCCATCCAACCTGGCCTTCAACACCTCCAGGGATGGGACAGCCAACACTGCTCTGGGCAGCCTGGGCCAGGGCCTCCTTACCCTCACAGCAAAATAATTCTGCCTAAGATCTCATCTCCATCTCCCCTCTTTCAGCTTCAAACTATTCCCCTCGTCCTGTCCCTGCGCTCCCTGATCAAGAGTCCCTCTCCAGCTTTCCTGGAGCCCCTTTCAGTCCTGCAAGCTGCTCTAAGGTGTTCCTGCAGCCTTCTCTTCTCCAGGCTGAACAACCCCAACTCTCCCAGCGTGTCCTCATACAGGAGGTGCTCCAGCCCTTGGATCATCACTGTCTCCTCCTCTGGACTCGCCCCAACAGCTCCATGTCCTAAATGAGGGGGACAGCACGTCCTCCCCCCATATTCTGCTTGCCCCAGGTTCTTATGGGCTTGTAGTGGTTTTTTTTCTGTCCTTTTTGCAGTTTCTGAAGTGCCTAGGAGAGGGCAGTACAGCTTCGGAACTGCTGGGACACTGCGGGGTCCCAGTGTTTTGGGCAATTTTAAGCTCTTTGCTGTCACTGACAGGGGCAGCACCTGTAGGGCTTCACTGAAGGGTCGCGGGTTGGATCCCAAAGTTCAGTCCTGAGTTCCCATCTCTTTCCATCGGTTTACATTCTGAACTGCTGTAAGCCAAAACTCGCCTGTTTTCTTGCTCTACACCAGGGCCAAATCAGCTGTGGTGTAAACAGGGGCCTCAGCAGCAAGGACAGCCGGTTACACCAGAGATGTGAAGTCCTCAGCCTCCCCTCCACATCCTTCTCTGATTAATTAGCAAGTTCCGTCACACCGAATCCTCCCTCATCCTGCCTCTCTCTCCTCCTATTTGTTTTCAGACTTTGCTGGACAGAAAGCAGAGCAGAAAATGTTGGGGGTGGACAAGTCCGTTGTGGACCATAAGGAACCAAAAATGTATCAAATTGGGTTTTCCATTGATAGAACCAGACCCAGGACCTCTCCTTGATTCCCTGCGTCCCACTAAAGACCTTCCTGACTTCCACTTCCATTAGAGCAGCCTAAGGAAAGCCCTGGCAGTTGCCTTCTGGAGCTTGCCAAGTCTTTCCATCACCTACACGTTACCTAGCAGAGCAAGAGCTGTTTATAGTGACCTGCTAGTGTAGTGTCAACCAGGCTGGGTGCCACATGGCAGGTCGGGACACAGCCCTCCTGAGCAGAAACAGGGCAGCCTCTGTATGCTAGTGGCAATTATGCAAATGTGCCAGGCCTGCATTGTAAAGCATCCGTCCCAAACATGCCATCCATCCACAGGATCCGAGCACAGCACCACATCTGGTCTGGCAGCCAGACTGCACATCTGCATGAGCTCAGCTTGGCCGATCTGGTAGGCTTCTGCTTCCTTGCCGAGTGGGAAGATACTCCAGGTTCTGCAGGGTCAGCAAGGAGCTGGTTTCGGGCACTGTACAGACCTGCTGGGGCAAGGAGGCATCTGCGGGTCTGCACCTCGCTTCTGCTGCCACAGGGGCTTCCCTGCTCAGGGGTCCCTGTGGCCGGCTGGCACAGGGAGAGCTCCATTTTCAAAGAATCATTGAATGTCCTGAGTCATAAGAGACCCACAAGGATCATAGAATTGTTTGGGTTGGAAGGGACCTCAAAGCCCATCCAGTTCCACCCCCTGCCGTGGGCAGGGACACCTCCCACCGGATCGGGGGGCTCCAAGCCCCATCCAACCTGGCCTTGAACCCCTCCAGGGCTGGGGCAGCCACTGCTTCTCTGGGCAGAATTGTTGAGTCTGACTCCTGCACCTGCACAGGACACCCTCAACATTCACACCGTGTAGCTGAGGCTGCTGGCCAAACGCTTCAGGAATATTGTCAGGCCTGGTGCTGTGACTGTTTCCCTGGGAGCTGTTCTCGTGCTACACCACCCTCTGGGGAAAGAACCTTTTTAGAATAAAAGAATAATTAGGATTGGAAAAGACCTCCAAGCTCATCAAGTCCAATTGTCAGCCCAACCCCATGATGCTGACTAAGCCATATCTCAAAGTCCATGTCTAAACACTTTTTGAACCCTTCCATGGACAAGGACTCCTCCACTACCCTGGGCAGCCTCTGCCAGTGCTTCACCACTCTTCCAGTAAAGAACCTTCTCCTCATGTCCAGCCCACCCTGGTGCATCTTCCTGCCATTCCTTTGGGTCCTGTCACTGGTCACCAGAGAAGAGCTCAACACCTGTTCCTCGTCCTCTACTTGTGAGGAAGCTGCACACCGCAATGAGGTCTTCCCCCAGTCTCCTCTTCTCCAGGCTGAACAGACCAAGTGACTTCAGCCACTCCTCACACAGCTTCCTCTCTAAACCTTTCCTCAGGTTTGTGGCCTCCTCTGGACACTCTCCAGTACCTTTAGATCTTTTATCCTGTGGCACCCAAACCTGCACCCAGTGCTCTCTTTGCAGCTTCTTAGGAAGCATCAGGCTCCTTGGTTCGCCCATGACACTTTCTGAAGTGCCAGAACGTCTCTGGATAGTGTCTGTGACACTGGGAATCTTTGCATGGAGCCGGAATCCCTCATGGCTGGAACGTAACTCCAGGAGCTGAAAGCTCTTGAGTGAATGAAAAGGCTCTTATTGAGGCTGGGGCAGCCAAGGGTATGAATGGGCTGTGAGAGCAGGGAGCCACTGTACTGCGAGCATGTTGACAGCTGCTGGGAGGTGTCACGGAGCTGAATTGCTCCTCCGCGCACTTAATATTTGCCACAAGCTCAGCCCCAAGTGCTCACATTCCTCTTTTATTAGCTGAAGACACAACCCACTCAAGAAGAGCAAATAAAAACTTGAGCGACCTCCTGGGTTGAGCAAGGACTGAATCCATCAAGAAACACTGCCTGCTTGTGTCTGGCACGCGGGGAACGCTGGGCGGGGTGTACAGCAGCATTCCGTTGCTGGGCAGGCACCGGGGTGGCTCAGCGGAGGAGAATTGGGGCTTTGAGGAGCTGCAGGAGAAGCTCAAGAGTAGAGGGGTTCCTTTTCCAACCAGAAGTGGAAGAAATATGCCAAAATGTTTGTCACCAAACAGTCCAAAGTGATGTTTGCTGAGCTTTCCAGAGCTGGAAATGACAGCTTTTGAATACAGAATTGTGAAATGGTTTAGGTCAGAAGGGAACCTAAAGTTCATTGAGTTCCAACCAAAACCATAGAATGGTTTGGATGAGAAGGGACCTCAAAGCCCATCCATTCTCAACTGACACCTCCCACTGGATCAGGGGCTCCAACCCCCATGCAACCTGGCCTTGAACACCTTCAGGGCTGGGGCAGCCACCACTGCTCTGGGCAACCTGGGCCAGGACTTCCCCACCCTCACAGGAAACATCTCTCACCAAGATCTCATCTCAATCTCTCCTCTTTCAGCTCCAAACCCTTCGCCTCGTCTTGTCCCTGCACCCCGTGATCCAGAGCCCCTCCCAGCTTAAAGCCGGCCAGCACTTGAAGAAGGCCTACAGGAAAGCACTGGTCCAGGCTGCTCAGAGCAGTGGTGGCTGCCCCAGCCCTGGAGGTGTTCAAGGCTGGGTTGGATGGGGCTTGGAGCCCCTGATCCAGTGGGAGGTGTCCAAGCCCATGGTAGGGAATGGAACTGGAGTGGCTTTAAGGTCCCTTCCAACCCAAACAGATCAATGATGCTATGATACCTTCCGCTGGCTCTACCCCTACCAGAGGTGATCAATGTTGGGGACAGTTTTTAGGTGCTCAGCTGTCCTTGGTGGACTCTCGTGGTTGCCATGGGAGCAGGATACTCATCTTTTCCTCTCCCCCTTAGCATCATGTTTGCTCAGCTCCACACTTTGGAAGAGTCTGTGATTGCCTCATGGAGCGAGCCCCGGCTCTGCTGACGGTGGGGGGAATGGCAGGCACCTATCAAGTTGCCACCTTACTCAACGCAGGAACCAGCTGAATAAATGTTAATGCATACCATAAATAAATTAAGCTGCTTCTCCGCTTACTGGCATCTGTTCTGAGCTGAGATGAAAGCCTGGGGGCGGGGGGGAGGAAAACAGTGTGACTCCAGCAGAAGCCAAGGGACAGGCTGGAAGGAAGCATTATTTCTGCATAGTGGCTACTGCCATCCCATCATGGTGGCACCCAAGTGGACTTCTGCAGGCATCCATTTAAGCTGCTTTCATGGTTGGTCAGACAGCGCTGTCTCTTGTTTTGGATTAGGTGGAAAGACCTTTGAGATCATGCAGTCCAACCATACCTGTCCACTACTAATTCATATTCCTAAGCACTTCATTTACCCATCTTTTGAACACCTCCAGGGATAGGGACTGAATCACCTCTCTTGGCAACTTGTTCCAGTCCCTGAGAACCCTTTCCATGAAGAAGTTTTTCCTAATGTCCAACCTGAACCTGCCCTGGTGCAGCTTGAGCCATGGTCAGTTTAATGATTACAGTGGGTTCCTTATGAAATGAAGGAAGGAAATGGCTCTGCAGCAGCCTTCAGAGCATGTTTGACTACCGTGTCCATCCCTGCGGTGCTCAGCTGCTTTCCAGCACCCCGACCAACTCCTTCGGTGTCTTTGCCTCTCATTCCAAGTGCTGGGGCACAGAAGTGCCCAGTGGAGCTGCTACCAGGCTGGCCCCAAGCAGGACAGCAGAGTGGAGCAGTGGGATGTGGAGGGGTGAGACACCGGCCTGGCAGCGCTCATCACATCCAAACCTGTCAGATCCAGACAGTTGGCTCCAACCTGCCCATCCCATCCTTGAGACACTCATTTCTGGGAAAGACCAAACCTTATCACAGTAGAGGACTGGAAAAGGGGTTTTGCAGCATGAGAAACAGCCTGTGGCATGAGGTAGGCTGGAGAAAGGTAGTGTAGAACAGCAGCAGCCTGCAAGGCGTGATCACTTGACACTGGTCGCTCCTTGTAATCCAAGAAAGGCTTTGGCACTGTAACAGTACACGGGGCATGAACACAAAAAGCCAACCATTCCCATCAGCCCACTGGGGCCCTGGACAGGTATCCCTGTCATGGGGAGCCACGGGAGAGGAGACTCCACCAGCACCAGCCACAGCCCAGAGCCAGGCTGGGCAGAGGATACTGGCCTTGATTTGAATCATAGCAGGTCCTGAGCTGGAAGAGACCCACAAGGATCATCGGGTCCAACTCCTGTCCCTGCACAGGACAACCCCAACATTCACACCATGGGGCTGAGGGTGGTGCCCAAACACTTCTGGAAAATTGTCAGACTTGGCATTGTGACTGCTTCCCTGGGGAGCTGTTCCAGTGCTCCACCACTCTCTCGAGGAAGAACTTTCTCCTAATGTCCAACCTAAACCTTCCCTTTATGCACCCCCTGATAAAGAGCCCCTCCTCACCTTTTCCTGCAGGGATCGGATTTTGAGCTGAAACAGGGGACACTGAGATGAGATCTTGGGCAGAAATGTTTTGCTGTGAGGGTGGGGAGGCCCTGGCCCAGGTTGCCCAAAGCAGTGGTGGCTCCCCGATCCCTGGAGGTGTTGAAGGCCAGGTTGGATGAGGCTTGGAGCTGCTGATCCAGTGGGAGGTGGGACTAGATGGGCTTTAAGGTCCATCCTGACCCAAACAATTCCGTGATTCTGTGATTCAAGCCCAGGTATCTGAGCTGATGCTCCAGTCCATGCCCTCCTTCCTCCCACGCTTCCTCTGGGGCGAGAGGCACTCTATTGTAGAAAAAACAGCTTAAGCAAGCTAAACCCAAGACCTCTTTCACTTTAGGAATACTATTTAGACACCTGTATGCATTGGAGCATCTGCGTCTGTTACCCAGCAAGCTGTAAATGCCTGTGTGCGGTGAATCCAGGGGTCGCTGCGCTGGCAGCGTGTGCAGGCTGGGGGTCCAGCCTGGTTGCACTGGTGAAAAATGGGAATATGAAAAGTTCTGTAAACTCTAAATGTCCCTTAGCAGCATCGTCATTGCATAATCCAGGCCAGCCGGGCTCAGTGTGATTTGTTTCATTATGAAACATAATTCTCCTTGGAATTTCAGTTCTTGCCTGCCCTCCAGCCCCAAATGTGCTGGCTCGCAGCAGGAATTAATGCTGAGGGGAGGGAGGATGTGAGTGTGAGGGGGGCTCGGACGTTTAAATATCGGTTCAACACATAGTGGGTGATCTTTGATGCAGGTGTGGGGAATCAGCGGGTCGGGATGCAAACTCTGTGAGGTGAAAGCCTTGTGGATGCACCCGCGTAGTGCTGGGCTGAGCCGGCCACCAGCCCCTGCTTTGTGGACAAAATGATTGCAGACCTCGTGCTGTGTTTCAGAGAAGGGGGGGAGAACAAAGGGCAGCTGGTGTCCTCCTCTTGAAGATTTGGCCTGTGGACTTATGGTTGAATCATGGAATCATGGAATGGTTTGGGTTGGAAGGGACTTCAAAGCCCATCCAGTCCCGCCCCATGCTATGGGCAGGGACACCTCCCACTGGATCAGGGGCTCCAAGCCCCACCCAACCTGTCCTTCAACACCTCCAGGGATGGGGCAGCCACCACTACTCTGGGCAACCTGTCTTCATTGAAGATTTGCTGCCCATCCCTGGTGAAATTTGCTTTTGGGGTGTGTCAAGACCAAAAAATGTAAAAACTGTAACTTGGTGAAAGGGACTTGTTTGAGTAGCCATGTTTGTTCTAAAGGTAGTTTGTCCACCTTTCCCTCCACAAGGTCTGTGGTGGGGGTATGGCAGAGTGGTCTCTGCTCCTCAGCTCACGGTCTGACTGCTCACTGTCAGATCCTGCCTGGAAACCTCAACAATTCCAAGCCCTGGGCTGCTGCTGGCCATGGGTGCTAACCGAACATGGGACATGTTTTGATGCTCAGCTCTTGGTTTCATTTCTACACATCTCTCTGCTTTGCAAGTGTCATCTTGCTGCCACCCATCAGATCTGTGGGACCTTTCCGTTCACGCAATGATGCCATTAGAGGCAGGAAGAACCCAAATGAACCAGCAAAGTGGAGCAGCAAATAAACATCCCTACATCTCTTGCATCCTTCCAGGCTATCCCATGTCCTTCTATCTCCAGACAAGTGATTGACACTGCCCAAACTCCTGCTTGGCTCCTGCCCGTCACACAGCATCCGGGTCACAAATAGACCTGATCAGCAACACCAAATTTCTGCTCTACCTTTACTCCCATCTTTCACCTCTTTGCAGCTGAGCAGAGTTCATAGAATCATAGCAGGTCCTGAGCTGGAAGGGACCCACCGGGACCCTCGAGTCCAACTCCTGTCCCTGCACAGGACAACCCCAACATTCACACCGTGAGTCTGAGGGCATTGGCCAAGTTCTTCTGGAGTATTGTCAGGCTTGGTGCTGTGACTGCTTCCCTGGGGAGCTGTTCCAGTGCTCCACCACGCTCTGGGAGAAGGACCTTCTCCTAATGTCCAACCTGACCCTCCCCTTGCACATCTTCCTGCATTCCTTCTGATCCAGAGAGACGAGATCAGCACCTTCTATTCTCTAGGCTGAACAACCCCAGCTCACTCAGCCTGGAGGTACTCCAACCCTTCGATCATCTCTGTGGCCTCCTCTGCACTCGCTCCAACAGCTCCATGTCCTCCCTGTGCCGAGGACTCCAGAACTGGACACAGGGCTCCAGGTGGGTCTCACAGAGTAGTGCAAAGGGGCAGAATCTCCTCCGTTGCCCTGCTGGTCCCACTGCTCTGGATGCAGCCCAGGACACGGGTGGTTTCTGGGCTGCGAGTGCTCATGTCCAGTTTGCGTTGAGCTTCTCCACCCCCAGCACGCCAAATCTTCCTCATCAGGGCTGCTCCCAATCCATTATCCACCCAGCCTGTGTTTGTGCTGGGGTTGCCCTGACCCAGCAGCAGGACCTGGCATTTGGCCTTGTTGAACCTCTTGAATTTGCCGAGGCCCACCTCTCCTGCCTGTCCAGGTCCTTCTGGGTAGCATCCCGTCCCTCTGGATGGCCCAAACCAAGGCCCCACAGGCCAAGTATTCACCTGGGATGCCTTAAGAGAGCTCCTAAACCAGGAGTAGCTGCTGTTGATACCCAACAGTTCTCTATGGTTCCCCACCCAGGGACATGTTGACTCCTCCAGAGCTGAGTGGTTTCTAAACAAGCTGCACATCAGGCTCTGCACCAGCACCCATCCTGCCAGGTCCCATGGCTTCCAAAGAGCCAAAGGCCGCTGGAGTTTTCATGGTTCACTGAGTAGTTAGAGGAGGATAATCATTAACCCACTGAGGACAGGCTTTCTTTTGTTAGGCTCTTTATCAGATTATCTCACTATCAGAACTGGAGAGGATCTGGGTGACAGGTAGGGGAGCAAGGAGGCGATGTTCTGCATAGCTTGTCCATCCTGACACAATGACAGCTCTGCCCAGTGTGAGAGGCGGTGGCACAGGGGCAAAGCTCATTTCTGCTGCCACCTCAGGCCAGCCCCTTGTGTATGGAGGTCTGGGTTCACGTGACTCTGGTTGCACCTCATCCTCGAACTCCCCAAAAGCCATGTCCAGATCTCCAGAGGTGCCTTTGCTGTAGGAAACCTGAGCTGTGGTTGCGGGCACCACTCACCGTACAGGTCCTTTGCGCTCAGCTTGGAGGCTCCGTCTGCTTTTCCCATGCTGCCACTGGAAAAGAAGGAAGGAACAAACAAACCATCAGCTCCTGGACCTTTCAAACATGTGCTCACCCGCTGCAGCTGGTGCACAGCCCTGCAGCTCTCCCGGGGAACCAGGCAAAGCCTTTGCTTGTCCAACCATGCCAGTGGCTCCCTATGCAACCCTAGCTGTTATCCACACCACAGGCACATGTCACTAAACCCAGCAGCTGGAAAGAGGAGACAGAGGAGCCCTTCCAGGCCTGGCCCCACTAGAGTTACCTTCACACAGTGTCCCCTGGAAGGACGTTGCTTCCAGAGGGGCTGTTGGAAGGACAGCAGCTCCCAGTGAGGGGTTGGTACAGGGAGTAGCTCAGGTAAACGGAGACCCCTTCAGACTATACCTGAGTGCCAAGATCACGATTCCTTATTAATGGACCCTTTTGAGATGTGCTTCTTGAAGGTGCTCAGATGTAGGACACATCCCATGCGGAAGGATATAATTGTATGTCAACACTTGAGTTTTGGGGGGTCAGGTCTTTAAGCATGGGTTACAGCCCCTGTAGGGCCACCTCCCAGGCCTGGGTTGTGTGATATAACAAGAGAGAAGTATTTCCTCCAGGTCAGGGCTGACAGGAGAGGACCAAAGTGGGACTTCAGGGTTTCAGGCCCTGTGGTCAGGCTGTCCTGGGTGGTGCAGTGAGCCAGTGTATGGCCAGTGGCTCCTTTCTGCTCCATCTCCATGTCTCCCTGAAGGCAGGTGGTGATTCAAGAGGTTCATACACCTACACCCTGCTCTCAGAAGACCAGGAGCATGCAGGTGGCTCTAGCTTCATCAGGAAGCTGCCATGAACAAGCCCCAAGCTGCAGGTGAAGTGGCTCCTCTTGTCCTTCTCCTCTCTGCACCCACCACAGCGTTACCAAGCCACAGTATGAGGTGTGAAGCCACGATGCCAGCTGTGGCCACAGCTTATGAGGAGCCCAGGAGGAGTGAAACAAGTACTGGGAGCCTGGGGGCAAGCGAGATGGCTAGCAGCACCCCCGGGGTGGCAGGAAGGAGCGGTGGTGCAGCAAAGAGAAAGAGGAAGCCCACCACGAGATCCTTACTTTGATGAGCCAGGGTTGCTGCTGAGGGATCCCTTGAGACTCATGTCGCTTTGCAGGATGGGCAACTGCAGGAGAAGCAGAGGAGACAGGGTTAGCAAGTAGAAAACCCACTGTCCGATCATTTATCCGTGTGTACGCTTGGATTTGGGGTCTCCAGGCAGGAGGGTGGGCAGATGAGAGCTGTCAGGTGAGCACAGTGAGGTTTCCTTGCTGGCCTGTAGCTCAGACACCTCTCCCAGCTCTGACCTGGGCTGAAGATGACACATCCCAAGGTGCCTTTCCAAAACTTCTTCCCAACTGTCCCCTCTTGCCCACCACTTCCAGGCACACCCCAATGCTGTGGTACCTCGGCACAACTTTTCATAACAAAGCAGGGACTAGCATGCCCTTTGCCTTTATAGTCTAGTAACAAACATATGGATTCCCGTGGCCGTGTTGTCCCAACTGTACATGTCCCAGGCATTTTTAATGCCTATAGTGCTATAACCTTTTGTTATGTGGCAATTTTAAGCTCCTTAAGTACCCTTACCAGGGTATTGCATGGATAAAAGTGAGATAACTCTGATGCTGCTCCACCAGCAGCACAAGGATGGAGAAAAATTAACTGTTGATGGCTGAGTTCTTGGTGAGAGGCAGACAGGCTCTGCTCACAAAGCCTTTTCCTCCGCTTCCAGGTAGAACTATGAATAATGCAACAGAAGATGTGAGAGAGGTCCAGACTCTGCTCTGGAGTCAAAAAAAAGAAGGGAGAAACAAGATTGTGTAGTGTTCAAGGCCAAGTTGGATGGAGCTTGGAGCCCCTGATCCAGTGGGGGGTGTCCCTGCCCATGGCAGGGGGTGGAACTGGATGGGCTTTAAGTTCTCTTCCAACCCAAACCATTCCATGAGTCTATAAGCTATAATTAAACCACAGAGGATGCTTTGTATTGTCATCCAAGATGTTCACCTTCACCTCTGCTCTAGCGTGAGGTGAAGGAAAGCTGACACAAAGCCTTCAAGGGTTTTTATTCACTTTTGAAAAGCACAGGGGCACCTGGTGGGGCCCGGCACTCAGCAACTCTCTTTTGCTTCACTTGGGTCAGACCTTGCTCACCTCATTGTAACTCAAACGTATGGCTTTAAACTACTCATCATTGGCCTGAAAGAAGAAATTCAGCAGGAATCTAGAACCATAGAATCACGGAATGGTTTGAGTTGGGAGAGACCTCAAAGCCCATCCAGTTCCACCCCCTGCCATGGGCAGGGACACCTCCCACTGGATCAGGGGCTCCAAGCCTCATCCAACCTGGCCTTGAATAACTCCAGGGATGGGGCAGCCACCACTGCTCTGGGCAACCTGGGCCAGGGCCTCCCACCCTCCCAGCAAAACACTTCTGCCTAAGATCTCCTCTCAGTCTCCCCTCTTCCAGCTCAAAACCCTTCCCCTCGTCTTGTCCCTGATCAAGAGCCCCTCCCCAGCTTTCCTGGAGCCCCTTTCAGTCCTGGAAGCTGCTCTAAGGTGTTTCTGCAGCCTTTTCTTCTCCAGGCTGAACAACCCCAACTCTCCCAGCATGTCCTCATAAAGGAGGTGCTCCAGCCCTTGGATCATCTCCGTGGCCTCCTCTGGACCCGCTCCAAGAGATCTGTTTCTTTCCTGTGTGGCTTTCAGTGGGGCTTCCTGCGAGGGGACCTTTGAACACATTTGGCGTGTGCCTTGGGGCTGCTCTGGCGGCTGTGGCAGCTGTGCCCACACAGCCACCCCTGGCAAACAGCAGAGCTGCCGCACACAGTTTTTCCTTCAGTGAGCTTAGGCTAAATGTTGTCTAGTCCCTGGGGAATACTTCGGAGTCATCTCTGGCACCTGGGATTTCCCTTCTGGAAGCTGGCAGTCTTTGCTGCAGGGCTTGCTGCATTGTCAGCAGAGCTGCCCCACATTCCTAACAACCACTAACAGCATCGCAGAACTATGCTTGTGCATCCTGCATGGCTGGGTACTGCTAACAGCATTGCACAGCCAGGCATGTGTATCCAGGAGGGCTGAGTATCTCTAAGAGCATTGCAGAGCCACACACATGCATCCTGCCGGGCTGGGTACCACTAACAGCATCACAGAGCCATGCATGTGCCTCCTGGAGGGCTGGGTACCTCTAAGAGCATCACAGAGCCACGCACATGTATCCTGCGGGTCTGGGTATGACTAACAGCATTGCAGAGCCACGCACATAAAGCCCATATGTAGGACTGCAGCATATATTGGGCTCATCCTTGTGTCTTTCCCCCTCCTTTCTGTCACAGTAAAGCTCCTCTGTGCTGGGATGCTGTCAGAAATCCCACTGAAGTGCACATCCCATTGTAGCTGGTGCATTGAATTCTCCCTTTTCCCTCTCTCTTGCGGTTGATACTAAAGTCCATGCACACACACACGCAGATATTAATTCATATACAGATGAGAATAGAAACTTGGTGTTCTGCCAACCCCTCGGAGCGTAATGAAACCCATCCCTGCACCCAGGCTTGGGTACCTGTGAATTTTCCCTCTGTTAATAGCTGCCTGCCGGTTTCCGTTTACAGCCCTCAAACTGCTTCTATCTCCTAGATCTTGGTGTGCATTAGCATAAGAGCCCTGGCAAAAGGAAGGTGCTCCAATAAACCCAGCGCTGTTCTGTTTACTTTACACCACCGGATCACTTCAGGCCCAGGGCTGATGATCATAGCTGGGAGGGTTCCTGCATATTAATGTCATATTTCTGGCTCCTTTTCACTTAATGGACTGGAATCCAGGTTGCTCCAGTGGGTGAGTGATGCTGAGGCTGGCCCAGAGCTTGGTCCCTGGCCCCAAGTGAGAAACAGCAGGAGGAACCAGAGATGCCAGGTTGGATGGGGCTTGGAGTCCCGGATCTAGTGGGAGGTGTCCCTGCCCATGGCAGAGGGTGAGACTGGATGGGCTTTGAGGTCCCTTCCAACCCAAATCATTCTACGCAGCCAAAGCCACCCTTGGTTTTCCTTCTCCTTCACAAGCTGTGTCCCAAAGGCAACCTCTGGGGAATCTGCTCCTGATTTTGGATGAACCCATGTGGTCAAACCAGAGGAGCAGACCCTGTGGGCATAGCAGAGGCGCCACTCAACTTCGGGTGAAGCAGGACCAGCCACAAAATGAGCCAAGTCTTTATCTCACGGCACTTGAGGAGAAAGTAGCGATGGAGAAGCTGGGCTCCCTGAAGCAAGGCAGGACAAGCTGTTGTATGCCTTGCCTAGTGGGAATGCTGCTGGACCTCCTGCTTGAAGTGTGGGGTGGCAACACCCACCCATGAAACAGCAGAAAGGTTTTGTGCTGCTTGCAGTCCCATTTACACTCTGATACTCCACATCTTCTGGCTGGCCAAGCAGGAGCTGTAATGCATTAAAATCACTCGCATCACTCCTTCTGATGCAGCCGACCAAGCATCCCTGCTCTGTGCAGGCATTTGTAGCCCATCGAACCACGTGCCCCCCTTCCCTTCAACCAGCACCGTTGGAAGGTTGTCCTCACTTCCAGGGTGCCTGCACCCAAAAGAAGGCACGGAACTGGAAGCAAAGCAAGCACCTGGCAAGTCAGCAGGTTCTTCTCCTGCTGGGCTCCTATTTTTTTTTTTCCATTTCTTTGTGCTGGTTTCATTATTTAACCCCTGCCTCATTCTTACAGCTGCTCCAGGGGCTGCAGCTGAGCTCAGACCTGTGTTCATCGACAAGAGGGAGTGCTCTGATGATGGCCAAATTAAACCAGGACACAGCCTCATGCTGGAGCTTTTAATTCACTTTAAATTGGCTGCTCTTAATTGAATCCTAGCTGGCACCTGGTGGGGGGGGTGTGTCATTTCTGGGGGGCTGGAGATGGTTTTGCTAAATCAAGAGACAAACAGGCTTGAATGACAGAAAGAAAGGGCTGAGAGTGCTGCACCTCTAAATGGGGATGGAGCCAACGATAAGACATCAGAGGCGAAATGGGGTTGTGGCTGAGCAGCTGCCTTTCCCCAGGTTTTCCCCTCCTGTGGGGGCATCACTAAGAGCTCTGACAGCCTGTAACCTCAGACACACATGGTTTCTTCTTCCCACAGTCATTTCAGCTGTGGAGCTGGTCATAGGAATCATGGATGGTTTGGGTGGGAAGATACCTCAAAGCCCATCCAGTTCCACCCCCTGCCATGGGCAGGGACACCTCCCACTGGATCAGAGGCTCCAAGCCTCATCCAACCTGGCCTTCAGCACCTCCAGGGATGGGGCAGCCACCACTGCTCTGGGCAGCCTGGGCCAGGGCCTCCCCACCCTCACAGTGAAGAATTTCTTAAGATCTCATCTCAATCTCCCCTCTTCCAGCTCAAAACCCTTCCCCTTGTCCTGTCCCTGCACACCGCAATTCAGAGTCCCTCCCCAGCTTTCCTGGAGCCCCTTTCAGTCCTGGAAGCTGCTCTAAGGTCTCCCCACAGCCTTCTCTTCTCCAGGCTGAACAACCCCAACTCTCTCAGCCGGGCCTCGGACAGGAGGTGTCCCAGCCCTCGGATCATCTCTGTGGCCTCCTCTGCACTCGTTCCAACAGTTCCATATCCTTCCTATGATGGAGATTCCAGAACTGGACACAGGGCTCCAAGTGGGGTCTCACTAGTGTGGAGCAGAGGGGCAGAATCACCACCCTCACCCTGCTGGCCATGCTGCTTTGGATGCAGCCCAGGACACAGTTTAATCATGTGTCACAAAAAGAGGTCCAATAAGGTTTGATGTCTGTAGCCTAAAGCGTTTTCTTGACCAGTTTGAACCACCTGGCGTGATTCCAGCCTGCAAAGTGGTCCCTTACGCCCCATCAAGTCAGCCCCAAGGTGGTGATGGGGAATAGCTTTGCTCTATAGCATATGAGGATGTAGTGGGGGAAGGCTCTGCACCCAGTGGGTTGTGGGACTTGGGCGCTGGTAGAATACAGTGTGGAAACGCTGCCTGGGGTCCTGCCTGGTATGGGAGGGGACAGGGATAATGAGGAGCTGCTGTCTCTGCAAGTAGCCTGCACCAACTGGATGGGTCAGGCAGAAAGGCTGGGTTAGCAAAAGCCTTGGCAAGTAACATAACGCGTCAGTTGGAAACCTTAGCTGTCGACCACATGATGTTATCTTTTCAACTTCCCAGGACAACAAAGCCCTGTCTGTTAGGGCTGTGGGTGTTTTCATAAGGGAATGCCAGGCTGGTGGAAGCTGTTTGAAGGACTGTCCTGCAGAGTGAAGTCTGCTTGCTCTCACAAGGGCAACAGGAACACAGGCACCATGATGCGTGTGCCCTACACAGCCCTTGAGGGTATCATTGTGATGCTCAGGACCTCTCCTGCCCACTGGAACCTGGCAGACAAGGCTACAACCCCACATCCAGTAACAAAACAGCTTTTGGGTGGTGGTGAGGCACTGGGATTGGTGTGCTCATTGCTCCTATGTGGCCCCAGGAGATGTGCCCACAGAGGTGGTAGATGTCCCATCCCTAGAAACATTGAAGGTCAGGTTGGATGGGGCTCTGAGCAACCTGATCTGGTTGTAGATGTCCCTGCTCACTCTAAGGGGGTTGGACTGGATTATCTTCATGGTCCCTTACAACTCAGACCATTCTATAATTCTGTGATCCAAATTCACATGATCTAGGTTAGATCTCTAAAATGCTGGTGAGATGGACCCTGGGAGCCTATAGCACATCTGGGAACTTAAACCTGGGTCTCTTGTGTCCTGCTCCAGTGTTCTAATGATGAAACCACCCTTCTTCTGCTTTAAGTGCTTTTATGAACTTGCCACTACGGATGCTGTTCGTTGAGGTTGATGAGGTTGGGTGAGGCTTTGAACACCCTGATCCATTGGGAGATGTCCCTGCCCATGGCAGATGGCTTGGAACTGGATGGGCTTCAAGGTCTCTTCCAACCCAAACCATTCCATGACTCTATGCCTGTCAGAGCTCAACAAAAGCAAGTCTGACCTGCTGGGTAGGGTCTCTACCAAGAACATGCACCCATAAAGCACATTGTCTTTGGGTTGGTCAGAAAGCACCAGGGGAAGGAAACCCAAATCCAGAGCAAAGAGGCTGATGGCCAATCCAAGGAACATGTTGTTGTTGCTGCTCCTTTGTAAAAACAAGCAAGCAAGGATCTTGTCCCATCTTAAGACTGAAATTTCCAAACCCTGTCCTTACAAAGCATAGGATGGTTTGGGTTGGAGGGACCCTCAAAGCCCTCATAGTGGTCACGAGAGGCTGGTGGGAGGCTGGTGATGGCTGTGGGGGGCTGTTGCTGGCCATGGGAGGCTGGTGGTAGCTGTGGGACTGCCTGGGCAGGACGCGAGGGGAAGGCTGAAGGGCTTTAGCCATGATGCACCGATGCTGGCTGGAGCTGTAGGTGTAGAATATCTGGTACCCAGAATGTTTGCTGACGAAATGCACTGGTCATTGTCACCCTCTGCCTTGCGTTCTTCTTCAGCCTTCGTCTCCCCCAAAATAATCCCCTTCTCCTTGCCTGGTGCTGGACTCTGGCAGCGAGGGCGTTGTAGCCGTGATGTTTTGAAGGAGGGAAGGGTTTGACGCTGTGATTCCATTGATGAAAGGGATCCTTTTTACTTTCTCAATGTAGAAATAAGGACTTGGACACCAGGCCAGTAAAAATAGGGAGTGACTGCATGTATGTGTCATGTTCCAGAGCAGGGTGGATGATGGCCTGAGATGCTGCCCTGTTTGGCTCCTGCCCAGCCTGAAGCAGGGCACTGAGTTGCCTCCATCTTCAGGCAGAACCCGCAAACCCTGTGTCCAACTGCCAGCATCCTCGTGTCTCTCCCTGAGCTGTTCCTCACATGCACCTCACTGTAGAGTGAGGCTATTTCATTTCTCTGATGGCTTTTCCAGGCCTGAAGGCATTTGGGAAGAAGCTGGGAAACAGCAAAAGGCTGGAACCAATGGGGTATGATGGGCAAGTGGCCAGGATGGAGAAGGTGGGAAGGTTCTTTCTGTGCCCTGGCTGCTTCACACGATGACGGTGAGGCTCTGGTTGAGGGCACAGCAAAGTGGTCTTCCCTGTGGTGGGACGTGATGGGACAAAAGCTGGTTTGCTCAGGGCTGTCACATCCCTGCTTGGAAGGCAGTGCTGTGTTTATGCACCCACAGCAAAACTGCTTCTTCCAGAAGCTTTAAAGCTGCCTGGTCCAATCACCAGCTTCCATGTCTATGCTGACCACATACACATTGTACCTGGGTGGCCCTTGTTAGTCCACGATGGGAATCAGTCCTGTATTGCAAGCTGTGGCCATAGAGGTAGGGAAGAGATTGGCTTCTGCTGCCACCACAGTGTTGAGCTAATCACTCAAGTGCCTTAATTGTTCATTAAATGATTGCTTTAATGTGGATATACGCCTACACCATGACCCCACCTCACAGTAAGGCTGTGCAATCCTAATGAGCTGCCCTCGGCAGAGTCACTGCTGATAGAGGAGACGATAGGAAGAAATAAATAATGATACAGAAGATTTGGCAGGCTGGTTCGTTTTCCACCTTACTTCTCAGCAAAAGCTTTGGCCCCAGGAGGACTGTGATAAACCTGAAGATCATAGAATCCTGGAATGGTTTGCGTTGGAAGGGACCTCAAAGCTCATCCAGTCCCACCCCCTGCCATGGGCAGGGACACCTCCCACTGGATCAGGGGCCCCAAGCTCCGTCCAACCTGGCCTTGAATAACTCCAGGGATGGGGCAGCCAACACTGCTCTGGGCAGCCTGGGCCAGGGCCTCCCCACCCTCACAGTGAAGAATTTCTTCTTAAGATCTCATCTCAATCTCCCCTCTTCCAGCTCAAAACCCTTCCCCTCGTCCTGTCCCTGCGCTCCCTGATCAAGAGCCCCTCCCCAGCTTTCCTGGAGCCCCTTTCAGTCCTGGAAGCTGCTCTAAGGTCTCCCCGCAGCCTTCTCTTCTCCAGGCTGAACAACCCCAACTCTCTCAGCCGGGCCTCGGACAGGAGGTGTCCCAGCCCTCGGATCATCTCTGTGGCCTCCTCTGTACTTGCTCCAACAGCTCCATGTCCTCCCTGTGCTGAGGACTTCAGTACTGGACGCAGGGCTCCAGGTGGGTCTCACAGAGTGGAGCAGAGGGGCAGAATCCCCTCCTTCCCTGCTGGTCCCACTGCTCTGGATGCGGCCCAGGACACGGGTGATTTCTGGGCTATGAGCACATGTTCTTGGCTCATGTTGAGCTTCTCACCCCCCAGCACGCAAAGCCCTTTTCCTCAGGCTGCTCCCAATCCATTCTCCACCCAGCCTGTGATTTAGCCTGGGATAAGGTCACTTGCCTGGCTACTGCTAACCCAAATGGAGCTGAAATGCTTCTAAGAAAGATCATAGAATCACAGGATGTCCTGATTTTGAAGTGATCCACAAGGATCATTGAGTCCAACTCCTGTCCCTGCCAGGACAACCCCACAATTCACACCATGGGGCTGAGGGTGATGTGGCTGTTTGTTTGTACATCACCTCCTCCATGCTGACCAGTTCACGAGTAAGACAGAGGCATTGAGATCAATGGGACGTTTCCACCACCTCCTCCTAAAGGAAGGGCAGTTTTGTTCCCTCCCTGAAATGCTGATTCACTTGTCTGGCAGAAATTCAGGCATGCAGAGGCCAGTCAGAGTGCCAAGAGCTTTTTCTCCATCAGAGAAAAGCTTGTTATTAGGCTGGGAGCCACTCTGGGGGCCACGTTTGGCTTCAGTTTGCCTCCAGCGTGGTCACCTTCAAGTTTTCAGGATTGCAAAACCAGTAAACACTTGTCTCCCTGTGTAGGAAGGTGGCACCAAGGTATTGTCCCCAAGGTAGGGGAGAGGGCTGCAGCCTGTCTCACTTGACCTGTGCCAGCGAGAGGCAGGTTCCCTCCGCTTCCTGCTCCCCTTTCCAAACATCTCCTCGCTGCAGCTGGGGCTTGGGGCAGCGAAGGCATCGATCATTTTCCTTTCCTGCTCTAAAACTTTCCCTGGGTGTTCTGCTGGGAGGCTGAGGCAGAGGGTTTGAGGGAGGAGATTTGTCTCTTTAACATCACATTCGAGGTTTAAGGCTTTTCCAGCCTTCTTCAGGCTAATCACGACAACATTCGTTGCCATCCCTTCCCACCCTGTTTTGTGCTTCCTGCCCACATCCTGGCTGTGTATTTTTGGCCAATTGCTAACAATTCGTTTGAGCTCAAACTTGGCACAGGGGAGCTCGGCTCTGAGTGTCCCTGCAGGAAAACAAGCTTTTACAAAGGCATGAAGTGATAGGAGGGAGAATGGCTGTAAGTTGGAGAGGAGAAGATTTAGATGAGACATTAGGAGGAAATTCTTCACAATGAGGGTGGGGAGGTGCTGGCCCAGGTTGCCCAGAGCAGTGGTGGCTGCCCCATCCCTGGAGGTGTTCAAGGCCAGGTTGGATGGGGCTTGCAGCAACCTGATCTGGTTAAAGATGTCCCTGCTCCTGCAGAGGGGTTTGGACTGGATGAGCTGTAAAGGTCCTTCCAACCCAAACTATTCTATGATTCCATGATTCACAGAGCACGAGTGGCTGGGAAGAGCTTGAGCAGGCATCGCTGGGGGCTGTGGAACCTTCTGCACGCGCGCAGCTAAATCCTAGGATCATCTGTCACTGGAGTCGATTTCTGATATCAGTAAAGCTCACGAGCAATGTGGACGAGGCCAGCAGGAGGGGTTTTTGCAGCACAAGCAGCCACTTACGCAGCAACCAGACCAGTTCCATGGGAGAGCGATCCAAAACCAAATCAAAATATGTTCCCTTTGCCCTTTGTTTAATTTAGAATAGAAGGATGTGGGAGGCTGGGTTATCAGAGGATTTTAAATGGCAGCTCCTAATCTTATGGTGCAGAAATGTTTTAATGATCTTGCCATGTGAAAATTAATCTCCTGCAAGGGCATGGAGGAAAAACCACAATTGGTACCTGCAGCAAAGGGTGAGAGGCTGTTAGGGCAGGCTGGTGGGGTGGGTGAGGAGAAAACAGGAGTTGTCACCAGGCTGGGAACGGGAGAGAAGAGTTTAACAGAATGGTTTGGGTTGGAAGGGACCACAAAGCCCATCCGGTCCCACCCCTGCCACGGGCAGGGACACCTCCCACTGGATCAGGGGCTCCAGGCCCCATCCAACCTGGCCTTGAACACTGCCAGGTATGGCGCAGCCACCACTGCTCTGGGCAACCTGGGCCAGGGCCTCCCCACCCTCACAGCAAAACATTCCTCCCTGAGATCTCATCTCAATCTCCCCTCTTGCAGCTCAAAACCATTTCCCCTCATCCTGTCTCTGCGCTCCCTGATCATGAGCCCCTCCCCAGCTTTCCTGGAGCCCCTTTCAGTCCTGGAAGCTGCTCTAAGGTCTCCCCGCAGCCTTCTCTTCTCCAGGCTGAACAACCCCAACTCTCCCAGCCTGGCCTGACACACACAGGAGGTGCTCCAGCCCTCGGATCATCTCTGTGGCCTCCTCTGTACTCGCTCCAACAGCTCCATGTCCTCCCTGTGCTGAGGACTCCAGAACTGGATGCAGGCTCCAGGTGGGTCTCACAGAGTGAGAAGGGCAGAATCTCCTCCCTCCCTGCTGGTCCCACTGCTGTGGATGCAGCCCAGGACACGGGTGGTTTCTAGGCTGTCAGTGCATGTTGCTGGCTCACGTGGAGCCTGTCATTCAACGCAAACCATTCTATAATTCTATGATTCTACGATCTCAGCTGGTGGGGCTCCATTGGGCTACAACAAAGTGCTATTCCTGGTGCTCCCCAGCCAGGTGCTTCTCAGTCTTGCCCTGTGGGACTACCTGTTGGAAGATTAGTGTGGACCTTCTGCTAAGCTGGATGTCATGGGCTAACCAAATCCTCTTTTGGCTTGAGTTGTCTGGGGACAGGATTCTGAGACCAGAGGACTGGAGTGCCCATCATCCATGGAGCTGGAGTGGAGCATGGCCTCTGCGAGCAGCATCTTGGCGGCTGCATGCACTTGTCTTGGCAAGGACGGATCTTGTTGGAGGCAGTGCCACACACTGCACTCTAGGGAAAATACCAGGGACTGCTGAGGTGGTGACAGCCCGGTCTTCTCCACTGCTTTAGATTGCTCTTCTAACCTTTGATCGTTGGCTCACAAGGTCTTGGCAGAGACCAGGAATGTCTCTGGGCGTGTGCCAGCTGTGGAGCAGGTCACAGACATCACTGAATGGTTTGGGTTGGAAGGGACCTCGAAGTCCATCCAGTCCCACCGCTTGCCATGGGCAGGGACACCTCCCACTGGATCAAGGGCTCCAAGCCCCATCCAACCTGGCCTTCAACACCTCCAGGGATGGGGCAGACACCACTGCTTTGGGCAGCCTGGGCCAGGGCCTCCCCACCCTCACAGCACAACATATCTGCCTGAGATCTCATCTCAATCTCCCCTCTTTCAGCTGAAAATCATTCCCCTCATCCCATCCCTGCACTCCCTGATCAAGAGCCCCTCCCCAGCTTTCCTGGAGTCCTTTTCAGTACTGAAGATATTCTGGGGACCTGTCTGGTCTCGTTGGATGTGCCTGTGGCAAGTGGTCTTTGACCGCTCAGTTTGTTTCTTCCAGCCGCCCTCAGTCCTTGCTGCCCAGGCTGTGATTAAACTCGCATGACAGTGCCTTCCCCTGGGCAGTCACTGGTGTTGGAGCTCCTCTCCTCTCAGGGAGGGAACTCATGGCTGCCCCATCCCTGGAGGCCTGGTTGGATGGGGCTTTGAGACCCTGATCCAGTGGGAGGTGTCCCTGCCCATGGCATGGGGTGAAAGTGGATGGGTTTGAGGTCCCTTCCAACCCAAACCATTCCATGATTCTTTAGTCCCTGCCTGGGCACAAGGTTGTCCATCACCTTTCCCATCACCTAACTCAGTCCCTGCTCAAGCAGCAGGTTAGGACCACAGCTGTAGCACTTGCAGATGCCTGGAGGAGAGAACAAGAACACCAGGAACATCTCTGCAAAGTTCCCAGCCTCCAGCAGCAGGATTTAAGAGCTCTTGGCCCCCCTCTTCATCTGTGAATTTCTCCAACTGCATTTGGCCAACCTGCTTAAACTTTTGAAGCCCTGAGGGCCCGGTGGTGAGAAGCTTTGCAGCTCGGCTCTGCATGCTGTGCCCAGGCACCTCCTTTTGTTTCTGCTGCACTTGCCAGCTGCCACTTGCCTGGGATGCCCCCCAGCTCTGTTACCAGTCAACAACTGCTCCCTTATTCCCTGTCTCCATCCCACCAGCAGTATCGTGGATCCCAAGAAGAGCAGCACTTTCCCTGTCTCTCTTACAAGCTGAAGAGCTTTGGAAGCTTCATAACTTCAGTCATGTACGTGGGTGCCCTTCTTTATTTTTAAGCTCAGAGTGGGAAGAGGGTGCTCGGATTGCTCAGCAGCGATGGCTCAGCCACACCTAGGGTGTTCCCTGCTCGTACTGGCAAAGACCAGCAGTGAGCACAGCTCTGCCGCCTTCCCTCTCAACTCATCCTGTTGAACCTGCTCCTGCTTGGTTCAGCATAGGAGCTCGTCTGGCTGAGCTGCAGCTTTTCACGCACTTTCTTTTCCAGCTGGTGAATAGCAACCTTTTCTCCAAGCAGGAACAACTCAGAGCCACAAACCAGACAGTCTTGCAGATCTGGAGCTAACCTTGAAAGTCTTTCATGTCACTTTTACTCTCCTACCACAGAATCATAGAATTGCTTGGTAGGAAAATACCTTTGAGATCATTGAGTCCAACCATACCTGTCCACCACTAAACCATCCTGTCCCTTCTCTTGCAAAAAAGGAGGGAGAGAAAAATCCAACCCAACCTTTTCCCCATGTTCTTCACACCCAGCCTACTCTGGGTTCATTTGGATGCTGGGTTGGGGTGAGGACATGCCTGGATGCTGGACCAGACCCTGCCTTCACCAGCTTGGGTTCCCTGAGGGGCTGGCTGGAGAATGCTAACTTATGTTGTCTGAGCATCACCCCCTTGACTTTAAGAAGACAATGGCTGTTTCCATAGTTTAGATGTTCTCTCCTGCAGTTCAGAAGGGTTTGTGTTCTCGGGTGCTGGAAAAATAGACGTGGCTCAGCACTGCACCCACCTGTGTGGTCAGGTATGAAGCCTGGACATCATCTAGGGATGACGGCCTGGTGGTACAAGACCCCTTCCCTGCCAGCCTGAGGGACCTGACTCTTCTCATGTGGATCTAAGCATGGGTCAAGCCTGTTGAAACCTATCTGATTCCAGCCAGAGGGATTGCTGGGGTGCAGTCTGGGACACACTCTCCATCACAGAAGTCCTGCCTGTGTCAGATGTTAAAGGCTGGAGCCTCAGCAAGGGACAATTTGCAGAACTCTACTGTGGTCAGTGTTGACTGAGGAGCCATACCCTACTACCTGACCTTATACCACAAGCAACATAGAATCATTAAAGTTGGAAAATACCTCTAAGATCATCCAGTCCAACCATCAACACAACGCCACCGCGCCTCCTAAACCATGCCCTGAAAAGCCACCTACACATTTTTTGAACCCCTCCAGGGATGGAGACTCCACCACTTCCCTGGGCAGCCTCTTAATGCTTCACCACTCCTTCAATATCCAATCTAAACCTCCCCTGGCACAGCTTAGGGCTCTCTGGGTGCATCTTATTCCTCTTCTTTCTTCAGGGAGCTTTGAAAGTCACATATCTCAGCCTAAAAGCAATGTCAAGAGCATCAGGTACCAACAACCAGACAAGCTGTGTGAAAACTAACGCTACAGCTTAACCTGCGGCAATGGCCAGGGACAAGTCCATTCACTTTTGCCCCAGAGGGAAGTAGGAATATCCTTCCAGGGAACAGAGAGGTTTAATTAGTGCTCCCTCTGCATAAAGCCCGATTCTCCTACTCCGCCTCCTCCGATGGACACAGCTATAATTAAGAGGCAGCGGTGTCAGGAAGAACAGGTTCCAGCCTGTGTTTATCAGGGGATGTTGTGGGTGAAATTACCTTTCACTCTTCTCCTTTCCCTAGTTGTTTTATAAAGTGAATTTAATGATGAAAGGAGTGTCTGGGGCTCAGGCAAACGGACATCACTGTGTTTATCGACAGTACGGAGCAAAGGCAGAGTCACTGCTTTTTCCTCCCTTCTGTCACCATTGAGAGCCTCAAACCTGACTTGGAGGATTTCGTGTCCACAAGTTGCAGTTTTGGTCTAAGCCCCAACCCTCTGCAGCTGCCTGTGAGCAATGCCTGGGCCCAGGGCAGCACCCACCAGCACCCTCCTTCTCAGCCATCTCCACCAGTAGTGGTAGGACAAGGAGGGACCCCAAAGGAGTCCTCTTTGAGTGAGGAAGAGTGAGCAGCAGAAAAGGACCAGCCACTTGCATTGGCCACAGCAATGAGGTGGGACAAGGTTTGGGTTTCTCTTTGTATTTGTTGGTGCAGGAATCTGGGGGAGTCCATGACTTTGGTTGGCAGCTCTAGTTCTGGCAGACAACACTTCTAAGGAGGGGAGAGGTTAGAATGTAGAATCATAGAATTATGGAATTATGGAATGGGTTGGGTTGGAAGAGACCTCAAAGCCCATCCAGTCCCACCCCCTGCCATGGGCAGGGACACCTTCCACTGGATCAGAGGCTCCAAACCCCATCCAACCTGGCCTTGAACCCCTCCAGGGATGGGGCAGCCACCACTGCTCTGGGCAGCCTGGGCCAGGGACTCCCCACCCTCACAGCAATACACTCAATCTCCCTCTTGCAGCTCCAAACCGTTCCGCTCGTCCTGTCCCTGCACTCCCCAATCAGGAGCCCCTTCCCAGCTTTCCTGGAGCCCCTTTCAGTCCTGGAAGCTGCTCTAAGGTCTCACTTCTGGTCCTTTTGGTGAGAGGAAAATTACCTGTCAAGACACTGGGGAGGGTGCTGGTGACTTGGACTGTGCTGTTCACTTGATCTTAATCAGCCTCCTACCAGAGGCAGCATTTCACTTTCTGAATTACTCAGCGATGCCGAGCTGGGCAGCTGAACTTTGGTTTATTGCCATTCAGATGGTCTGCACTTTACCTTTGGGGAAGAGAAATCTGGACAGGTTGAAACTGATAAGGCAGAGGAGGGGAAAAAAGAAAAAGGAAGTAGGCAGAACAAAATTCAAACAAGTGCAAGTTAGGAAAAGCTTTTTGGGGGCAGTACCCAATTGAAACCAGAAAAGGATAGCATTTGTTGGGCTTTTCCAAGGTGGTGTGTAAAGACCCCAGCCCACCAAAGGGAGAGTTGCTACTACTCTACCGGCCATCAAAAGAGCTCCAAGCTCCAAGCCGCATCCAACCTGGCCTTGAACACCTCCAGGCATGACGCAGCCACCACTGCTCTGGCAACCTGGGCCAGGGCCTCCCCAGTCTCACAGCAAAACACTTCTGCCTCAGATCTCCTCTCAATCTCCCCTCTTTCAGCTTCAAACCTGTCCTGCCCCTGCCCTCCCTGATCAAGAGCCCCTCCCCAGCTTTCTTGGAGCCCCTTTCAGTCCTGGAAGCTGCTGTAAGGTCTCCCACAGCCTTCTGTTCTCCAGGCTGATCAACCCCAACTCTCTCAGCCTGGCCTCATACAGGAGGTGCTCCAGCCCTTGGATCATCTCCACGGCCTTCTCTAGACTTGCTCCAACAGATCCATGTCTTTCCTGTCCTTACTTCACCCAGGGCAAGTCTGGGTCCACAAGGGCTCATTTTGCCACACTTGGCCCATCACAAGCCAGGGCTGTTGCCAAATCCTAACCACTGGCCCTTCCTGCCCTGAGTCTTGATGCCCATTGTCCTGATGGTGCACAGCTTCTCCATCTCAGCTGAAGCACCTGAGAGAAGCTATGGCAGTGAGCTGGGGAGTAGGAAAGGAGAGGTGAATGGGTGGGCAACTGCCTCAACAGGTGAAGATCCAACCATGGTCTGGATGTGGGAAGTAGGTTCTGGCACCTGAGATGAGGATTTTTGGCATGAGATTTGTTTCCTGTCTCAACAGGGCAAGGAAAACCCTTGTGGGAGATGCTTATGAGCTGGGTTGGTTTGTGACCCAGCAATGGATGAGAGGGTATTGAGCATCCTGAGCAGGCCCTGCCATCTGACATGGAGCAGCCCAGCCTCTGCTATCAGCCTCTTGCCCTCTGCACATGTGAAGGTCCCCCAGATCCAACCATGCCTGCAGCAACAGAAGCCTGTGGGCTTTGCTGGGTGCTTCCAACCAAATCGAGGCCAAAAGAGGTTGTCTGGCCGCTTCAGTCACTTTTCCAGGGCAGCTGAGCAGGAAGAGCCTGTGCCTCCCCATCTTTGGCTTCCTCTTCCCATGGTTTGGGAAGTTTTTGGTCTCCATGGCACCTCAGTGGCAGCAAGCACGTTGCAGCAACACCCTCAGGAGGACTCGGGGAACGGGAACAAGGGCTGGGCTCTCCTTGAGGAACTGCAGTGCAGGTGAATGGGCAAGATCTCCAAACCAGTCCAGCACTCACCGACACGCCCTTCCATCCCTTCTTAATTGTGATTCCTCCTAATTTACCTGGATTACCAGGAAATAAAGATAGAATGGCTTTTTGGGTTAACTACCCCCTCTGGCTTTGTGTGTTTTGGGTTTGATGGCATCACCGTCCAGCCCATGAGAAAGGAAACCTCTCGCTGCATTGGGAAGAGATGAACTCGAGTTGGCCTTGTTCATCTTGGCGCAACACAACACCACCAATGCATGGGATCCCCTCTCTCTGGGATGCCCTTTGACTCCCTCTTGACATGGATTTGATGCAGGAAAACTGAATATTTCAGGGATAGGTGAAAGGTCACTTCTTTCCCTTGACCTTGCCATTTCAGGCCCACTGCAAGCAGACAGTCACTGTTCCCAGCTCCCTGCTCCATGGTAGGGCACGTGAATTCCCTAACGCTCCCGTCTGTTGTATCCCCAACAGAGGAAAAGCTGCGTGATTTGGACCCCTTGGATCTCATCTCCTGCAACATTCAAGTGATGTACAGTGCCTGGCGTCATCTCTGATGGTGCAAGGAGTCTCCTGTAGCACAGTTGGATGAGCAGGGAGGGTATCTGAAGGCACCAACCTTTGAGAGGGAGGCTTGAATTCCTTCTAGAATCATTTGGTTGGAAGAGATCTTTGAGATCATTGCATACAGCTGTCCCTGTTCACTACTAAACCTGATCCCTGAGCACCTCATCTACCCGGCTTTTAAACCCCTCCAGGGATGGGGACTCCACCACTGTGCTGGGCAGCCTCTGCCAGTGCCTGGGAACCCTTTCTGTGAAGAAATGTTTCCTGATGTCCAATCTGAACCTGCCCCGGTGCAACTTGAGGCCATTAAGGCAAACAGACGGGTGTTCTTGGCACCAGCTGAACCCTGGCCAAAGCCCAGTGGTTCAGGAGGCTGTGCTGGCAGAGTCCTCTGCTGCTTAATCTACCCTGCGCTGCTGACACCCTGCTGCTGAGAAAGCTTTACTGTCGTGCAGGAAACCATCGCAGCCTCTCCGGGAAATCTGTAGACTTTCCCTGTCCCTTTTGCTGGGGGGATGCTGGGGAAAGTTGAGTATTTTTATAGGGCGATTTATTTTATTGCCAGTCACATCAAACTCAGAGGCTAAAGGCCACGTGCTGACACCTGCCCTGGAGTTCAGAGCCACGCTGCTGGTGGATGTTACGTAAAGGAGACACGAGGCCAGGTTTTGGCCCTGCACAGTGAGGAAACAGCTGAGTCCTCATCAAACTCACTGTTACCTAGCATTAGACCATGGTATGGAAGAGAGAAAGCAAGCAGAGTGTGATGGAGACATGGCTGCAGAGCAGCACCTGGGATCTATCCCTCTGGGAATAATGCCCTGAGGCTCCCCCCTGCATCCATAGAAGCATAGGATGGTTTGGGTTGGAAGGGACCTCAAAGCCCATCCAGTCCCACCCCCTGCCATGGGCAGGGACACCTCCCACTGGATCAGGGCTCCAAGCCCCATCCAACCTGGCCTTGAACCCCTCCAGGAATGGGGCAGCCACCACTGCTCTGGGCAACCTGGGCCAGGGACACCCCACCCTCACAGCAAAACATTTCTGCCTAAGATCTCATCTCACTCTCCCTTCTTTCAGCTGAAAACTGTTCCCCCTCGTCCTGTCCCTGCACTCCCTGATCAAGAGCCCGTCCCCAGCTTTCCTGGAGCCCTTTTATTTTACATAGATGTTTCTCAAGCCCACACAAACCAATGCTTCTGTTCTTCCTGTTTCACTCCTTTGTCCACAAGGACTGAAACCTCCTGAGTCCTTTAGCGCCTTAGGATCCCTTCTGGATCTCTTACACTTCCAGCCTGAATCATACCGTGACCCTGCAAAAAGCACTCTGGCTTCCAGCAGCTCTCAGGTGTCTGATGCTAACAATGACCTGGCAGGTTTGGCGCTGAGCTGTCCCACAGCAGGGTCTCCTCCCCAGCACAGCCTGGTTTCTTGGCCAAAGTGGAGCTGGCTGTGGGTTCCTTGTGTTCATTGCCTCACTGTCTCTCCTTGTCCTCAGCTGAAGGGGGACAGCCTGACAAAATGGTGGCTGCTGTTAATGTAAGGGCAGACAGCGTCTTCTCCATGATGCATGAGCTGTCACCCAACTCGGCCAGCTGGTCCATACAGACCAGATGCTTGCATCCATGAGAGTCAGGGAAACAGAGCCCCAGAAGCACTGATCTGTAGGACCTGTTTTGCCAGGCTTGGGGCTGGGTTTTGTCACTCCGACCAGGCTGAATGAGGATTGGAGCAACCTGATCCACTGGGAGGTGTCCCTGCCCATGGCAGGGGGTAGAACGCGATGGGCTTTGAGGTCCATTCCAACCCAAACCATTCCATGATCCTATGATGGCTATGGTGAGCTGTTTGCAGGTGGGCACCGAAGGAGCAAGTCCATCCGCCTCTGTGACATGGAGCCCATGGCCCAGAAGACATTTCCTCCTTGCATTACACAGTGGCCAAGCTGCCCACCTCTGTCTTGTTGTCTTTGCCCACCCTCACGGTGGGCGGTGACTTGCAGAGGGGCAGAAAGCCAAGGATGGAGACCTTGTCTGGGCAAACTGCTTTATCCCACCAAGCAAACGGGTCACACAGCAGCTGCGCTTCCCCATCTTTCACAGTTGTTCCCTTCTCCAGGACTTCACCAATGTCCACTTCCACAATGCCAGCACTCGGCTTTCTCCCAGGCACCCCAAAACCCATACCAGCCCTTCTGAGCTCTGTTACCATCTGACAAAGACCTCCTGCCCTATGGAGTACAGCAGAACGGATCCTCCACCGATGCCAGCGCATGCCGGAGGGCTGGGAGCCAGCTGAAAGAGCACTGGATCCTTGACCAGCCTGGCTTCCCAACGCTTCAATGATGGAACCAGCAGCAGATACGACCCTGGCCCGACCACAGCACGGACAGAGCTTTAGTACTATCCCAAACTTCAATTTGTTTTTAAACAGGGCAAAACAACAACCTTTGCCACTCAAAGACACATCCCACAGCAGATCCCAAGTCCCTCTTGACAGCCCTGTTTTAAAGGGCTCGGACTCCACCCCACTGCCTGCCCTTGCTGTGCATGAAGGACTAATTTTTAACTCAAAACTCAATCCCTCGCCTCAATGGAGCCAGGAATGTACTCTGCTTGTGGCAGCTGCAGGTGGATCCCTGCTGTGTGGAAACCAGGAGCTGAGCCCGTTGCTGTCATTCCTTTAACTCCAAAAAAATCCCTTTTAGAGGCAGAGCCTATTGTTATCATTCCTTTAACTCAAAAAAAAAAGTCCTTTTTAGGATCAAATCCCACCAAGCAGCCCAGTGCAGGAGCTTTCCCAGGAGCAGCCACTGATGGAGCTGATCCCTGCTCCAGCCCTCAGTCCGTGCAGCGTTTCTGAGCCGCCTGGCAGTGCAAGCGTTCCTCCCTGTTGCCCTAATTACAGCAGGGCAATCACCGTGTTTTACTACTGTGCTGCCGCAAAATGATTTCCAGTATTTAAAAATAACATCAGGCAAATCATTTGTCCCTGAGCCTCGTCCTCGGTGGAGTTTGCACCGGCATCTTCCAGGCACGTAAGTGAAAAAGGACAAGACACGTTCCGACTCTTTAACGCAGAGGGAAGCTTGTGGGGAGCCAGAGCTGTCATGGGAGGGCATGGGGCAGCTCCGAGCGAGCCTCCCTGGTTTGGAATAGGGTGATGAATCTCACCAACGTCACAGTGAAGCTGGCCCACCAGGAGAAGCCCGGTGGGGAAGAGTAGGAATTCTCTCCTGAAAGGAGGAAACCCCGAAGCTTGGAAACAAACAGCTGCTCCAAACTGTGTCTCCAGACTTCATTAGGAGCAAAAAAAAATAGCCCTGTTCTCTGCCAGACGGACATTTTGCTGCCAAGAAAGTGCCACCTACTGATCTGGCCCGGCGGGGAAACGCAAGGGGGAAACAAACCAAGAAAACGCTGGAAAAATTACCTTTCTTCACCCCCAAAAAGACATAAAGCAGAGTTATCCCAGCTGCAGCCCCCTCTCCAGTCACACTCCCTGCACAGCTGGTTCTACCAGGGGGTTGGAGTGGACAAATGTAGGGGGGGAAAATGTGAAGTTTAAGGGCTTGTAAGCACTTACCGGTGGTGAGAAGCTGCTCTTGTCTCTCGCAGTTCCCTCTGCTCCTGTCTGTCCTCTCCCAAGTTCGTTGTGCCCTCCTAGTTGAAGGCTGCTGCCATTCTCGACAGCCAAACTCCCTCTGGCTCCTCGCACAGCACCTTCCCTGCGAGCCCAGAGTCAGAGGAGACAGCGAGGCAGAGCCCACCCGGCACCCTAGCCTGGGGGTCCCCGTGCTCCCCGCTTCCTTCTGCCCTTTCGTCGCAGTGGCGCTCGCCCCGGTTGTCTGTGAGCAGGTGACAGAGGTTTCTTGGCAGAGAAAAGAGGAGGGGAGGGATGTGGAGGCAGCAAGAGGTGGAGCTGGGACCCGGAGCAACAGGTTACTGGATAACTAGGAGCCAGCGCTGAGCCGCCTGCGTCCCCGCAGGGATCCCCTTGGCCCACTCCTGGGGCGAGGGGACCAAAAGTGGCCCAGGTGCCACCCAGGAGGCATGTCTTAAATGTTGGGTTTCTTTCAACCGAGACCATTCGTCCCCAAAGGGGAGGCTGAAGGCAGCGAGGGGAGGCAAAGGAGGGCTCAGAGATGGGTTTTCCATTGCCGGTGAGGGAGGGGACGCGCTGCCCGATGGCCTCATGGAGCGAACAAGGCACCTTTTGTGCAGTCCGGTGCTCTGCGCCACAGCTCCACGCTGGCTTGTGGGTTGTTTTCCTCAAGCTTTGCTCTCCCTGCCCTGCTGTCTGTAGGAGGGAAAGGTGCTGTGAGATGGAGGAAGAGGGCAAAATGTCCTCTGCCAGCAGGGAAAGGTGTTAGGAGATGGAGAGACAGGGCAAAACGTCCTCTGTAAGCACGGGAAGGTGTCGTGAGATGGAGAGGACAAAACATCCTCTGCAAGTAGGGAAAGGTGTTGTGAGATGGAAGGAGAGGGCAAAATACCCTCTCTCTCCAGGTCCCCAGATCAGTTGGGGTGTGGAGAAGAGCCTTTTTTGGGGTAGCCCAGACCACAACACTGTGCTCTTTGGAGTTATGTTGCCATAAAGCCCTTCGTCTTGCTCCAGCTCCACCATGAGCTGGCAGGAGGCATGGGGCCCGGCCATGCCACACGTCTTGGCCTCATGCTTCAGCCCTCGGCACTGGGCAAGGGTAAAACAGCTTTGGGAGAGCTGTGCTGGGTTACAGCGCAGAGAGGAGAGTAAAAGGCTTGGTTTGGGCATCAGCATGGTGCAGCCTGAGCAAGGCTTCTCCTCAGCAGGACATGCTCCTTGTAGGCTCTGCTTGGGCGACCACCACATGCAGGACCCCATCGTTATTCCCATGTGTGTGCCCATGCATTGTGGCAGACAGAAAGCCTCTGTGATGCATTGGGCCATTGCGAGGAGCATTGCCGTGCCACACAACTCTGCGTCAGCCCTTCCCCGTGGACAGCCAAGCTCTATTATTGGTGTTGTCACCCTCCTATGAGGATGTCCAAGCTCTATTATCAGTGTTGTCGGGAGCGAGATCACTGTCCTTTCTCCACCAGGGCCCCAGGTTGGGCACAGTCAAAGCAAACACTGCTTCTTGCAGCAGTAGCAAAGACAGGACTTGAGCTCCAGCCCTTTCAGCATCGTTCCCATGTGCTCTGGGACAGATTCCTTTAGAAACACCAGCATCATCACATCCTCTCGTTGCTCCTCTCTTGTTCTTAAAAAGTGAGAGGGAAATCTTAAAAGACATCAAGGCCACTCCTGAGGTTCCATTGCCAGACTGCGGAGAGGATGTTTGAGTCGTGCTTGGGGTCAGCCCTGCAGATTATGTGTTTGGGGACCTACAGGGACACTGGACTCTGGAGAATGTTCTCTTGTGTGGACAGACTTAGCACATTCAGAGAACACTTCATTTCATTTATCTCAAGATTTAGCTATATTTAAAACGGTGGGATCAGCTCACTACCTGGTTGCTAAGCTGGAAACTATCATCTCAATGCATGGGTCTTACAGACATGTCCGTGGCAGCACGGACCCATCTGGATTGCCAGTTCTGTCCAAAAAATGTATGTTCTAGAGTGTACCCTTGTCACCAGCCTCAGGGAAGAAATTGCTGTGACTCTGAGAAAGGATTCCACCACGGGATGCAGGGCTGAAGGAAGCCTGGCTTCCTTAACTCATTGAGTTCCCTGCTGCTGTGGTTTTCTTGGTGCCTGCTGCGCCGAGGGGCTTGCACTCTGCCTGGCCCACATCCAGACTTGGGGCAGGGGAACCGCCCCGGGTGAGTTATGGTGGGAGGAATGCCGCCAAGTGAGCTGGGCGGGCAGGAGGAGAGCCAGCTCCTTGCCAGACAGTTACCATCTGGGCAGCTCGGTTTTGACAGGAGAACGACCTCTTCCGCCGCAGGAGAATGTGAACCGATACTCAGTGTGATGCACCCGCCCAGCGCCCTGGCAGCTATGGTGTCAGGGAGATCCCAAGGGATCTGGGTACAGGATGCACCAGGAAAATGGGGCCAGACCTGGAGAAGCAGCATTTAGAGAGCACCAGCCATGCCACCAGACAGGGGAAGGGATATTGGTTCCAAAGAGGAATGTGGGAATGTCAGCTGTGCCGGAGCCTGGTGAGCTTCGCCAGCTGAAAGGTTTTGTGCAGGGGATCCCTGACCCTGCAATGCATCATCTGCCACTGGGACCACTGGGCTCCCTTTCCTGGGATGCCTACAGGGAGTTGGAATCATGGAATGCTTTGGGTTGGAAGGGACCTCAGAGCCCATCCAGTTTTACCCCCTGCCATGGGCAGGGACACCTCCCACTGGATCAGGGCCTCCAAGCCCCGTCCAACCTGGCCTTGAACACCTCCAGGGATGGCGCAGCCACCACTGCTCTAGGCAACCTGGGCCAGGGCCTCCCCACTCTCACAGCAAAACATTTCTCCCTAAGATCTCCTCTCACTCTCCCCTCTTCCAGCTCAAACCCCTTCCCCTAGCCCTGTTCTGGCACTCCCTGATCAAGAGCACCTCCCCAGCTTTCCTGGAGCCCCTTTCAGTCCTGGAAGCTGCTTTAAGATCTCCCTGCAGCTTTCTCTTCTCCAGGCTGAAGAACCCCAACTATCCCAGTGTGGCCTCATAAAGTTGAAGGGATTCTGTTGGAGAACCCATTTAATATTTAAGGCAATAATTGCTTGTTCTCTGGCAGCTTCAGCTCCATGTTCATAATGAAGAGAGGCACAGCAGGCTACCACGTGGGGCTGCATCCCTCCAAGTGCTGAGCAGAGAAGGGAGCTTCTCCTCTGGGCAGAGTATTAAAACCCCAATGGAGCTAATGACACCTTCCCTGCAGCAGCTGATGCTGGCTGATGCAGAGCAGAGGCAGCTGGAAGAGGGGAATTGCTATGCTGTGTGGTAGTGGTCCCTGTACACCCGCACCTCTGACTTGGCTCCAAGGTGTGGAACCAAAGAAACGCGTGTCCTCAGCTGTGCTCCTCAGCCAAGGTCACTGGGGGATGGCACTGCTTCACCATATCAGGCTGGATGTCATTTCTGCCTGCTGAGGAACACAAAAATGCTATAGACCCATAAACCCTCTTTCTCCAAGTATCTCAGTCTGAAATCCTGGAAGGCGAACTTCCCTCTCGAGATCAGCCTTTTAAATCAGGTTGGCGGCAGACACCCCTGTGATGGCTTGAGAACAAAGACTTCTTCCTCGCAGAGTAAACAACACGCAAACCGAGCTCCTCAAAATACACGTTCCTCTCAATTTTTAATGCTGTTTGCAGCCAACTTGCTCGTCCTGTTTCAGAAGGGCTGGGCCTCCTAATTAAAAGCTCCAGCAACCTTATGTCTGGCAAATGTCATCTGTGGCTCTGCTGTGTTGTGCCCTGGCTTTTCCAAACAGTGGAATGGTTTGGAGAGGAGCTCCTGAGCAGAGAAACTCTGAGGTCAGGGCTCAATTCACTTTGGGTCTTTGCACCAGCTCAGCATGGAGAGAAGCCTCCAGAGAAGGCCGTGGAGATGATCCGAGGGCTGGAGCACCTCCCATCCGAATCCAGGCTAAAAGAGTTGGGGTTGATCAGCCTGGAGAAGAGAAGGCTGCAGGGAGACCTTACAGCAGTACTGAAAGGGGTTCCAGGAAAGCTGGGGAGGTGCTCTTGATCAGGGAGTGCAGGGATAGTTCAAGGGGAATGGTTTAGAGCTGAAAAAGGGGAGATGGAGATGAGATCTTAGACAGAAATGTTTTGCTGTGAGGGTGGGGAGGCTCTGGCCCAGGTTGCCCAGAGCAGTGGTGGCTGCCCCATCCCTGGAGGTGTGAAGGCCAGGTTGGATGGTGCTTGGAGCCCCAATCCAGTGGGAGGTGTCGCTGCCCATGGCAGGGGGTGGGACAGGATGGGCTCTGAGGTCTCTTCCAACACAAACCATTCTGTGATTCTATGATTTTCTGCTGGTTCTTGTTTTATTCCTCACTGATGGTTAGGGAGCAGAGGATTCATGTTTTATAACATGTATAGATATCTCACTGTTTTATAAGGAAACATTAAGGTTGGAATCATTAAGGAGCTTGAGGAGGCAGCTGCTTTACTCTGTGTGACCCAGCAGCCCGTCCCAAACTCCAAAAAATCCAAAAGATGCTGTGGGGTCAGGCAGAAACACAACAGCCATTACCTAATTTACACCTTCATCAGAACCACTGTTGAGGGCTCTTTCCTGCATGGATCAGGCCAGGGATGGTTCCAAGGTGCAGCACCACAGATGGTTGTCGGGCTGTAGCCAAGGGGTGGTAATCCGTGGTGGGGTCAAACATCTGCAATCAGAAACACCTCCTGCTTTTGTCTCCTGCATCTGCACCCTGGCTCTCTGCTCCCTCCAGCCGTGCTAATATTTGTGTTTATTCCCTGGGTAGGGAGCACCACAAGAAGGAAAAAAGGAAAAGCATGGAGGCTTCACCGAGACGTGAACATCTGTGACCCTGTCTGCTGAACCTTCAGGTAAAAAACATTCCACTTTGCACTCTTTCCTTTAAAACTTGTCAGATATTCCATGCCAGAGCGGGGTAAGTACCAGGAAAAAGGGTGCTTTTATTTGTCTGCATACAGAAGGGGGTTCTGCATGGCGTGCGTTCCTCATCAGCAGGGCAGACATGGCTCAGTGTTTGTTGCTCCTCCTAACAAGGATGTGATGGGTGCATTCCATCACGCCAAGCAAATCTGGAAGGACACATGGGTGGGTGCTGGATTCATGCAGATTAAGCACAGAAACATTCCGTCTCTCCCTTTCCTGGCTGCTCCTCATTCTGCTGCCTTGGTATTGTCTTCATTGGTGCAGCCGTGCTCCTGCTGTTGCTGTGCCCTGACTTTCCAGGATCCGGCCCACAGGGTCCGTGCTGCTGGGTGGGTTTGGATTCTGACTGCTGGAGGTTGTAGTGCTGACAGAAGCTGCTGTTCCCCAGCCTTGGAAGGGGCCCCTAAGGGACAAAACCGGGCCCTTCTGCAGGACCTTCTGCAGCTTTCATTCCCTCCTGCCACCACAGAAAAGGGAACAGCAGTGCAGATGACAGTGCTGTGGTTTTGGCCCTTGGCTGGTGCAAATCGGCACAGAGCTCAGTGCTCTTTTCCATAGCGGGAGAAGGGCTAAGATAGAGCGGAGGCAGAAGGACCAGAAGACACTTGTGCACACATCCCGCCTCATCCGAGTCTTCCTTTGTGCAGCTGAGCTGTAGCCCAGGATGTGAACAAGGTGCTCCGCACTTCCAACGCTTCTTAGATCCAGTACATTATTTACTTGTATAAATACACAGAAAAACAGGAAATTATGAATATAAAACCTCATTGTACAAAACCCCAGAGTCCCCAAGCTTGACACAAACATAGGTTTTTGATTCAGTAAAAGGATATGGAGTTGCACACAGTTCTTCATTTAAAAGACAAGGCTGAAATGTAGGGAGGGGAGATTTAGACTGGATATAAGGAAGAGATTTAAACTGGATATCAGGAAGAAATGTTTTGCTGTAATGGTGGGGAGGCCCTGGCCCAGGTTGTCCAGAGAAGCCGTGGCAGCCCCATCCCTGGAGGTGTTGAAGGCCAGGTTGGATGGGGCTTGGAGCCCCTGATCCAGTGGGAGGTGCTCCTGCCTGTGGCAGGGGGTGGAACTGATGGGCTTTGAGATCCCTTCCAACCCAAACCATTTGATGATTCTATGAAATATTTGAAACACAAACTCACTCTTTTATAGGAGAATCGTGTTGAAAACATACTGATAACTGCAGGGTTTAGCGGACAAACGCAGCGATGGCTGTGACCTTTAGAACCGACTCCAGCCCGTATGCAAAGAGAAGAACGGCATTGAGAATGACGTCTGCTTTTAGGACATAGGTTTGCCACACCAGGAAATACACAGACAGAATCACGCTTCCAACCATGGTCACAAGACTGAGCCCCAACAGAGCCTCTTCTTCTGTCAGGTTACCCTTTGAACCTGGAAGGAAACAAAAAGCTGGTGTCAGTTTTGATGGGGCTTTGAGCTCCCTGACCGGGTGGGAGGTGTCCCTGCCCATGGCAGGGGGTGGAATTGGATGGGCTTTGAGATCCCTTCCCACCCAAACCATTCTATGATTCTGTGATCTCTTGCTGATCAAATTAATCCAAATAAAGAGCAATCAGTTGGTAAAGTCACAGTGCCAACCCTTCCTCACCACAGAGGATCAGTTCTGAAGCTCCAACCATTCTCATCACTCAGCTTCTCAGATGACCACCAAACCTTCCTCCAGTCCCCACACTCAGCATGACAGCTTGGTGACTGTGGGACACATCTAGGAGCATCCAATTCTGGTTTCAAAACCTTATGCAATATTGAACCTTTGATATTCCCTGCTAATCTATTCCTATCACTGTGGAGAAGCCATGCTTATCTCTTCCTTCCATCTTATTTCCAAGCCAGTTTTGGTAGACTTTGCTGTAGACTTGAAACTCACTTCTTAATTCACTCAGCAGGTTCCAAGCAAACATGCAGAGAGGTTGAAGGCAGCAGGCAAAATTCAGCCCTGAAGCAAGTCAGAGACCCACCTTGCATGAATGCCTTAGGGATATCAAGCACAGATGATTTGGGCTTTATGAAGTTCTAGCAAGCCTAGGATAGGGGTCAGGAGGCCTTTACGCTGCTCTGGCTTAGTGAAATTAATGTGTTGGATCTGGTCTGTGCCTTCAGAAGGAGTGAAAGGGTGTCGTCGGGGTGGCAGTGTACGCTGCTCAGGGGCACCCTTAGCACCACCCATTCCGTAAGGTTTTGGCCATTTGGTGACTCTTCCTTGCTGGAAGTGTTGAAGGGACTTGGAGCACCTTGGTGACTGTGTTCCAGCATGTTCATTCTCACAAGCCATGCTCAATTATCATATTATCAAGCAGAACAATATTCCGGCTGTCCCAGTTATAACGCTCTCTGACAACCCAGCTAATGGTTTTAATGGCATTAGAGATGATATTTCCTAAGACAGCAAGTTCTGTCTGACCCTCTGGCCAAATATTGATCAGTCAGATACAGTTTAATGACATAAATGAACAACAGCCTCCAAATACCTGCATCTGCTCAACTGGCAAGTTTTGACACCCAGACTCAGAGTGATTAGTGTTTAAAGATTTCGCTGAAGAGGGATGGTGACAACATCACGTACCTAAGTATAATCGGAGCACCTCAAGAACAGCCATAATGAGAAGCGAGGCAAGATCGGGAGCCAAAAAATCATCTGGATAACTGAAAACTTGACCTGTGGAACAACACAAGAGTAAATAAGGCAGGGAAACACAGTGGGCACACTGACATGAACCACACCACGAGCACACAGCCCACCTCTGCATTAGAAGATGGGCAACTTACTCTTATAAATGATCATTGCAAGGGTTGCCAAGAAGTAGAAGATGTAATAAATACCATTTACATAAAATAGCATCTGTAAAAGAACAGATGAGAGCTGGGAGCTGTTGTTAAGGATTTCTCACAGCAACGAGATAGGATCCAACTCCTAAAATCACTGGAGAACAAGGGTTATGAGAGACGGCTGAGGGACCTGAGGCTGTTCAGTCTGGAGAAGAGGAAGCTAAGGGGAGACCTCATCACTGCCTGAAAGGAGGTTGTGGTGAGTTGGGTGCTGGGCTCTTCTCCCAAGTGATAGGTGATAGGATGACAGGAAATGGCCTCAAGTTGCACCAGGACAGGTTCAGATTAGTTATCAGGAAAAATTTCTTCACCAAAAGGGTTCTGAGGCACTGGCAGAGGCTGCCCAGGGCAGTGGTGGAGTCCCTATCCCTCGAGGGGTTTAAAAGCTGGGCAGGCGAGGTGCTCAGAGATGGTTTAGTAGTGGGCAGGGATGGTTGGACTTAATGATCTCAAAGGTCTTTTCCAAACAAATGATAATATGATTCTATTGATTTCATACAGCAGGCACAGACAAACTGAAAGAATTTTTTGTCTGGATGCACAGCAGCGTGGTGTTAATGCAATACAGGAGAGACGACCTCCTGGTGCTCACCACCACGTGGAGAAGTTAGAATGTGGCTCCAAGAATGCAGAAAGTTTGCCCATTCATATGCATTTTTGATAAGAAAACGATACCAAATGCAAGAAATCAATACCAAATGCTTTTCTTAGCCTTAAATAATGCAATGTCATTTATAGAAGAAAGTCAATGCAGCTTTCATTATTTCCACATCTGCCTGTCTATACTCAAAATATTCTTTATCCTTCCCCCTCTCCTTCTCAAATCTTGAGTAACTCCAAGCAGGGATATTATCCCAGGCATCTTTTATGGGAACAGACCATCCAGGTTTGAAGGGAGCCCCCACCCACATGCTCTGGCTCTATTCCAGGTCCCAGAGAAGCTTGTTTTATTCAAACAGAACCAGGTTTTATGTGTTTTTCCAGTTGAAGGAAGGTGGAGCAAAAAATTACTAGATAGGTTCTGAGCATGGAAATCTCTGAAGCCAAGGGAGTCTCCTCTTCAGAGGTTACTTAGATCTTGGCAGGAGCAAAGGTGGGGTGAATGGAGAGAAGAGGAACTATTACTGAAAACTTCTTTTACCACCTCTCAGACCACAAATGCAATTTTTAGCCTCACTTCCTATGGAGATGGGAATTCCGCAGTCTCAGACCGTGGCTGCCACCCCTCCATCAAGGCCACAGGGTGGGTGGTTTCAAGGGTTTTGCTAATCAGGGCAAAATCCCAGCTAAACCTGAGCTAATGCTGCAAAACCCAGCTTCCTTGGGAATGTTTGACTGGTTTTGCTTCCTATGGGTGGTGCTGATGATGGAAAACTCCAAGAATAACACAAAAATAGCCCTGATTTCTTCAGCAGGGAGAGGAGGTGGCGTTTCAGCCGGTCTTCCTGAAGATCCCCACGTGTGGAGCGTGAGAGGTACAAAAAAGATACAACTGACGGAGTCTGTCCTGTCCGTGGAGAGGGAAAAATAAAGAGAAGAAAATAAGTCAAAATATGGCCGAAGGTGCTGCAGAAAACTTCAAGCAAGAGAAGGCTGCGGGGAGACCTTAGAGCACCTTCCAGGACTGAAAGGGGCTTCAGGAGAGCTGGCGAGGGGCTCTTGATTAGGGAGTGCGGGGACAGGAGGAGGGGAACAGTTTGAAGCTGAAAGAGGGGAGATTGAGATGAGATCTCAGGCAGAAATGTTTTGCTGTGAGGGTGGGAAGGCCCTGGCCCAGGTTGCCCAGAGCAGTGGCGTCTGCCCCATCCCTGGAGGTGTTCAAGGCCAGACTGGATGGGGCTTGGAGCCCCTGATCCAGTGGGAGGTGTCCCTGCCCATGGCAGGGGGTAGAACTGGATGGGCTTTGAGGTCCCTTCCAACCCAAACCATTCCATCATTCTATGAAACAGCTCATATCACTGGAAAGGCCAAGTATGCCTGGAGGAATCTGTTCTCCTTTCAGTGTTTGCTAAGATCACAGAGCTCAGGTCCCCAAAATAGCTTTTCTAATACATGAATCTAAAGCCATTTGGGGGAAGTCCCTGTTGTGACAAGACACTTTCATGGTGGAACATAAAGAACTACAAAGGCATTATGGAGAACTTGTTTATCCTGTCCTGTCACAGCAGATGCGACCTCATCCCCTCTAACTATGCAGGAGCCAAGGAATCACACACAGGAACCAGGATCCACCATTTGGTTTTAAATTGTGAGAAAGCATTTGTGTAGAATACTGGGCTCCCCAGTTCCTCTTAACACCAACCTTCCAAACCGGTTCCCTTCAAAAGCAAATGTAAAACCTTAATGTGTTCATATCACCCACAGGAACCACACCAAACATTTTCCAAACACTAACCAAGATGTTTTACTTTCTTCTTCCTTTTTTTTTTTTTTCCTGCAAAAACACAGATTAAATTCCCTTGCACAACAACGGCTCAGCCCTGCTGAAGCAGTAACTTGTTAATATTCTTAGCCTCCTTCAGACACAGGAGGAACTGAAGAGCTACGAGCTCTGTTTCATAAGCAAAAGTGCCTGTGAAGGGCCATTTTGTCCATTTAGCAGACACCTCATTACCATCACCACCTTCAGCCCTGCATGTCTTGAGGTTCACAGAATCATGTCCTGAGTTGGAAGGGACCCACAAGGATCACTGAGTCCAACCACTGCCCCTGCACAGGATGAGCCCAAAGGTTCTTGTCCTCAGCACTGCATAGTTTCATGTGGTTGGACCAAGTGAATCTCCAGTAACTTTAGATGCCTCATTAACCTGCCCAGTTTGGGAATGCAGAGGAAATGGGCAAGCAGTTTGAAGTGGCGATTGCCTGTGATCTGAAATGCCTCCTGGAGCTGCTTCATCTCCTCTCCACTTTGGACAGGAACAACGGGCTCCTGACAGACTCATCCGCTTGCTTCACCAAGAGGCATTTTGGTCAATGCTTTATTTATTTAGGATGGGAATTAAAGGTTTCATTGCCCATCTTGTTCTGCAGTGATCAGTGGTTAAAGATGTGCTTTAATTTACACGTTTGTACAGCCCCTTGTGTCCAGATCATGGGTTTCCCTTCTCCCAAGCAATAACGAGGTGTCTCCATCTCATAGAATCACTGAGGCTGGAAAAGCCCTCTAAGCTCATCCACTCCACCATCAGCCCAACCCCACTGTGACACTAAGCCACGTCCTGAAGTGCCATGTCTACATGGTTTTTGAACCCCTCCAGGGACGGAGACTCCACCACTGCCCTGGGCAGCTTCTGCCAGGGCTTCACCACTCTTTCCGTAAAGGAATTTTTCCTAATGTCCAGTCTGAACCTGGCCTGGTGCAACTTGAGGCCGTTTCGTCTTGTCCTATCACTTGTCACCTGGAAGAAGAGCCCAGCACCCACCTCACCACAACTACCTTTCCAGGAGCAGCAGAAAGTGATGAGGTCTCCCCTCAGCCTCCTTTTCTCCAGGCTGAACAGCCTCAGGTGGCAGAATCAGAGTGGTCCCCAGGTAACGCCCAGTAACCTACTCATAGCAACTACTTCTTTTTGAAACCATTTTCCACAGGAGGGCACTGCCCATGCTCCTGCATCTCTTCACAGAAGTTTGGTAGCTGCTGTTATTTAGACCGTGCTGCCTCCTTCTGAGCAACACAGGTTATTTCACACAGGTTCAACCTCACCACATGCCTGTAAGGGACACTGCAAATAAGTAGTCATTATTAATAAATAATTTCAGGTTAGCAGCAGGCTGCTAATCCCAGTGCCCTGGCATCATCACAGAATCATGGAATGGTTTGGGTTGGAAGAGACCTCAAAGCCCACCCAGTCCCACCCCCTGCCATGGGCAGGAACACCTCCCCCTGGATCAGGGGCTCCAAGCCCCATCTAACCTGGCCTTGAACACCTCCAGAGATGGGGCAGACACCACTGCTCTGGGCAACCTGGGCCAGGACCTCCCCACCCTCACAGCAAAACATTTCTGCCTAAGATCTCATCTCAATCTCCCCTCTTTCAGCTCAAAACTGTTCCCCTCATCCTATTCCTGCCTTCCCTGATCAAGAGCCCCTCCCCAGCTTTACTGGAGCCCCTTTCAGTCCTGGAACCTGCTCTTAGGTCTCCTCACAGCCTTCTCCAGGCTGAACAACCCCAACTCTCCCAGCCTGGCCTTGTACAGGAGGTGCTCCAGCTTTCGGATCATCTCCGTGGCCGCCTCTGCACTTACTCCAACAGTTCCAGGTCCTCCCTGTGCTGAGGACTCCAGAACTGGATGCAGGGCTGCTCTGTTTTTGAAGGATCTCTGCACATTTTACCATATTGCTGCCATTTTTTTACCTTCCTCCCTTTCATGTTTCCCCAGGTCGCTGTGTGCCTTCCTGCACCGCTGCATTTCTCCTCTGCATGCTGCAGTCCCCTCCCTCAGATCACTGGTCCCACTGCTTGGGATGCAGCCTGGGATGCTCTTGGTTTGTGGATGAACCCACGATAAGGTTGTTTAGGGATACCTCCCAGAATGCTCTTGATTTGCAGATGAACCCTGGGATAAGGTTGGTTTCAGGATGCTGCCTGGGATAAGGTTGGTTTATGGATATATCCCGGGATGCTCTTGGTTTCAGGATGCATCCCGAGATAAGGTTGGTTTGTGGATGCATCCTGGGATAAGGTTGGTTCGTGGATGCAGCCCAGGATGTGCTTGGTTTCAGGATGCAGACTGGGATAGCGTTGGTTTGGGATACATCCCAGAATACTGTCGGGTTTGGATGCAGCCCAGGAGAAGGTTGGTTTGTGAATGAATCCCGGGATGCCCCTGGTTTGTGGATGCATCCTGGGATAAAGTGGTTTTTTTGATGCATCCTGGGACACTCTTAGTTTCGGGATGCATCCTGGGATAAGGCTGGCTTTGGGATGCATCCCAGGATGCTCTTGGTTTGTGGATGAACCCCAAGATAAAGTTTGTTTGGGATACGTCCTTGGATGCTCTCTGTTTGTGGATGCACCCCTTGATGCTCTTGCTTTGGGATGCACCCTGGGATGCTCTTGGTTTGTGGATACCCCGTGGATGCTCCCTGTCCCCTCTCTCCCGTGGATGCTCCACGTTCCCTCTCTGACCTGGCTGCTCCCCGTCCCCTCTCTCCCCTGGCTGCTCCCCATCCCCTCTCTCCTCTGGCTGCTCCCCGTCCCCTCTCTCCCCTGGATGCTCCCTGTCCCCTCTCTCCCCTGGCTGCTCGCTGTTCCCTCTCTCCCCTGGATGCTCCCTGTTCCCTCTCTCCTCTGGCTGCTCCCCATCCCCTCTCTCCCCTGGCTGCTCGCTGTTCCCTCTCTCCTCTGGCTGCTCCCCGTTCCCTCTCTCCCCTGGATGCTCCCTGTCCCCTCTCTCCTCTGGCTGCTCCCCGTCCCCTCTCTCCCCTGGCTGCTCGCTGTTCCCTCTCTCCTCTGGCTGCTCCCCGTCCCCTCTCTCCCCTGGCTGCTCCCTGTCCCCTCTCTCCTCTGGCTGCTCCCCGTCCCCTCTCTCCCCTGGCTGCTCGCTGTTCCCTCTCTCTTCTGGCTGCTCCCCGTCCCTTCTCTCCCCTGATGCTCCCCGTCCCCTCTCTCCCCTGGCTGCTCCCTGTCCCCTCTCTCCTCTGGCTGCTCCCCGTCCCCTCTCTCCCCTGGCTGCTCGCTGTTCCCTCTCTCCTCTGGCTGCTCCCCGTCCCCTCTCTCCCCTGGCTGCTCCCTGTCCCCTCTCTCCTCTGGCTGCTCCCCGTCCCCTCTCTCCCCTGGATGCTCCCTGTTCCCTCTCTCCTCTGGCTGCTCCCCGTTCCCTCTCTCCCCTGGATGCTCCCTGTCCCCTCTCTCCTCTGGCTGCTCCCCGTTCCCTCTCTCCCCTGGATGCTCCCTGTCCCCTCTTTCCTCTGCCTGCTCCCCGTCCCCTCTCTCCTCTGGCTGCTCCCCATCCCCTCTCTCCCCTGGATGCTCCCTGTTCCCTCTCTCCTCTGGCTGCTCCCCATCCCCTCTCTCCCCTGGCTGCTCGCTGTTCCCTCTCTCCCCTGGATGCTCCCTGTCCCCCGTCCCCTCTCTCCCCTGGCTGCTCCCCGTCCCCTCTCTCCCCTGGCTGCTCCTCGTTCCCTCTCTCCCCTGGCTGCTCCCTGTCCCCTCTCTCCCCGTCTCGCCCCCGCCCAGGGGCAGAACCCCCGCGCTCACCTCGCCTCGCCCCGGCCATAGCTCGCCCCGCCCGCGCGCGGTCCTCCCGCATCCCAGCATGCCCCGCGCCGCCGCCCTCCGAGCGGCGGCCCCCCTCCCCCCTCCCTTTCCCCCCCTTCTCGCCCCCCCCTTTTTCCTCCGCCTTCGGGTACGATCGTCGCACTCGGCCCGGTTCGGCCGCTTTCGGGCGGGTTCGGGCGCCGCCCGCTCGGGTGTCTCCGGCCAGTGGATCGGGTGAGATCGGAGAGGACTCGGCACCGCTCGGCTCCCCTTCGGGCTCGATCGGAAACCGCTCGAGCGGACTCGGGATTCTTCGGGCCGGGACCGCTCGGGGAGGCTCGGCCCCGCTCGGGCGGGCTCGGCCCCCGGCCCGATCTGCCAGGTATCGCCTCGGGACGCACTGCCTGCGCTCGGCCGGGGCCGGGAGCGGCCGAGCCGGCAGGGGAGCGCGGGCCCTGCTCGGCGGGAACCATCGCTCGCCTTCGGACGAGGCCTGCGAAGACTCTTCGTGCACCATTGGAAGCGTTCGGTTCCGCCCGAGCAAACACGCTCGGAGCCGCTCGGACAGGCTCGGAACTGTTCGGACCGCTCGGGCAAAGACGCTCGGAACCGCTCGGGAGGACTCGGAATTGTTCGGGACCGCTCGGGCAAAGACGTTCGGAACCGCTCGGGCGGGTTCGGAACTGTTCGGAACCGCTCGGGCAGCCACATTCGGAACTGTCCGGAACCGCTCGGGGAAAGACATTCGGAACCGCTCGGGGAACAACGTTCCGGAATCGCTCGGGGGCGCTCGGCAGCGCTCGGGCAGCCACGTTCGGAACCGCTCGGGAGGGCTCGGAACTATTCGGCTCCGCTCGGGTGGACTCGGCTGCGCTCGGACAGGCTCGTTCGTCACCGCTCGGGGGCGCTCGGAGCTGTTCGGAACCACTTGCTCAAACACGTTGGAACCGCTCGGGCGGGCTCAGAACCGTTCAGAGTTGCTCGGGCGGGCTCAGAACCGTTCGGTCAAACACCTTTGGAACCGCTCTGGAGGGCTTGGGACCAGTCAGTTAAACACGTTCAGCATCACTTGGTTAAACACATTCAGCATCCCTCAGTGAACCAGGCTCAGCATAGCTCGGAACCTGCTCGGGCGGGCTCAGAACTATTCAGAACCCCTCGGGCGAGCTCGGAACCGCTCGGTCAAACACCTTTGGAACCGCTCTGAAGGGCTTGGAACCACTCGATTAAACACGTTCAGCATCAGTCAGTGAAACACGTTCAGCATTGCTCCGGCAGGCTGAGAACCTCCCCGGGGAAAGACATTCGTCCCTGCTCAGGAGAGCTCGGAATTGTTCAGAACCGCTTGGACAAAGACATTCAGAACTGCTCAAGGAGGTTTGTAGCCACTTGGAGAAAAACGTTCAAAACCATTCGGGGAAACATGTTCGGCATTGCTCAGTGAAACATGTTTGTCACCACTCAGTGAACACATTCGAAACCACTCGGGGAAAGACATTTGGCACCGTTTGGGCGGGCTTGGCACTACTCGGCGGTGCTCAGAAGTGCTTGGGCAGGCTCAGAAGCCCTCGAGCATCCTTGGCACGGCTCGGAAGCACTTGGCACCACTTGTCCGCCCGCCAAAGAGTGCTCGTGTGGCCCCGGAGACCTGGTCCCCCCTCGCCTCGCATGGAGGACACCGACTCTGCAGCAAAGCAGCTGGGCTTGGCGGAGGCGGCGGCCGTGACGGCTGCAGCAGCTGTGGAAAGACCCGAAAAGCAGCAGAAGCAGCAACAACAGCAGCAGCCACGGCCGCGAGCGGTGGTGTCCAAGTCGGAGGAGGAGGAGGAGGCGGCAGTGGCGCAAGTGGCAGTGATGGCAGCCGGTGCAGAGCACATCCAGATGGGCCCTGAGCCCCTGCGCAGCGCGGACGAGGCTGACGCTGCCTTCGCAGGTCAGGGCAGGCAGAGCATGCACTGCTGCCTCCACCCTGGCGTCTCAGACACCGCATCAGGGACCTCAAAGGCTCCACAGCCTCCACAGCTCCTGTGGCCTCCACAGTTCCCATGGGCTCCATGGTCCCCACAGCCTCCAAAGGTCCCAGAGCCTCCACAGCACCCACAGCTCCTGCAGCCTCTGTTACCTCCACACCACTCAAAGCCCCAACAGGCTTCAGAGGTCCCACTGCCTCCAGAGTCCCTATGGTCTCCACAGACCTCCATGTGTCTCATTGACCCCCATGACCTCCACAAGCCCACAGCCTCCAGATGCCCCAGGGCTTCCACAGCCACTCCACAACCCCCAAAAGCCCCATGGCCTCCATGGGTCCAACAGCCCCTATGGCTCCCACAGCTCCCATGTCCTCTCCACAGCCTCCCAACAGCCTCCACGGGTCCCACAGCACCCTCGACCTCCACAGCTTCCAAATGCTTTGTGACCCCACAGACCCGCTCCCTGCAGGGGACACAGTGAGGGATGGGCAGGTCCAGGCTGAGGCTTCACTCCCTCCCAGACTCTGACAAACACCACTCTCCTCGCTTTCACACCACAGAAAAGCAGCAAGAGCTGCCTTTGTATGTCTAAAGTGGCTTTTGTCTTGTGCTCTGTTAACACAGCACCCCAAAATCTGCAGGATTTTGAAGGCAAGAATATTTCAGAGCCCCTTGTACCCAGACCAGTGTCTCTGTGTGAGCTCCAGTGTTTGTTTCTCACTCTTATCCACGCGTGGGACTGCAAATCTCTGATGTTCCCTAAGCAGCCAAATATCCTGTACATCCTAGAAGTGTTTGGCTCTAAGTTGGGACACTTTTTCACTGGCCCAAATGTACCCTAGAAATTATCACATAGCAGAGAGAGAGGTGGTCATTCTCTTGAGGTTTGAGCTTCACCCCTCTTCTAATAGAAACGTCACAGTTTGGGTTTTTTTTTGATGCAATATTCATTTTGCCCATAGTTCATCCCATGCCAATAACTACTGTGATGGTCTTGGGGAGGTTAAAGCATGTTCAAAGCACAGTAACAATGATTGCGTTCATGACAAGTTAAAGGTGTCATTAAAAGTAAAATCAGTTTTGGGTAGGAAGGGAGTGGGAAATGCAGGTATATTTTTTAATACTTAGCTGTTTAACGGGCTTGCTGGGTACAGCAGAATATTAACTTCTTGGGTGGTTTCCATTCCAGAAGTCACCACAGTGACAGTTGCCAACGTCGGGGCCTCTGCGGACAATGTTTTCACAACGTCTGTGGCAAATGCAGCTTCGATTTCAGGACATGTGCTGGTGAGTCTGTCCTTTCATTTAGGGACCTTGCGAAGTCCCCCTTGCTTTCTCAGTGTAAAACAAGAGCTTGCTCTGTGTTCCAGGACTAGTGAGCTCAAAGCTGTGTTTTCATTGCAGTATCCAGGCTTTAAGCCACAAAACCATTGGCTGGGGGATGCACAGGTTTTTTTTGTCACATTGAGAGGATTTTTCAACACCGGAAGGACATAGAGCTGTTGGAGTGAGTCCAGAGGAGATGATCCAAGGGCTGGAGCACCTCCCATCCAAGGCCAGGCTGAGGGAGTTGGGGTTGTTCAGCCTGGAGAAGAGAAGGGTGTGGGGAGACCTTAGAGCAGCTTCCATGACTGAAAGGAGCTGCGGGAAAGCTGGGGAGGGGCTCTTGATCAGGGAGGGCAGGGATAGGTTGAAGGGTAATGATTTTCAGCTGAAAGAGGGGAGATGGAGATGAGATCTTAGGCAGAAATGTTTTGCTGTGAGGGTGGGGAGGCCTTGGCCCAGGTTGCCCAGAGCAGTGGTGGCTGCCCCATCCCTGGAGGGGTTGAAGGCGAGGTTGGATGGGGCTTGGAGCCCCTGATCCAGTGGGAGGTGTCCCTGCCTGTGGCAGGGGGTGAAACTGGAATGGGATGGGTTTTGAGGTCTCTTCAACCCAAAACTATTCTATGGTTTTACCTTTCCATTCATGTACTCATTCTGTAATGGAACTGAGGACCTGCAACGTGGAACCTTTGAACTGGGTTGACAGAAGCCTCAAACCCAAACCTAATAACTGCCATACTCATTTGGAGGGAGTACCAAAATACACTGGTATATTAACTCTATTGATTTTTAAACTCTTTATTTATTCTCTAGTCTGGGAGAACAGCCCTCCAAATCGGGGACAGCTTGAATACTGAAAAAGCCACACTCATAGTGGTTCACACAGATGGCAGCATTGTGGAAACGACGGGTCTGAAGGGGCCGCCAGCACCTCTCACTCCAGGTAGGAGGCCGTCTGTTTCTGAAGTGTTATTTTATTGCTTTTGCTCCGTTTTAACTGTGTTTCTAGGGTTGAAAACCATTCCATGCATAATATTATGCAATTGCCTTGTAAAAATTGTTTATCCCCCCTTCAGACGCTAATTGTATTTCTCAGGAATAGAACACTTCATTTCGGGTTTTCTTTCTTGTCAGAAATATATTTATTTTTTTTTATTCCTTGCAAATGAGTTTCTTGAAAACTCTTGCTCTGCTCTTGGGCTGCTACATGCCTTTTTACGCCAATCTTACCCACAAGGGCAGGTGGATCATTTTATATCAATAATGAGCAGAAAGAGGGGAGATTGAGATGAGATCTTAGGCAGAAATGTTTTGCTGTGAGGATGGGGAGGCCCTGGCCCGGGTTGCCCAGAGCAGTGGTGGCTGCCCCATCTCTGGAGTTGTTGAAGGCCAGGTTGGATGGGGCTTGGAGCCCCTGATCCAGTGGGAGGTGTCTCTGCCCATGGCAGGGGGTGGGACTGGATGGGCTTTGAGGTCCCTTCCAACCCAAACCATTCTGTGATTCTATGAAATAACATGAGCCTCGTAGTTCTGCACATGGGTTTGTTTTCAAAGGCTTCTTGAATGTAGCTTTATCTCCATTCAGGCTGCTTGCTGAGTCGCAATAGCAGGTGTCTTTATTGCGAAGATTCTGTTCCGGGCTGCTTGGCTCCTTTCTGTCCACCAGATGGCACGGCAAAGCTGCAGTGCTCCAAAACAGTTTATGGATCGGGCTCTGGGGAGGGAAAATCCAGCCAGCTGCTTATACCACGCCAGGTTACCACCTCAGCATCTAATGGGCTGCTAGAGCGTCTTTTCTAAACGTAGAATCACTTGGTTGGAAAAGACCTTTGAGATTGTCGAGTCCAACTGTCCCCATCCACTACTAAACCAGGTCCCTGAGCACCTCGTCTGCCTGGCTTTTAAACCCCCTCCAGTGATGGGGACTCTACCACCACCCCAGGCAGCCTCTGCCAGGGCTTCACCATTCAGTGATGACCACTCTGTCAGTAAAGAAATGTTTCCCAATATCCAATCTGAACCTGCCCTGGTGCAACTTGAGGCCATTTCCTCTCATCCTGTCACCTGTCACTTGGGAGAACAGCCCAGCACCCGCCTCACCACAACCTCCTTTCAGGAGCTGCAGAGAGTGATGAGGTCTCCTCTCAGTCTCCATTGTCCAGGCTGAACAGCCCCAGGTCCCTCATCTGCCTCTCGTAACCCTTGTTCTCAAGCCCCCTCCTCAGCTTCATTCCCTTCTCTGGATGCGCTCCAGCCCCTCGATGTCTCCTCTTGGAGTGAGGGTCCCAAAACTGAACTCGGGATTCAAGGCGCAGCCTCACCAGCACTGAGTCCATGGGGATGATCCCTTCCCTGCTCCTGCTGGTCACACACACCATGGCTGTTCCAAGGAAGGAGGCCGTTGGACTTCTTCGCCACCTGGACTGCTGCTGGCTCATGTTCAGCCATTTTCAACCAACACTCCCAGGTCCTTTTCCACCAGATAGCTTTCCAGCTGCTCTTCCCCAAGCCTGGAGCTACATGGGTTGTTGTGACATAAATGCAGAACCTGGCACCCGGCCTTCTTGTACTTTGTCCTGTTGGTCACAGCCCATGGATCCAGCCTGTCCTGATTCCTCTGCAGAGCCTCCCTGCCCTCCAGCAGATCCACACTTCTGCCTGGCTTAGTGTTGTCTGTGAACTTACTAAGGCAGCACTTGATCCCTTCATCCAGGTCATTGATAAAGACATTGAACAGCACTAGACCCAACACTGAGCCCCGGGGAACAGTGCTTGTGATCCGCACTAAGATGCTGTTTGGTTTATTTTCAGTCATTTTCAGAGTGTTCAAGCTGTAGTTCTTTGCTGTGTAACCGTAATTGCTGTGGAGAGGCACTGTTTGGTTCTGTTGACCACTTGGCGCTGTTGCCCTGGCCAGGCTGAGCATGTGAAGGCATAGCCAGTGTGCTTTTTGGTTGTTATGATGTTTCTTTTCCCTTTTTTCAAAGGACCACAGTCTCCTCCTGCCCCTTTAGCACCTGTCCAAGAGAAAACTGGAACAAAGTACAACTGGGATCCGTCTGTGTATGAGAATGAGCTCCCGGTGCGGTGCCGGAATATCAGCGGCGTTCTCTACAAAAACAGGCTTGGCTCAGGTAACGGTGACCTTGGGTGAGGAAGTATGATGGCTCCTTCTGCACTTGGTGTGCTCTTCTTTTTTCCTCTCACAATCAGCCTGATTTAAAGAGTTTCCTAGTCAGCCTGGTCCCTTTGGATATTTTTCTCTTCCATTTTGCTCTTTGTTCAGAAGCTTTTTAACTTCTTACATCCGTGAAGACAGAGGCCACTGTGCAGTGAGTCTCCCCAGCAATAGGTTGATTCCTCAAAGATTCTTTTTGTCTCAGAAGTAGGTCCGTGTTTCTACAAAGCCCTGAAGAATCGGAAGGGAAAAGAGAGAGCTTGTGTCCTAACGGGACTCCTTAGCTCCCCCAGCCCCTCCTCTGCTCTCTATCTCTGTGGGAAAGCTGAAGAAGCAGGAGCAGAGACTGTTAGCAAAGCCTGACAGCACAGCGCAGCAAGAGAGTGTTTTTCATGAACAGAAGGCTTAAAAATTTAGGTGCAAATTAAGGAAAGGTTTGAATTCATGGTGTTTGTACCCAAAAGACTTATTCCTCCTGTGGATGAGTAATTTCTTTTAGCCTTTAGGTGCCGTTGTGAGGCCCAGAGTTGCAGCTTTGTAACCGCGCAGTTATTGTAAGATCATCAATGGCACAGCTCTCCCAGAGTGCTGAAAACCAGCAGATGGGAATATTTGGTGTTTGCGATGTATTAACTGCTGTTTTGTCCAGCAGTTTCAGTATTCACTTCCTTGGCAAAATGGTAAAATGGTTCATAACCTTCACCTACCAATTTCTTTCTTCTGTTTTGTTTCAGGAGGCCGTGGTAGGTGCATTAAGCAAGGGGACAACTGGTACAGCCCCACTGAATTTGAAGCTATGGCGGGACGAGCCAGCAGCAAAGACTGGAAGAGGAGCATCCGCTATGCTGGGAGGCCCCTGCAGTGCCTTATTCACGTAAGGTTAAGTTTGCTTCCTCCTCTCTGCTGGAAGGGGACAATAGAGTCTGGGCAGAGTCTGCTTAGCGCTGCAGCGCCAGCTGAGTGGAGCTCTGTGGAGCTATGGCTGACGGTGCCATTGGGCAGCTTGGAAGCAACACTTGGATTTCATTGAGAATCAGTGATGTGAAAGGAATTTTTCTGGGTGTATTTTCAAACAACACGATACAAATCTCACTTGCACTTGAAAAGGGGGTGTAGGTTTATGCAGGGTGAAATCCAGCCTTGAGCTGTCACAGAAATCAAGAACTAAGCTCTCACCCATGGTACTGGAACTCAATAACCCAACTTGCTTGATTCTGTTTGCTTGACAGACACATTCTTCACTTGCACCTTTCATTGTGTGTTGCTTTGGGCCTTTTGTTTCCTGCAGCGTCCAGGAATCTCACAGAGAATTTGGCATTGCTGTTAGGTTGGACAGAAACTTTATGAAGTCTTGAATTCACATATCCTTGCCTTTTGATTTGGAAATTGTTCTTCCTTCTCCTTCCTCCCCACCTGCTCGCCCCATCACCATGAGGCAGAGGAGCTGTTTTTTCTGTTATTGCACAGGGAATGGCTGCGTCTCCCTGGGAGTGGTCCGAATTGTTTAGTGCATTCAGAGGAGGGCTATAAGAATGATCTGATGGCTGGAGCCCCTCTGCTGTGAGCCCAGGCTGAGAGAGTTGGTGTCATTTAGCCTGGAGAAGAGAAGGCTGCAGGGAGAACTTAGGGCAGCTTCCAGTACGGAAAGGGACTCCAGGAAAGTTGGGGAAGGACTTTTTACAAGGGTCTGGAGTGATAGGATGAGGAAGAGTGGCTTCAAATTGGAAGGGGGAAGATTTAGATGAGATATTAGGAAGAAATTCTTAACACTGAAGGTGGGGAGGTCCTGGACCAGGTTGCTCATAGTAGCTGCCCCATCCCTGGATCCCTGGAGGTGTTGAAGGCCAGGTTGGATGGGGCTTGGAGCCCCTGATCCAGTGGGAAGTGTCCCTGCCCATGGCAGGGGCTGGAACTGAATGGGCTTTGAGGCGCCTTCCACCTCAAACCATTCCATGATTCTATCATACAGTCGTGCTCTCAGTATTTTGGTGACTGATGCTGAACTGGTTATCTTCTACTTCCAGGATGGGATTTTAAATCCTCACGCTGCTTCCTGTACATGTGCTGCCTGCTGTGATGACATGACTCTGGTGAGCTCTAGGTTTTATAGCTGTTGGTTTAAAATCAGTGAATCGGGTCTTTTTCAGCTGAATAATTCTAATACTAGGGAGTAATGTCATTACTTAGTGTTACATCCATATTTTCGTATTAGACTACTTGAGGATTTTTGTTTGTTTTTTTTTGCTTGAAAAATAAGGTTAAAATCCTGAAAGCAGAAGCCTTTAACTTGACTTGAAATAGTGTTTTGTGTTTCTTTTCTGCTCTGAACTGAATTATTTGCTTGTTTCCTACACCTGAAACTTTCTGTCTTCCCTTTGCTCTTGTTCTCTCCCACCACCTTGCCCAGCAGTCAATTATTTGCCTAGTTCTGCTTCTTAAAGAACAGTGGGAAGTGGATACATCTGTGCCTCTTCAGCTGAAGGGAGTTGAGTGCAACTCCATTTTCACCCTTTTTGGTTTGGATTAGAAGATTTTTGGTCAATTGTTGCAAACCACACATCTTCCATGGGAATATGTGCTGCTTGACCTTAGCTGCATCTGGAAAAATGAGAAGCAAACCCAAAATCCCCAGAGGTGCCTCAACTAATGCTTTTCCTTTCTTCTTTTTTCTTGTGTTCTGTTTTGCCCAGAGCGGCCCCATTCGACTCTTTGTACCATATAAAAGGCGGAAAAAAGAAAATGACATGCCTACAACTCCAGCGAAGAAGGACTGCTCCAAAAACATCAGTCTGCTTCCAGCCACAGCAGCTACTACATGTAGGTTCTTTGATAAAATCGCTTCCTTTTTTTCTGATGAGCTGCCACACCGGATATCTTATGCCAGTCAGCGTCCCCTTGGATCTAACCGGCTGAGAAATGTCTCTTTCCTTGCCACTTCCTTTCCATGGAATGGTTTTATGGGCACAGTGAGACAAATTTCACTTCATATTTGTAGAAACTATGGTGTTGCCACATTGGACTGCCAGTTGAGTAGGAGATAAAGTACAGCTCTAGACCTTCAGGAGACTTAATTTTGAGCTTCTTAACGGCTTTTTTTGTAGTGAGCAATAGGTTTCAGATTTAGTTCTGAGAGAGATCAGTGTTATTTCCCCCCTTTCCTGCTCTCCCAGCCCTGTGGTGTAGGGGGAGTTGTGGACTCCCAACCTTGATCTGGAGTGGGTTTCAGGTGGGTTTTTCACAAATAACAATTGAGAAATTTCATAGAATCGTGGAATGACTTGGGTTGGAAAGGACCTCAAAGCCCATCCAATTCCACCCCCTGCCATGAGCAGGGACATCTCCCTTCCCACTTGATCAGGTTGCTCAAAGCCCGATCTGACCTGGCCTTGAACACCTCCAGGGATGGAGCAATCACATTTTCTCCTGTTGCAATTAGGTTGAATCATAGAACTGTAGAATCACGAGGTTGGAAAGGACCCCCTGGATCATCGAGTCCAACCATTCCTAACAATCCCTAAACCATGCCCCTCAGCACCTCATCCATCCACCTGTCCCTTAAACACCTCCAGGGCTGTTCACCTTGAGGGGAAGGCTAGGCCTTCTCTGCTCTGCTGGAAGCCCCTGTGCCATCCCCAAGCCTGAATTTGTCCTTTAGAAGCTGGTAGGGGCTTTGTAATAATATTTGTGCTAATTCTTGAAACACATGGAAAAGTAGGCTCTAAGCAGCTGGAATGAAACACACAGCCTGAAAGTTGTTAATGAAAGCGGCAGAACGTGACGCTTTCATCTGCAAATTCCCCTCTAACATTCAGGACACGCTTTGTTACTTTACTGGTTTTGATTGTCAAACCCTGCTGTGTGAGAACAGAAATTAATTTGCAAGCTCATCTACCTTGTGCGTTCCCAGTTGTGTGCCCGTGTCCTCCTGCTCTCATCACCCTAGCGTCGTCTGCATGGGAACTTTACTAAGTGGGCCGCATCTAAAGCAGCGTGGCCAGCAGGGAGGGAGGGGATTCTGCCCCTCTGCTCTGTGAGACCTACCTGGAGCCCTGTGTCCAGTTCTGGAGTCCTCAGCACAGGGAGGACATGGAGCTGTTGGAACGTGTCCAGAGGAGGCCACGGAGATGATGCGAGGGCTGGAACATCCCTGCACTCCCTGATCAAGAGCCCCTCCCCAGCTTTCCTGGAACCCCTTTCAGTCCTGGAAGCTGCTTTAAGGTCTCCTCACAGCCTTCTCTTCTCCAGGCTGAACAACCCCAACTCTCTCAGCCTGGCCTTGGACGGGAGGTGCCTCTTTAAAAACCTGTTTAAAAAGGGTTTTAAACATTTTTAAAGCCACTCGGGTATTTTCATCCAAAAGGATTTTGTCACTTGTTCCTTGCGTTGGCTAAATAGATTCTATCATTCCATGTAGACAGACAGATAAAATTGTCCAGCTAACCTGACTGTCACAGAATTGGTTGTAATCCACAGGTTTTCTGCGTTGCTTTACATAGTGAAATCCACGCTCAGGTTGTAATAAATGGGGATCTGCCAGAAGCTGATGGGGTTTGTGGCCCTGCTGGATCTTTCTGGTTGGTGCTTTTGCTCCTGTGCTAATGAAAAAAGTGGCGATTTGAGAGGCAGCATGCTGTAAGTGACCATTCTGCCTCGTACACCCAGTGACCAGAGGTCTGCAGGAGGGCAGCAGCACCTTCAGAAGCCACGTGGGGCTTTTATTCGCATTTCCCAACTGTATTGGTCATGGGTGGGATCCAAAGTTGGGTACCACAGGCCATTTACTGACCTGTAAGTGCCTTCGGGTGATTCAGAGAAGGGCGATAAACAGCTGAACTGTTGAGACCTCTGCGTGGAGCGTTAATTATGAAAGTACTTCTATTTCCAGTCACGGTGACTCCTTCTGGACAAATCACTACGTCCGGCGCTCTGACGTTCGACCGTGCGTCGACAGTGGAAGCCACCGCGATTATCTCGGAAAGTCCATCCCAGGGCGATGTTTTCAGTGGAGCCGCTGGTAAGAGCTGAGGTGTATGGCTGCTGGGCAGCCGTGGGAACGAGAAAAAGGGGTTGGATGCCCATTGCCGCAGGAAGAAGTGTTTTGAATGCTGCCCAAAGTGTTTATTTCTCAAGAGCTTACAGAGAGACCGTGCCTAATCTGCTGTCCTGCCTTTGAAATTATTTCAACAGCTGGACATCTTACCAGCTGCACAAAAGAGGTTGGAATTTTGGGTGTTGCAGCAGCTAACATGCACCTCTGCTGATTTCTAGGGGTGTGGCCATCTCTGTCGTTCTTTTCACTCCTCTTTTGGCCTAAAATGCTAGGGGAGAAAGGAAAATGGGCGAGTTGTCAACCCTAAGTGAAAACCGTGGAATAAATAAAACAAAATAGAGATTCATGACATCTATTATAGTTCTTTCAGTGTGGTTCATGGGGTATGAGCTCTGCTGAGGGCACTGTCCTGCTCCGAAAACCATGTTTTTGAGTCCTGTGGTTATTCCAGATCTGTATGTGTGCGGGAGGGAAGGCAGTAGTAAGCTTTGCCTTTAAAAGTGAGAGCAGATGGAGATTAAATGGGTGCAAGGTTGCTTTGCTTGCTAATTGTGTAAGACCACGCTACTGTTTCTCATTTGCAACCCTTGGAATTATCATAAAGTGTAGGAACAGATATAAAACATGATAAAAAGATGATGAAAGTAGCACAAGTCGCACCTGATGGCTGTGTTCCAGAGTGATTCCTAATGCTGGTGTTGTTCTTCCACAGTTCAGGACACCAGCGTCCAGCAGCCTTGCCGGGTCAGCCACCCCGAGCCCCACTACCCCAGCTACCAGGACAACTGCCAGATTTCACCTTTTCCTGAAGCTGCGCTGCCCACTTCTCACCCCAAAATAGGTAAGTTTTACATCCGTCACCTGAGACCAAGTTATCAGTGCTTGAATTTACTCTCTAATCTTTCTTGGCAAAGATTGAGGCAGAAAAATAGACTTTGCTCTGCTTTGCTTATGAGCTTTGTGGTTTCTGGGGTTTGGCCAAGCAGGTTTTCCACTCTGTGGAAAATTTTTCACTGTTATTGAGAACTTTGACTTGTTGGTTTCTCCTGGAGGCAGCTGTTATGATCCTGCTTCCTAAATCATCCCGCAGTTCCTGGCCTTTCCTAAGGCTTCTGCTTCAAGGATTCTGTCAGTGCTGTGGCTAAACAGTCGTTTTAGTTTTGATCAGAGGAGACTCCTTTAAAATAACATCCCAGGAGCTCCCACAGCTCCCATACCTCGCTGTGCCTACCCCGACAGTGGTTTGCTGTGTTGCTCTTGCATCCAGTGCAAGTTTTCCATCCTGTAATGCTGGTGATTGTGCTGGAATGGTAGGTGCCAGCGAAACCTCTCCTGCTGCGGTCACTTTTGCTCTGGAGTCAAGGAAGAAAAGGCAATACGAAAAATGCCAAATGCGAGTCAGCCCTTTAGTGTTTGACAGACAGTGTTAAACTGATGATCAAGTATTTCTTCGTGTGTAATTGTCACCTAAATTTAATGATGTTTCCTTTCTAGAGATAACTCGTGAATTGTGTACCACAATAGAAGTGTTGAAGGAACTGGAATTGTAGACTTGGAGCGTTGCTTTTGCAATATGTGTTTTATTTGAGCCTGGAGAAAAGATCCAGCAGGCAATGGTCTGGCTGGTGGACTTGTAGGCCTTTTACTTCTCTAATCTCTGTGATTCTGTGTGGTCACTGGTGGTTCCTGGTCTCGCTGACACTGAGGAGCTATAAGAGAGGCAGGATTTGATCCCTGCCACTGTGCTCTCAGAAATCAAGGAAAGACCATGTGAATGTATAATGTTCCTTATAGAATCATTAAAGGTTGCAAAAGGCCTCTAAGATCAAGTCCAACAGTCAAAGTTCCTTTGTGCAGTGTGAAGCCTTTCTTTTTAAAGCCTATATTTTTTAGCAGCCCAGAAATTCAACCATGCTTTGGGCCCCTGATCCAGTGGGAGGTGGCCCTGCCCATGGCAGGGGGTTGGAACTGAATGGGTTTGAGGTCCCTTCCAACCCAAACCACTCTGTGATTCTACGTTCTCCCTGCTGTAGGACATTTTATTTACTGGTACAGAGCAGCACAGCACATTCCTGCTCTGTTCAGAGTGAAATCTTGTTGGTTTTAACTCTTAATCAGATCTTGATGTTACTAATTAAACTGATTTGCTTTTCACTGGGTAAGACTTTATTTTGACTGATAAACTCGTGCCAAAATGAGGAATCGGAAGTAATTCCCTTTTAAATATGTTATCAAATGCCACGTTGTGGTAAATATTGTGCTGGGAATGTCACAGCATAAAGGGCTCTTCTGCAAACAGCTCCTGATAAGAGACCTATTTATCTCTTATGGATATCTGAGTACAAATACTTCTGTGTGCAAATGGATGAAATCACTATTTTAATTAAGAGCCATTGAGCGAAAAATGTCATTTATCTGTGTGATGAACTGGCAGGGCTGTGGGTCAGAGGAGGTTGCACGTCTGGGACACAGTGCCCTGCTGTACCATCAGCTTTGAGGCTCCTTCCCTCTCCCCAAATCTATGCTGGGTTCTTTCAGCTTTTGCTGCTTGCATGAATATCTTTCTCAGCCTTAACCTTTGCAAATGTCTCAACACAATGCCACAAAACCCTCCCCATATGGAAAAGAAATGCCCTAATTCTAATGTTTCCTTTGTCTTTCTTTGTTCAGTGCTAACCTCACTCCCCGCTCTGGCGGTGCCCCCTGCAACCCCCACCAAAGCCATATCCCCTTCGGTGGTGAATGGGCTGGAAGTGACGGAGCAGCGGAGCTGGCTCTACTTGGAAGAGACGGTCAACTCATTGCTCAACACCGCTCAGCAGCTGAAGACTCTCATTGAACAGGCCAAGCAGGCCAGCTCCTCCTTCCGCGAGGCTGCTGTCACTCAAGCCAAAATCCAAGCTGATGTGGAGAGGAAAGAGGTAACAGTGCCAGAGGTGACTCAGCCAAGGGTGTCTTTTGGCTGAGTGAGGAACAGCAATACCTTGCTGGTTTTTGCTGGCTGTTACAGTGATAGCCCTTAGGGATTGTTTCTCCATCTTTTGAGAGCAGCATTGCCAAGAGAAATCAGAGTCATTTGTATCATGGGGCAAGGAGTAGAGTGCTCTGGGACTCCAAGAGTGATGGGTAGCAGGGTTGCTGTTGTGAGTCCTGAGCTCTCCCATCACACATCTCTACATTTATGAGACCTGGACACTGAATCCTGGTGTAGATGGTGAATGTTCAGCCATGTGGTGGCTCCTTTCTTCGTGCTGAGTGAGCAGGGATATTGGAGGCTTTTGATGGCCTGAAGAGGAAGGGGGATAAAAAGACCAGCAAGCTGAAGAGGAAAGGGGATAAAAAGAACAGCAAGCTGCGGAAGTTGTGGGGAAGAGAAGCAGTGACATTTAGAGGTGTCTTGCTGGGTGTTGTGCAAGCAAAGCTGATCTTGCACGAGTCGTGTGGTCAGATTGCAAAGCCAGCTGGTGTTACAGGAGAATTGGCTCACGCCCAGGGCCCTTCTCTCCTTTAAGGTCCCTTCCAACCCAAACCAGCTACTGGACCCCTACTGGGTCCAGCTCTGTTCAATGTCTTTATCAATGACCTGGATGAAGGCATCGAGTGCACCCTTAGCAAGTTTGCAGATGACACTAAGCTGGGAGGAAGTGTCGATCTGCTGGAGGGTAGGGAGGCTCTGCAGAGGGATCTGAACAGGCTGGACTGCTGGGCCGAGACCAATGGGATGAGGTTTAACAAGGCCAAATGCCGGGTCCTGCACTTGGGGCACAACAACCCTATGCAGCGCTACAGACTGGGGGAAGAATGGCTGGAGAGCTGCACGGAAGAGAAGAACCTGGGGGTGCTGCTTGACAGCCGACTGAACATGAGCCAGCAGTGTGCCCAGGTGGCCAAGAAGGCCAACGGCATCTTGGCTTGTATCAGAAATGGGGTCACCAGCAGGTCCAGGGAGGTTATTCTCCCTCTGTACTCAGCACTGGTGAGACCGCACCTTGAATACTGTGTTCAGTTCTGGACCCCTCACCACAAGAAGGATGTTGAGGCTCTGGAGCGTGTCCAGAGAAGAGCAACAAAGCTGGTGAGGGGGCGGGAGAACAAGTCTTATGAGGAGCGGCTGAGAGAGCTGGGGTTGTTTAGCCTGGAGAAGAGGAGGCTGAGGGGAGACCTTATTACTCTCTACAACTACCTGAAAGGAGGTTGTGGAGAGGAGGGAGCTGGCCTCTTCTCCCAAGTGACAGGGGACAGGACAAGAGGGAATGGCCTGAAGCTCCGTCAGGGGAGGTTCAGGTTGGATATCAGAAAAAAATTCTTCACAGTAAGAGTCATTGGGCAGTGGCAGAGGCTGTCCAGGGAGGTGGTCGAGTCGCCTTCCCTGGAGGTGTTTAAGGAACGGGTGGATGAAGTGCTTAGGGACATGGTTTAGGGAGTGTTAGGAATGGTTGGACTCGATGATCCAATGGGTCCTTTCCAACCTTGTGATTCTGTGATTCTGTGAAACCACTTAGGATTTACCACTGCTTTGTGTTTGACACTGATAGAACTTCCAAGGGGGATAACCTTCTCACCATCTCCTCCGTTCACATGAATGGAGATGGTAAATGCAGAAGCGTGGATGCTTCTCCATCAGAGAGCACCGCTCTGCAGCGAATCTGTGCAGCAGGATGTGCCGAGGTATTTAGAAGTGAAAGCTGTGTCATTGTATCAGAGCAAAGGCTGTACAAGATTAAACTATTTATAATAGAGCTGTAGACATGGCTCTTCCTGGAAGAGTAACAATACATAGCAGGATTAAAGAAATCTGTTGGGAGTGGGCTGGTTCCCAACCAGATACACAACGTTCATGGCCATGACTGTAAGTAATAATTATCTTTAGTTCTCACAGCAGTGCAGAGCTTCTCTAGTTTGTTGTCTCAGGTCTTGAGGATATTGAGTTCAAACTCTCTGGATCTCATAATTGCCTGTATCCCTGACCACATCCCTCTGCCATCACAGAGAGGTGACAAGAGCAAATGTGTAGGAAAAAGGACATGTGTGCTCGTTTTAGTTCAGTTATCTTAGAGACCTGTAAATGAAACATTAATAATTTTTAATCACAATTTCTATGCTGCTTTGTCTATTGCAAATCACTCTAGTGTGTCAGAAACAGCATGGCCAGCAGGAGCTGGGAGGGGACCATCCGCCTGCACTTGGTGCTGGTGAGGTTGCACCTCGAATCCTGGGTTCAGTTTTGGGCCCCTCAGTCCAAGAAGGACATTGAGGGACTGGAGTGTGTCTGGAGAAGGGAGCGGAGCTGGGGAAGGTGCTGGAGAACAAGGGTTATGAGAGGTGGTTGAGGGACCTGGGGCTGTTTAGCCTGGAGAAGAGGAGGCTGAGGGGAGACCTCATTGCTGTCTACCACTGCGTGAAAGGAGGTCTTGGTGATCCAGGATAACACCCCAGGAGGAAGGCTGTGCTTTGGTGTTAAGAGAAGTCCAGAGAAGATGCCGGAGTCTGCCTGGAGCATTGATAGCACTGAAAACTGAGGTTATTGCTCCACTGAGACAGTGAGGACACATGAGAAAGCAGAGCTATAAGATGCTGTGGAGACACTGCAGATATAGGTCATAGTGAAGTTACAGGATGAGAGGAAAGGGCCTCAAGTTGCACCATGGGAGGTTAAGATTGGATATTGGGAAACATTTCTTTACTGACAGAGTGGTGAAGCACTGGTGAGGCTGCCCAGGGCAGCCGTGGAGTCTCCATCCCTCGAGGGCTTCTGAATGTTGGCTTTGCTGCAATTTTTCACTTAGGGAAAACAGTTTAGGAAGAGAGTGAGGGGGCAACAAAGGCTCAGCGTCTCTTGCAGGAGAGATTTGATGATTTGCAGGCCTGGCCCAAAAGGGAATGGATTAAAGGCAGGACTTACAAAGGTCTGTATGCTTCAAAATGTAATTTTTTTGAGTGTGTATTAAGCCATCATTTCTATCAGATAAACTTTTGGAGGGGGAGAACAGGTGAACTCGCCAAACTCTGTGCCGGAAGATATTGCTTGAAGATAACAAAGAGATTCGGGCAATGTGGTAAAGAGTTTTTTTTCTGTAGAAATGTGAAGGAATCGCTGTTGCAACATGACAAGTGTTTAACTGCAATAGTCCTTTTCTGCTACTGTGGCAATGCCTTTGGAGCCCAGCCTGCTTAAAACAAGGTGGAAGATTAATTCAGCCAACAGCTGGAACAGCTGGATTCCTTTTTAGAAAGATTAAAGCAATATAGGGCTGGAAAGCATGAAATCAGCCTAAAAAGGGTCGGGCAGTTAAAAAATGGAGCTCTCTAAGCAAATTATGGCTTGGGTACTCCCAAGCAGCCATGAAAACAGTGAGAACTGGGGGGTTTGGTCTTCTAGAGCTGTTTTTTTGCGAGATCTGGATGTGTGTGGCTTGTTCCTTTCCTAAGGATTTCCTAAGGAGTCCTAAGGGTTCCTAAGATCCTTTCCTTCTCCATAGTTTCTGCCTGGCTTGAATTCCTCACACCCCAGGCTGTGTGGAAGAAAAAGCCTTGCTGTGTGGAGAGATAAAAAGTGAACAGAATGGGGCTAAATATGTGGCTTCCATCAGCAGGTTTGGGGCTAGGAGCAGAGGCAGAAGAGGGTTAACACCTAATCCTGTTGGGATCCTGTCTCAGCAGTGCTGGCTGAGGGCCTGGTGAGGCAGTGGGTGCAGCACCCATTGGGCTTGGGCTGCTTTGAAGATCTGCAGCCCCGATGTGTGCTTTAAAAGCCACCTCTGGAGACTTTGATGCAAAACCTGTCTGAAAGCAGTAGTGTTTATGGCTGATGCTGTTTCTGAAGTACTGAGGGTGTTAATTTTGTCTGTTTTTTCTCACCTAATCCATTCTGTTGGACTCTGCCATCCCTTTGGACTCTGTTTTGACCCAAAATTTGGCCCAAGACGATGGCACTTGGTATTTTCCACTTTCTTTTGCCAACCTCTTAGGTTCTCATGGTGTGGTATAGTTCCTTTCTGGCACTAAACCTACCCGTCTTAAGGAATGCATGGCTGGATGGAATGGGATGAGTGGGGTTTGAGTCAATGCTGTACTTCACTGGCAGGTTGTCACCTTGGGCCTCTTTGTCACCTCACAAGCTCCTTCCTCTGTCTCCACACAAGGTCAGTGTTCCTCTTGTAGAAGCAGGGAGTGACATTCCCCTCTGTCCTCTCACAGCAGCAACTGTGGACTTGACAGAACACGCTCAGTGTTGGGACCCTCCATACAGAGACCCCTCTTCAGCCCCTGACGGCTGTGAAATGACAGCTCTGGTGTGTTCTTCCTTGCAGCAATATCAGAACCAGTTATTTCAACAGACAGAAGATGTGGATGGGAAATCGGAAATCATCATCAAGGTAAGGTGGGAAGGGGAGTCTCATGTTTTATGAAGAGTCCTTTGTTATTGGTCTTTTTCCACTTCCAGACGTGGAGTTTGTCATCATTGCTACGGAAGTCACGTATTCTGAGTCTTCCAGAAGCGATCCAGGCTTTCCCTAGCAGCACTAATCATAGAATTGCAGAATGGTTTGGGTTGGGAGGGACCTCAAAGCCCATCCAGTTCCACCCCCTGCCATGGGCGGGGACACCTCCCACTGGATCAGGGGCTCCAAGCTCCATCCAACCTGGCCTTTAACACCTCCAGGGATGGGGCAGCCACCACTGCTCTGGGCAGCCTGGGCCAGGGCCTCCACACCCTCATTGTGATGAATTTCTTCCTAATGTCCAATCTAAACCTTCCTCCTTCCAATTGAAAGCCATTCCCCCTCATCCCATCACTCCAGACTCTTGTATAAAGTCCCTCCCCAGCTTTCCTGGGGCCCCTTTCAGTGCTGGAAGCTGCTCTAAGGTCTCCCTACAGCTTTCTCTTCTCTAGGCTGAATAATCCCAACTCTCTCAGCCCGTTCTTATACGGGATGTGCTTGAGCCCTCGATCATCTTCGTAGCCCTCCACATTCTGTCCTAGCAAAGCCTGTCCCCTTCCCCTTACCTTCGAGGTTTTCCCTGTCGTTTATCTGGCTGGTAATCATTCTCACTCACCTCTGAGTGTTGCAGCTCAGATGCGTGGCTGTCACTGAGGGGTTAGAGGAGGGAAACTCTCTTCGTTTTTGTCCTGTGAGCTGCTTTTCAAACCTGCACGATTCCCTCTGACTTGGAATGGGAGTAGGGTTTGAGTTCATCTGGGACCCATGACTACAGCTGTATGTTGTAGTCAGGAGTCTCTAAGATGCCCGGGTACAACTGCACACACTGTGCATTCAACATGTTCCAGTCCTGTACTGGTTATGAACAACCCTGAGCAATTATCCCTTTGGGACAGGCTCTGCTCTCTCCAGAGAGCAGATTCCAGCTCCTTTTTTGTGACACGAATCCTCATCTGTACCTCAGGAACATAAACCCAGTTCAGTTGCACCAACCGTTAATTCTAGGTAAGATGTGAGCAGACGGCGTGATAAGCTCCGTGCTGATTGGGGCGCTGACTCTGAGACTGGTGCAGCTCAAAAGAGAAAGAGGTGGTGGGATTAACGACGCCAGTGATACTTTCACAGCCCAGAAACGCTTCCTGTCGCAGCCTCACGCTGACGCTCTGACGTGCTAATGAATTGGCAGTAATTTAATGAGTTGGAAGTGGAATGCTCTGTGAAGTGCTTATTTTTGGGAGAGTTCAATGATGCTTCCACCTAAATATCCAGGTTATGTTAATTGGTGTTGCTGATACCAGATTAAAGTGATAGACGGAAAAACATCCTTTAAAAACAGGTGTGATTTTTCATCCATGTATCCGATCTCATCTTACTTCCATGTTTAAGTCCTCTATCCTTTCATAGCCTTCTTAATTTTACCTCTTTGTCTGCTGTTTCCCTCTTGAGACGCTGCTTATGTAGTCATGCTGCTGTCTGGCAAAGGAACAAGCTTGCTCAAGCCCAGATCCCCTTTTCCTCTCAAAATACAGGGCAAGATTAACCAGTAACTTGGCTCTGGTTAAGCAAATCCATGAGCTACGTGGAGGGAGGCACCTCTGAACAGATTTCCACTACCACTTAGCATCTCACCTGTAATTTTGAAGGGCTTCTTGCACTCCAGAAAGGAAAACAAAGGGGCATTTCATTTTCCAGAGTGATCCCTGATAAGATAATGAGGGGGTCTTGGAAAGTGGGCAATCAGAGAATCGCAGAGTCGGAGTCATTGAGGTTGTAAAAGCCCTCTAAGCTCATCCCATCCAACTGTCAGTCCAGCCCCACTGTGCCTGCTAAACCATGTCCTGAAGTGCCACAGCCATGTATGTTTTGAAGCCCTCCAGGGATGGAAGCTCCCCCACTGCCCTGGGCAGCCTCTGCTAATGCTTCACCACTCTTTCTGTGAAAAATTTTTCGTAGCACGCAGTCTAAACCTCCCCTGGCATGACTTGAAGCCACTTCTTCAGTGGTAATGGCCTCACTTGTTACTTAGAAAAAGAGATCAGCACCTGCCTGGCTCCAGCCTCCTTTCCGGGAGCTGCAGAGAGTAATGAGGTCTCCCCGCAGCCTCCTCTTCTCCAGACTAAAGAGCCTCAGCTCCCTCAGCCACCTCTTGTTTCTCCAGCCCCATACGCAGCTCCATTCCTCTTCTTTGGCTCCACCCCCTCAATGTCTTTCTTGGAGTGAGTGGCCCAAAACTGAACCCAGGATTTGAGGTGTGGCCTCCCACGTCCAGAGCCCTGTTTGGTTTGGATTGACATATTGAGGAGGTATTTGTTTTACCACTGTTCATATGACATCACTGGTATTAATTGCACTTTGGTGATCTCGCTGTTGTTGCTATCTCTGTTGTAATCACTTTGTTGTCTGCTTTCTCAGCAGTCCTGTGTCAACTGCGGTCGTGAGGCGATGAACGAGTGCACGGGATGCCACAAAGTCAACTACTGTTCTACTTTCTGCCAGAGGAAGGTATCGGCTTGTTTGCGGGTTGCGGATTCTGTTTTCTGGAGAGGTTAGGTGACCTTGAGGTCAGCCAGACATTTCTGCCTGCCTCCTGATGGGCAAGAGGAACCGGGTGGAGGAGTCCGAAGCACTTGGCAGTAACTGGTTCCTTGAGTTTCCCCCCTAGGGTTTGTGAGCCATGTTCTGTGGCTTCTGGGCTCAGCAAGGGGTGGCGTGTTAGTTCAAGTTAAAACCAGTCCTGGGTGGAATTGTATCCTCTCCTTTGGCATTGCTGAATGGAGACCCTGTATCCAACACTGTCCTTCAGGAGAGGGTTTAAAATCAGGGTTCCGACTCCTGACCTGACTGACAGTGATGTTCTGGATTGGGGTTTGGATTGAGAAGCCAACATTCTGCTTCATTTCCTCCTCTACAAACCCTTTACCTGGTTCCTTTCATTTCCATTATCAGTCTCATTTGGCTGAGCACTGGAGACCCCTGTGACCCATCCGTGCTGGAAAAAGCGCTTCTCCAACAGGGTTTCTGCTGGGGCGCACTGTGCTTTTGCCAGCTGTGTGTTTGTTCTTTCATAGAATCATTTGCTTGGAAAAGACCTTTGATATCATCAAGTCCAACTGTCCCTGTCTACTACTAAACCATCCCCGAGCACCTCATCTACCTGTCTTGTAAATATCTCCAGGGATGGAGACTTCACCACCTCCCTGGGCAGCCTCTGCTAGTGCCTGAGAACCCTTTTGGTGAAGAAATTGTTCCTGATGTCTAATCTAAACGTTCCCTTTCCATCTGCTCTTCCCTTGCAGGACTGGAAGGACCACCAGCATATCTGCGGCCAGTCGGCCACGGTGACAGTGCAGGCTGACGAGGTGCACGTCACAGACAGCGTCATGGAGAAGGTTGCTGTCTGAGCACATCTACCTCTTGGACTGGTCATGAATGACACAACGCGGCCGGCTGGATCGGAGGCGCGGCATGAATGGTTTGTCCTTTATGAACCACACTCTTCTCCAGCAAACTGATCTTTGATACTGTGACAGTGTTTGCCTACACCCAATCCTCTTTGTTGAGACTGTGAAAACCTCAGCTGAATAGAACAGCTGCCACTGACCTGCAGCCTCGCAGCTGGGAGCCACCTTCAGCTTAGGGAGCTTTGGCTTTGCCAGACTGGAGCCTCCACCGTGTGGATGATCGCAATCTCATCATCTCTCTCGAGATGGATCTAACGCAGGTGCTGCCATGAGATGTGCCAGTGTTTCCATCTCCCTTTGCCTCCCTACCTCTTGTTTGGAAAGAGAAACGAAACTGTGTTTGTTTTATTTAATTGCCTTGAAAAATTGAGTCCATGTTCTTCTGTTTGCCTGTGGAAGGAGTTTTGTTTCCTTGTGTTCCCTCTGTGCTGGGCAAATTTGGAAAACATTGGAGCTTCAGCACTTGAGAATAAGTGATAAATACCATGTTGTTAAATAAAATGCAGTGAAACCACGAGGGTGCCGTTTCCTTCTCACGGCAGCACTTGAATGTGCTGATAAACACAGCAAGTGGCCGCTGGGAGTGGCTGCAGCTACGATGCTGCTGCGGTTCCACGTGCGTCTCTGGTCCTGGTCTCCAGAGGAGGCCAGTTGGGAAGTGTTTGTTCAGCAGGGCATGGACAGTCACAGCCTGTTGCCTCCCTGGTGTGTGTCTGGCCAATATCAGATCTGATTGCACCCAGAGTTTAATTAAGAGCGCTGCTCCATTGTTGCCACTCATTAACAGAGGGGGTGACCACTAGGAAGTTATTTGCTTCATTTGCTATAACAAAATCATTTAATTATTAGTGTCTTCTTCAATAATTTAGGCTAATTTATTTGTGTTTTGAGGATTCATGCCCAACCAGAGGGGTCTTGGCAGATGCACACCCTTCTGCTTTGGTGTTTTAGCCTCAGGCATAACAAGTATGAGGGGTCACTGGTTGTGGCACTGAAGGACAGAGTTCAATGGTAGGGATGGTGGCATTGGATTTATAGTTGGACTCGATCATCTTAAGCGTCTTTTCCAATGTAAATGATGCTGTGATTCTCTTGTTCGCTCCAATTTTATCTTGGTGGGTGAGGATTAGCTTACTCTTCAAGAGACGTCACCTCAGAATGACAGTGATCCAAAGTGGCATCAAAATTTATGTCAGAAGGAGAAAATCCTGTCCAGAGTGGCAGGAAAGCAATAACAAAGCAAATGAGGATGCGAAATACTGAACTCTTACAGCTGTCCCTAACCAGTCTTTTCCTCCTCCATGAGTCTTAAAGGTCTCCTTAGGTTCTGCTCCTTGTGTTGTGAGGAGATGGGAGCTGCTTTATCATCTCAGCATCTCCAGAGAGCCCCGCAGTTGGGTTTGCTGGCAGCAGAGGGGATCTGGTGGTGGAGGGCGGTGGCGATTGCCCAGCAGGGCTTCACAGCAGTTAGTGAATATTGTTTCCTGGCTCAGAATGCAGAGCATCGTGGGCAAGGCAGGCAGCATTTCAGACGGAGTTGGTGTCAGCAGAGGGGAAGCAGCAGCTGGCTGGCCTTCCCCAAAAGAACCAAGGAAAGCCGAGCACGAACTAAAGCGGGATGGGACCAGAAATTACACGTGCAAAACTCCAGGGAAGAAAAGAATCAGCAATTCCTCTGATCTTATAGCAGAACACTCACTTCTTCTGCTTCCCGGAGTGGTACTTCGGTATCTGTAATAGTTTCTTCTCACACTGTTAAATTATGATTGTCTGTTTTCTAAAGCTTAAAAGACAATTAGCTAATTGAAAAGACAGCCTTAATTGAGCACACAATGATACAGCTAATCGGCATGGTTTCTTGCCTCCATCTATTGCCCATCAAGGTTGTGACTAAACAGAGAAGCAGGGGACATCGAACGCCTCGTGCTGCTGTTGGGCTGTGCCCTGGACTGGTGTCAGCACTGCCTCAGTGGCACCTGGCGAGGGTGCAAAGATCTTGGCATGGTCCATGTGTACACCAGATCCATCAGCTCATGTCCAGCCTGGGGAAGGGTGGGCAGCAAGCCGTGCTCCTGCTTCAGGCCAACCCCTCAGCTCAAAGGAGCTGCTCTCAGAGAAGGTGGCCGAGTTGCGATCCAGTGACTCTGCTGATCCAGTTGCTCCTCAAAGAGTTGAGGGTGACAGCTTTGGCATGGTGCCTTTCAGCTGTGCTTTCCATGGCTTTCAGCTGGAAAACATTCCTGTTGCGTCACCTCTCTGGCTCGCCTTTCATTCTCCACAGGAAATCATTCACTGCTGGTTGGAGAAGTGAGCTCTGCGTGGACTGGGGGCTACAGCTGTGTGCTGAGGTGAGCTCCGACAGCGGGTACACGTGCACTGGAGCTCCTGCCTGGGTAGGTGACCAGGCAGCAGCTTCTCCCAGCACTACAGCCTCCACTCTCATCATAGAATGGTTTGGGCTGGAAGGGGCCTCAAAGCCCATCCAGTCCCACTCCTGCCATGGGCAGGGACACTTCCCACTGGATCAGGGTCTCCAAGCCCCATCCAACCTGGCCTTCAACACCTCCAGGGATGGGGCAGACACCACTGCTCTGGGCAAGTGTTCTCAGGCACCAGGTCGTGGCCGAGTACAGCTGAGCCTGGGATGCTGAATTTTGGCTTTACTGCACCTTTTAAATGAAAAAAAAACATTGGAAGAGATCGGGGCAACATACCTAAATGAACAAATTGTGGGTATGAATCATTTGAGCGTCTCATCAGAGCCCGGGCAGCTGTGCCCAGCACAGTGCCGCACTGCAGAGCACCAACGCTTCCACTCTAATCCCTGTGGGAATTCAATATCTTTATTTGCAGATGATAAATTGATTGAGCCATTGTTCTTTGTGGAAGAAAAGCTTAAGCTCTCCCTGCAGTACTGTTTTCCTTTTGTTTTGAAGCGAGCAAATTACCCCTTGGAAAGCACCAACCCCAGACAGAAATCGTTACTCTGACGCTTGCTGATTCCTGCAATCATCATTTCCTTCCAGAACAGCCAGAGTGGCTCCTGCTGGCCACCCTGGTGTCACCGCGCTCCACTTTACCAAAGGGATTTCTTCCTGGTGGGTGTGATGTGATGAGGCGTTCTGGAGAGCGAGCGGTCACATTGGTGTGCCTTTGGATGGGTAAATCCACAATTTGTGCAGCCAAGTGTCCTTATACAAGGGCTTTACGCCTCTCATCCTCGCTATCCTAGTGCGTTCAGCAGCAGGAGTGTGACCCAGCACTGCTCCCAAGCAGGGAAAACCACACAGTTAGCGGGAAAAGGCAACTGTTCCATGAGCTGGTAAGGAGCAACGTGGCTGGAGAGGGCTGAGTGACATTCATCTTTCTTGCGCTGTGGGAAAGGCTGCTGCATTTCAAGCCATGGGGTTACTAAGTCCCCACAGCCATCACTTCGGTGTCCTCCAGGTCTTGATCAGAGTTTGCCATGGCTGAGCTGGCCCTGGGGGGTTCAGGATGTCAGGCTCGGCCATTTATTTTGGTTTTTTTTCTGGTAGAAAAACATGAGAAAAATCAGTCTTTGGATTTAAAATCAAAGGAAAAGGAGGTACAGGTAAATACAACATCATCTGGCAAGGGAACATCTGGGAAATGAGCCTAGCAGCCTTTTTTTCCCTCCAACTCCTGTCCACGTTGCCTCCCAGCCTTGTTTGTGCTGCCCCAGGAACCAGAAGAGGCCACAGACAGCTGACAGCAGCTTGGGCAGCAAATGGGGCACCACGCCAGGACGGCCAGGCTTCTGAGTAAAATGATGCAAACCAATGTAATTTATGATCCTCCTCAATCTGTGCCAGCCTGAAGCTCTGCCAGAGCCACTGCTGAACTGCAGTGGGCCGAATCCCTGCCCTTGCCCTTCTCTGTGCCCCAGGGGATACTTTGCTGGGGGAAAGGAGGTCACACAGCCCTGGGAGCAGCTCTGCGAGACGCCCGGTGTGTCCCAGCGTGCAGTATCAGGGCTCAATTCTGCTCTGCTCTGGTTTGTCCTCCTGGTTTAAATCATATGGAAAGGGTGAAGACGGGCCCCGGAGGGCTGTGCATCAGCCACCTCCTTCAGGAACACTTCCAGAGATGGAAGATGGAGCATTCCCTCAGTGCAGGCAGGAGAAAGGGAATTGGCTGACACTCTCAGGGCCAGGGCAGCTGAAAGCATCAATGGTCTCCTGCTCCCAGGAACGAGACAGGGATAACGGTGATTGATTTTGCTTAGTGGCAGCAAAGAGTAACCCAAACCAGACCAAACACCTACATCTGAAGCAGGAGCTGCCGCGAGAAGCTGTCTTGCAGCATCTCTTGCCTCTTACGTCAAGCACCAAGTGTGAAAAAGGCGGCTACGCCTGCAGCTCCCAGTGGGGAGAGCATCCAAGTGGATCCACTGCTCCTCACCTGCAAGTCCTTACTACAAAGATCTGGGAACCAGAGACCTGCAGCTCCCACCTCTCTTCTTTCCCTCCTCCCAACAAAGACAGCAGGAACTTAGGCAGAAATAGAGCTTTAATGAACTATAAAAAAAAAAAAAATAGCCTGGTGATTCGTGGCTCCTTCTCCTCGCCAGTTCTGGTGGGCTCAGCAGAAGAGGTGCAAGACTTTGCGGAAGAAGTTCCTGAACTCCGTGTTGAAAACGGTATAAATGATAGGGTTGAGCGCGCTGTTGACGTAACCCAGCCAAGTGACAGTGCTGGTGACTTGAGTGGGGATGGAGCAGGACTTGCAGAGCGCCCTGGTAATGTGGACCACAAAAAAAGGCGTCCAGCAGAAGAGGAAAGCACCTGCCAGAAGGACATTAAAGAGAGAAGGTGATGGCAATGTTAAAAAGGGTTTGATTTAACCAGGACAGCCTGGGCCAAACAAGAATGGAGGCAGCTTAGAGAAAACAGGGAAAAGCAGCAGATGTGCTGACATGCAGAGCTGGGCACATGCCTGGACAAAATGATTCAGATGTCTTTCTCATCCTAAACATAAATTATGGATCAATTTTGCATTCCCATCTAAGGCATCAGGAGCCATAGGTTTGCCTTGAAGGAAAGGCTGGATTATAGACATTGTCCATTGGTTCTTTCATAGAATCATGGAATAGTTTGGGTTGGAAGGGACCTCAAAGCCCATTCAGTTCCACCCCTGCCATGGGTAGGGACACCTCCCACTGGATCAGGGGCTCCCCAACCTGGCCTTCAACACCTCCAGGGATGGGACAGCCACCACTGCTCTGGGCAACCTGGGCCAGGGCCTCCCCACCCTCACAGCAAAACATTTCTCCTTAAGATCTCATCTCCATCTCCTCTCTTTCAACTTCAAACCATTCCCCTCATCCTTCTCTGCGCTTCCTGATCAAGAGCCCCTCCTTGGCTTTCCTGGAGCCCCTTTCAGCACTGGAAGCTGCTCTAAGGTCTCCCTGGAGCCTTCTCTTCTCCAGGCTGAACAACCCTCAACTCTCTATCTGTCCTTGTACGGGAGGTGCTCCAGCCCCCTTTCACAGGGGTGGTGGTTGTTGGCACAGCTCTGGCTCTAGGAGTATGGAGATGTTCTCCGATGAACACTCTCTCACAGCGAGTGATAGATACAGCTACTCTTATGCCACAACCAAGGTGTTCCAGAGGAACACAGGGAGGATGGGTGTTCAAAGAACTCCGTGAGGACCAAAAACCAGCAAGATCAAGGGGTGGTGGAGAAGCAAGAAGGAGGTGGCTTTTCTCTTGCCCTCACCTCCTGCAGCGAGGGTAAAGCGTGGTTCTCGCCACCTCTCGTCACTCCCCAAACGCTCATGTAGAGTCGGAAAGTGCGTGTTTGCATCTCCAGGTTCAAACAAATCCTACCAGCTCCAACCGTGCTGCAGGACAGTGCTGCACCCTTCCCACCCAGCACCCACTGCTACTCACCGACGACAACAGGCAGCACCCGCATGGCCTTCCGCTCCCGGCCGTTGATCTTGGCTCGCTTCCAACTGTGTCCTGGGTGTGGGTACTTGAGGTGTGGGTAGGAGACAGTCTGGATCCCATTGTTCATCACATAGTCCCCAGGCTGGTCGGAGCGGGCACAATGGCTGCACTCTTGTGGTTCCAGTCCCATTCGCTCTCGCTCAAGAAAGGTTGAGGGGTGGTAGAGCTTCCTGTTGGCCCCATAGATGCCACCCCTGAGCTTGGCTTTCCTGGTTTCTTCCCAGCGCTTGAGTCCATGGAACATGGCGCAATAGAGCACCAGCATGACAGGGCAGGGGATGAAGAAGGAGCAGATGGAGGAGTACACGATGTAGTTGTCATCCTCCAGCTGACACAAACTGGGGTCCCGGTTTGGGACATTGTTGAGGCCAAATATGACTGGGGATGCTACAGCAAAGGCAAATATCCAGGTGGTGGATATGAGGATCAACTGCCGCAGGTCGATTTGTCGCCGGTTGTAGTTCAGGGGTATTGAGACAGCGATAAACCTGCCAACACAGGACCAGGTGAGTCAGTCCTGGCATGGTGTCACCACCAGGAGAATAACTGAGTGGTCCCAAAGCTGGTTGCCACAATCCTCCTACCTGTCAAGTTACTGACACAGCCAAGCCCTGGGTTACAGCCTTGAGGGTGCTGGTGGCACACACGGCTGAAAGGGAGTGTGGTGGTGCAGATTCACAGAATGGTTTGAGTTGGAAGGGACCTCAAAGCCCATCCAGTTCCACCTCCTTGCCATGGGCAGGGACACCTCCCACTGGATCAGGGGCTCCAAGACCCATCCAACCTGGCCTTCAACACCTCCAGGGATGGGGCAGCACCACTGCTCTGGGCAACCTGGGCCAGGGCCTCCCCACCCTCACAGCAAAACATTTCTCCTTAAGATCTCATCTCAATCTTCCCTCTTTCAGCTTCAAAACCCTTCCCTCATCCTGTCTCTGCACTTCTTGACCAAGAGCCCCTCCCCAGCCTTCCTGGAGCCTCTTTCAGTCCTGGAAGCTGCTCTAAGGTCCTCCTGCAGCCTTCTCTTCTCCGGGCTGAACAACCCCAACTCTCAGCCTGGCCTTGGACAGGACGTGCTCCAGCACTTGCATCATCTTCATGGCCTCCTTTGCGCTCGCTCCAACAGCTCCATGTCCCCCCTGTGCTGAGGACTCCAGAACTGGACACAGGCTCCAGGTGGGTCTCACAGAGCAGAGCAGAGGGGCAGAATCCCCTCCCTCCCTGCTGGTCCCACTGCTCTGGATGCAGCCCAGGTGCTGCTTAGGGGAGAGCACGATCTGGCCTCCCTGTGTGGGACTCTTGCAAGATTTACGGGAGCTGGTCAATGCCAGGACACCATGCTCTCCTCTGACATGAAGCTGAGGAACACACTTACCGATCCACGCTGATAGCACAGAGGTTGAAGATGGAGGCTGTGCACAGCATCACGTCCATGGTCATCAGAGCATCGCACAGCACTGTGCTGAGGGACCACACACCTCCCTGGAACTGAAAAGATCCCTGAGGTCAGCACATGTCGTGTCCCACTGCCTTTAAATGACAGGAAACAGCTCCAGGCCTGGTTGCCTTGGCCACTCACATGTTCCTCCAGGTGAGCAGCCTCACGTCACGAAGCCCTGCCCGTGGCACAATGCTCCCCTCCCAGCAAAGTGACAGCCAGCAGGCTCCAAACCCCCAAACTCCAATTCCCCATCCTGTCCTGTCCCCAGTAAGGTGGGGCTGAGCATCCTCTGTGCAGCGTGACAAGTGGCCGGTCACTGGGGGAGCAGGGAGAGGCTCTGCAATCCTAGTATCACGGAATCATTAACGTTGGGAGAGACCTCTAAGCTTGTGCAGCTCGATACCACCATGCCTGCTAAACCATGTCCCAAGGTGCCATGGCCACACACTTTTTGAACCCCTCCAAGGATGGAGCATCCATCGTGAGGTGAGGATAGTGTCAGATCTGACAGCACCTTTAGCTCCTGTTTCAGCTGCATCAGGGCTGGAACCATGTGATGCTTAGGAGGAGCAGCACCATCACGAAGTAGAATTTGCCTGAACCTCCAGGGAGGAGGATTCTTTGCCTGGAAGGTGAAATAGATGCTCCATTCCAAAAAAAGTCCTGACCCACAGACAGCTCAGACCTGTCTCTCAGGGGAGCTTGTTCATTTCTTATAGAATCACAGAAGGGTTTGGGGCGGAAGGGACCTCAAAGCCCATCCAGTTCCAACCCCCTGCCATGGGCAGGGACATCTCCCACTGGATCAGGGGGCTCAAAGCCCCATCCAACCTGCCTAGAAGCCTGGTCTACTGGGAGGTGTCCCTGACCATGGCACACATTGGAACTGGAAGGGCTTTGAGGTCCCTTCCAACCCAAACCCTTTTGTGATTCTGCAAAAACAACCTTTGTGATTCTGCCAAGCTTGCTGGGACACTGACAGGTTCTGTTAAGATCATGAGAGAGGAAATTTGATTCCAGACTAGAGTTTTCTGTAGGTGTTAAGTGATTTTGGAATCTAATTGATTCTGAAAAGGACAAGAGCTCGCAGGCTGCAGCACCTCCAGAGGACACAGCCTCTGCCAGGAGATTCAGTGGACTCTCAGACAACGCTACAAATTCTTCCCTTCCCCCCCCCACCACCAAGATTCCGACTTTGGGGAAAGTGCTGAGAGAGGATTTGCCGTTATATCACAGTTTTTGCCTGCCTGCCTGGGCAAACTGTGCCAAGCTCCTCTCCCACGGGTGAGTGACTTTGGATTAGAGGCATAGCTGGCTTTGCTGGGTCATAGGATCCACTGGTACCTAATTACAGCAGCTTAGCCCGTCAAGGTACACAGTGTAAAGCTTTAGGGATCAGAAGGAGCTCAAGCTGCCTTTAAGAACTGCTCCAGAGCAACTCTGCTTCCATCAGCTTTTCCTATGTTCTCTCCTTTTTACAGCACCAGGCCCATTGTTTTTGTTCCCAATGTTTTTGTGCCCAGTCAGGAAGGCTGGAGGCAGGAGAAGATGCTGAGAGCTGGAGGAATGTTAAACCAGATGCTCTACAGGGAAGCCATCTCCCTCAACATTAAACCAAGCTGCCAATGTTATCCCACCAGCCAGCCAGCCTGATATGACTTTTCTAAGGCTGCTGATGTGCTCTGATGAGAACATAGTCCAAGCCTTAAACAGGCAAGGTTCAGCACACTGACCACCATACTGGAAACCTCCAGGCATCACCTCTTGGGAGAAGATGGGAAAACTCTCAGTATGGGTCATGCTCTGCCCTTGGCTCAGCGCTTCGTGGCAGACAAGGAGGGTTTATAGGAGAGGGATAAGGATGGTTGCTCTGGACACAAGCCAAATCCCTAAAGTAATACTCCAGGTGCAAATTGGCTGCTTGTGGAGCCGACCGAGGTCGGCAATGCCAGTAAATTCACATGCAGCCACTGTGGTTTCTTACAAGCTACAAATATCTCGGTACACATGGCTTAGGCTCTGGATCAACCACTGTGCAGAGGAGAAACAACTCCAACTATTCAATAATTCCAACTCTTCACCACCCTCACAGGAAAACCTTTCTCCCTAACCTTTCTCCCCTCTTTCAGCTCCAAATCGTTCCCCTCATCATATCCCTGCACTCCCTGATCAAGAGCCCCTCCCAGCTCTCCTGGAGCCCTTTTCAGTCCTGGCTGCTCTATCGCTTCGAAGATCTGCTCAAAAGCCTCCTGCTCCCTGACTTGTGGAAGGATCTGGGTGAAGTTGCAGCTCTGCCAGAAGTGTTTCCTCATTTTCGTCATCAATTAGAGGGATCTTAGTGACAAAGATGTTTACATAACCCTGCCTCGCATGGCTCCTGCCCGCAGCTCTCCGGATCAGACCCACACTTGGCATGGATTTAAGGAAAGGGCTGATCATCGAGCAGGTTGCCGAGCCAGGCATGCTTCACAGCAGAGACCAAGAGTTGAAGGTGCTCAGCCTGGTTCCTTCCCTAATAGCTGGGAATGTCTCCAGTGGATGAGGACTATATAAACTGCTGCTGTGGCTCCTGCGTTCTTACCAAGTCTTTCAGCAAAAGAGGCAGGGTCTCTCATTCCAAGAAGGACATTGAGGAGCTGGAGCATGTCCAGAGGAGGGCAATGAAGCTTGGGAAGGGTTTGGAGCACAGGTGTTATGAGGAGTGGCTGAGCAACCAGGTTGTTTATCCTGGAGAAAAGGAGGCTGAGGGAGACCTCATCCCTGTCTGCAGCTCCCAAAAGGAGGTTGTGGTGAGGTGGGTGCTGGGATCTTCTCCGAAGGAACAAGTGACAGAACGAGAGGAAATGGCCTCAAGTTGTGCCAGGGGAGGTTCAGATTAGACATCGGGAACAACTTCTTTACTGAAAGAATGATGAAGTGAGTGCAGGGATAGGACATTTGGGGACAGTTTGGAGATGAAAGAGGGGAGATTGAGATGAGATCTTAAGGAGAAAGGTTTTCCTGTGAGGGTGGGGCGGCCCTGGCCCAGGTTGCCTGGAGCAGTGACATCTGCCCCATCCCTGGAGGTGTTGAAGGCCAGGTTGGATGGGGCTTGGAGCCCCTGATCCAGTGGGAGGTGTCCCTGCCTATGGGACGGGGTGAGATTTGAGGTCCCTTCCAACCCAAACTATCCTCATTCTACGAAGGGACATCCAGGGCTTCCTACAGCCAAGACCTCTCTGTCCTCACTGCTCACTAAGAGTTTTGCTGACAAAAAGTTCTGCTGCCTCTTTCAGAAGTACAAAAGGAGAGGATGTGTCAACAACTGCTGCTAACACATCGGAATGAACTTTCTTAACAACAGAAACAACAAAATCAAGGCCTCTCCCACTGTGCTCAGGCTTCCGTGAATAGCAGCAAAGGATAATCCACCTCTCGCAGGAAGGAATCCCATTGCCACAGAAGCTGTTATTTCGTGGGGAAGTCTGATGTCACCTCAACAGTTTAAATTCTTCCAGCTGGCTCCTCAAGCCCTGACTGGGAGGAATGCTTCCAAAAACCTAACATTAGAAGCCATCTCACAGGGAAAAAGCACAAGATGGCCAAGCATCTCCTGCTGAAGGAAGGGGTCAAACTTTATTCTTCTCTTCCTGCTTAAATAAGAAGAAAATATGCTCTCAGTTGGTTCTTAAGTTTTCCAATAAGCCCTCAAAGTCCACTTCACTCTGTACTGAAATTAAAAACAACCACCAAAGCCCAGACTGAGAGTAAAGTTTGAGCTGAACATGCAGATCACACCACATTTTCAGTGGCTGAACGCAGCAGTGCAAGTTGAAATTAAGCTTCTTTTAAACAGCAGCAGCCACTGTACCCTGTCAGCCCTGTCCCAGCATCGCGTCTGATCTTCAGGTTCTGCTTTTCCCTCCAAGAAAAGAAAAACACCAACACAAACATCCCGTCCCCTGGCTCTGACTATTCCTTACCACACTGCAGAACAAAATGAGCTGGAAATCCTGCCCCAACCTAGAGGGGATAATTAAAAATGACCATGGCCACTAGTTATGACCCTCAGAGGAGCTTCCAGGCATGGACTGGGTACCGCGCAGCCTGAGGAGGCTCCAATGCTGTGTGGCTCTGCCTTTCTTCAGGGCAATGAAGCTGGGGAAGAGGGTGGAGAACCCTTATGAGGACCTCATCGCTCTCTGCAGCTTCTGGAAAGAAGGCTGTGGTGAGGTGGGTGCTTGGCTCTTCTCCCAAGTAACAAGGGATAGGACGAGAGAAAATGGCCTTAAGTTGCACCACGGGAAGTTCAGATAGGATATTGGGAAACGTTTGTTTACTGACAGGGTGGTGAAGCCCTGGCAGAGGCTGCCCAGGGCAGGGGTGGAGTCCTCATCCCTGGAGGGGTTCAAAAAGCGTGTGATGTGGCACTTCAGGACATGGTTTGGTTGGCACAGTGGGGTTGGGCTGACGGTTGGACTGGATGAGCTTAGAGGGCTTTTTCAACCTTAATGGTTCTATGATTCCCTCTATACCTGCACAGTCCTTTCCATCCTCATGCTGTACATTACCGCTGAGCTGGAGGAGCACAGACCCTGGCGCGTGCTTTCTCCAGGGTATCAGATGCCTCTGAATCCTGCCCTCTTGTAAGAGCTCCAGAAGTTTCACCTGATCTGTGGGAGGTGTCCCTGCCCACGGCAGGGGATTGGAACTGGATGGACTTTAAGGTCCCTTCCAAACCAAACCATTCCATGATTCTATGAAGTGAAGGGAAAGACAATTCTGTCACAAGCCACCTTCATTCCTTGGTGTGGAATGGAAGGATTACACCACATCACTGATGCTGATGAAGAGCTGAAGAAGCAGACACACCAACTATCGTCACAGCTAAGGCACAGGCTGGACAGCCTGGGCTTTTAAAGCTCATACAGGGCTGAACGCCCACTGCCAGAGCATCCCAAATCTGTGGGATTTCTGTGATAGCCAAGGAGAGCCCCACAATGCTTACACCCAACTGGAAGCACCTCCAGAAGGACCCCAGAAGATGTCAGCCAGCAGTTTACATAAGCCAGCAAAACTCAAACCAAGACACCACACGGATGTGTGTGTCTGCCCACAGAACGGGGAACCAGGGGCATGGAGAGGCAGCAGCAAGAGCAAGTATAAAAAGGGAATTCTGATTAGCAAGGAGTAGCTAAGAAGCAGCATGAGGACAGAGGCTTTCTAGCCACCAAAAATGAGTTAACGAGGGAAGAGCAAACCCAAAGAGCCTAGGGGGGCTCCTGTCAGTGTGCTGAAAAGAGAGGGGGCTCTAATGCCCCCGTTCTTCACTGCTTCTTCTGATGGATCCCCAGATGAACCTGTCCCTCCAGGATACCTCCAGAGAGGTCACAGTGTCCTGCAAAACCCTAGGAGCAGGTAGAGAGGCTAAAAGCATCCTAAGCTCTAATCCACAGCCTTAAGAAAGCACAGGCCCATCCCACTCATGCGCTGAGAAGGGCTGAACCCTGTTGGTTCACTCTTTCCAGCCTTCCAAGATGGGTCTCACTCATGGGACACTCCCTTCCACTCCCTTCCACCACAAACCATGCAGCTGTCAGACAACATAAAGTTTGTTGGATGCCCCAGACTACAGCTGGTGGGGCTGCTGGCTGTGCACAGGTCGCATCCTGACTCCCCCCCATCCAGAAAGGACTCCTCTTTCTTCCACAGCACCAGCCACTGCGAGGACAGGTTCAAACCCTGCCTGTGGGTGCTTTCATCCACCTGAGCAGGAGAAGAGCCGCTGGCTGGTGCTCATGGACAGGCTCCAGCGAGCCTCCTCATCCCTGTCCAACAAATCCCCCCACAATCACCAGGCTTTATCAATCTCCCGGCAGCAAGCGTTTATCTCCCTGTGACAGAGAGGGAGATGCAAAACCACTCAGCCTCAGGAGAGCCTGTTTTTCATTCCCTCAGTTCTCACAGGCTTGGAGGTGAGTTCTCACAGGCTTGGTTTTGGAGAGGAACAGAAAACCTGACCCAAAGTCCCCCAGGGTGGCTCTCCATGACCACTATTGCCCGCCTGCGTGAACCAGAGCACTCTTAGGAGAAGCCTTGATGTACAGTGACTGAATCCCACCTAGGTCCCAAAAAAAGACACCTTCCCCTGCTCAGCTGGACATGGAAACCTGTTTCCTGGCTCATGATCTCCCTTATCATCAAAACCTGCTCACCTTACGCCAGACAGAGCACAGCACAGGAGTTCTCTGTCCCTCCTAACCATCTGCTGATGGCAACCTGGGAAGCGGGCACAGCAAGGACTGCCCAGAGCTGCTGAGATGGCCCAGGGCAGATACCCTGGTGCATCTCCACTGGGTGCAGTTGGAGCATCTGCAATTGAAGCGTCTCCACCCGGTGCATTTGGAGCTCAACAATCACCCGTGAGGGTGATTTGAGAGCTCACAAATTCGCCCTAAACTGGCTGTTGCTTCCATTGCCATGAAGACAGTGGAGGAACCCACAAACTCACCCTAAAGGGGTTTAAATGGGCCCCTCCCGTTGCCTCTGGTCCTGCAGGGCTTTTGTGATGCCATGGGAGGTGGAGGGGAAAGCCATGGTAGTCTGAAAGCACCACAAGCATCCCTGGGGATGGAGCAGGAGGGCAGGTGCTGTCCCAAAACAGAGGGATGGAGGCTGGGAACACACGTACAACCCTGATGCTTCGTCGCTTGCCACCTGCTGCATTTTAAGCATCTCCACCCGGTGCATTTGGAGCTCAACAATCACCCGGGAGGATGATGGGGGAGCGGAGTCCTCAAACTCTGCTGCTGCTCCCATCACCTGTGGTCCTTGAGATGAAGGGGGAAAGCTGCAGTGGTTTGAAAGTGCCACGAGCATCTCCGGGGATGGAGCAGAAAGGCAGGGGCTGTCCCAAAACGGAGGGATGAAGGCTGGGAACACCTATCCAACCTCAATGCTTGCTCTTTTGCCACCCGGTGCATTTTAAACGTCTCCACCTGGAGCAATTGGAGCATCCCCACTGGGTGCATTTCGAACATCTCCACCCAGTGCATTTCGATCATCCCCACTCGGTGCATTTGGAGGTCAACAATCACCTGGGAGGACAATGGGGAAGACCACAAACTCACCCTAAACCGTCTGCTGCTCCCATCACCCGTGGTCCAGGAGATGGTGAGGAAACCTGCGGTGGTTGGCAAGTGGCACAAGCACCTCTGGGGACGAGGGCTGTCCCGAACCGGAGGGATGGAGGCTGGGGACACCTGGCCAGCCTCAATCCTCGGTGTCTCGCCGAGCCCACCCCGCAAGCCCATCAGTGCCGGGAGCAGAGCAGCCCGATCCCCCGGTGCCCCCGGTGCCCCCGGTGCCGCCTCACCTCGGAGTAGACGTAGAGGGGCAGGACGAGGAGGGCGAGCAGGAGGTCTGCGACGGCGAGGCTGACGATGAAGTAGTTGGTGGTGGTCTTGAGCGCCCGCTCGGTGCAGACGCTGAGGCAGACGAGCCCGTTGCCCCCGACGATGAGGAGGATGAGGAGGATGCCCAGAACCAGCGCCGCGATGTTGTGGGCGCTGGGGGCTGCGGGGGGCGGCGGGGACCCCTCGGGGCCGCTGCCCGGGATGCTCCCGGTGCTCCCGCTGCCCATGGAGCCCGGAGCAGGGGGGTCCGACCCCCCCGCCCCGCTCAGCCTTGCTGGCAGCGACACCGCCCCGGGGGAGGAGCATCCTCTGACCGCCCCTCGAGGGGATCGGGGGAGAAGGGGGAGATCGGGGGGAATCGGGGGAGGAGCATCCTCTGAGCGCCCCACCGAGGGCTCGGGGGGGATCGGGGGAAGAGCATCCTCTGACCGTCCCCCGGGGGGGATCGGGGGGCGAACGGGAGGTACCGAGGGTGCTGCCACCCCTGCGTGTCCCGGTGTCCCTGCTTGGGTCCCGGTGTCCCCGGGTCCTGAGGGGTGTCCCTGGGAGGGTCCCCGGGGCAGGTCCCGGTGTCCCAGTATGTCTCCTAGTGTCCCCAGTGTGTGTCCTGGTGTCCCAGTATGGGTCCCCGTGTCCCAGTCTGTGTGCCGATACCCCAGTATGTGTTCCCCCGGCGTGTCTCGTGGTATCCCAGTATGTGTCCCAGTATCCCAGTATGTGTCCAGAGTCCCCTGTGTGTGTACTGGTGTCCCCTGATCCTGATGGATGTCCCGGGGAGGGTCCCAGTGTGGGTCCTGGGGTCCCCAGTATGTGTCCTGGTGTGTGTCCCCCGGGGTGCGTCCCTGGTGTCCCCAGTGCATGTCCCAGTGTCCCAGTATGTGTCCTGGTGTCCCCAGTATGTGTCCCGATGCCCCAGCATGTGTCCTGGTGTCCTCAGTAGATGTCCCGGTGCTCCAGCATGTGCTCTGGTGTCCCCAGTGTGTGTCCCCCTGCTGTGTCTCCTGGTATCCCAGTATGCATCCCAATATACCAATACGTGCCCTGGTGTCCCACTGCGTGTCCTGGTGAACCAATATGGCTCCTGGTGTCCCAGTATGTGTCCCAGTGTCCTCAGGTCATGGTGTGTCCCCCCGGGGTATGTCGTTGGCATCCCAGTATGTGTCCTGGTGTCCCAGTATTTGTCCCTGGTGTCCCCAGTACATGTCCTGGGGTTTCAATATGTGTCCCAGTATCCCAGTATGTGTCCCAGTGTCCCCAGTGTGTGTACTGGTGCCCCAGTATGTGTCCCAGTGTCCATAGATGTGTCCTGGTGCCACTGGGTCCTGAGGAGTGTCCTGGAGTGGGTCCCCAAGGTGGGTCCTGGTGTCTCAGTATGTGCCCTGGTGTCCCCAGTATGTGTCCCAGTGTTCCCATGTGTCCCCCCGGTGTGTCTGCTGGTATCCAAGTATGTGTCCAAGTATCCCATCATGTGTTCTGGTGTCCACAGTGTGTGTCCTGGTGTCCTGATGTGTGCCCCTGGTGTGTGTCCCAGTGTCTCAGTTGGTGTCCCAGTGTGTGTCCCCAGTGTGTGTCCCAGTGTCCCGGTGTGTGTGCCTGGTGTGTCCCCTGTTTTCCCAGTACGTGCCCCAGTGCACATCCCGTGTGTCCCAGTGTATGTCCTGGTATCCCAGGTTGTGTCCTGGTGTGTGTCCTGGTGTCCCCAGTGTGTGTCCTAGGTACATGCCCCACTGTGTGGCCCTGTGCCCTGAAGTGTGATCCCAGTGTCCCTAGTGTCCCAGTCCACCCCACCGCTCTCTGGAGGAGCCCCTCTTGGGATGCTCCTGGTGGGCCTTGTCCCTAATTCTTCCCAGGCCAAGCTCCCAGGCTTCTTCTACCAGCCTTGAGCTTTACAGGGAAAACAAACAGAGCCGGGGATCATGCCTTGCCCTTCGGTGCCTGATTCACCCCAGCTGCTCCCAGGACTGGACTCTACGTTGCCTCTTGAGCAGGAGGAAGAGAGCAACCATGCACTGACCCACCTGTGAGTTCTGTGATCAACCATCCCTCCAGGTGTGGCAGCAGTCTGGTCCATAATTGGAAGGATCTTCCTAGGCTTCCCCTACATAAGGATGAGGTCCCTGGGGCTGCTTAGGTTGGAGAAGAGGAGGCTGAGGGAAGACATCATCATGCTCTACAGCTCCTGGAGAGGAGGTAGTAGTGAGGTGGGTGCTGGTCTCCTCAACCAAGTAGCAAGCAATGGGATGAGAGGAAATAGCCTCAAGTTGCACCAAGGGAGGTTCAGATTGCATATCGGGAAACATTTCTTTGTTGAAAGAGTGGTGAAGCCCTGGCAGATGCTGCCCAGTGCAGTGGTGGAGTCTCCATCCCTAGAGATTTAAAAAAAAATGTGTGTAGATGTTGTGCTGGTGGACATGTTTTAGCAGGCACAGTGGGGTTGGGTGGATGGTTGGACTGGATGAGCGTGGAGGTCTTTTCCAACCTTAATGATATCATGATTCTATAAGAAATGCAGGATTGAGGAAGCAATTGGACAGGCAGCAGAGGTGGGAGCAAAGGTGGCTCAGTGCAGCTGAGCTGAGGTGGGAAGGACAGGGGAGCTGTGACCTCCTTGTTTCTAGCCCAGATGGCTTGAGAGATACGGGACCTGACCCAGGCTTGGTGGGTGTCTTCCCAGCTGTGCTTCCAAACCTCTGATGAGATGTTGAGGACCCGATCACCATCCAGATGGGTGCTCCTGGTGTTTATGGGAGGCAGTGGGAAGAGGAGGTGTAGCAGGAAAGGATAATTTACACCAGATGGAGGGGGGAAAACCTACATTACTGGCAGCATTTTATAAGACAAGAAGCTCCTCAGAGCTGTTTATAGGCTCCATCTATCAGAGTTTCATCTCCTCTATTAGACTTGTGGAAGAAGTCTTCTCTCCAGGCCTCACTCCCCCAATTCTTTCACCCTTTTTGGACAAAGTATGTGATTAACCCTCAGTGTGTGCAGTGCTGGCGAGCCAGAGCCCTGATTTCAGCTGCAGGGACACATCAGCTCTAGGCATTGTCCTCTCCTTGGGGTGGATTAGCAGCAGTTGATCCGCACACTCTGTTTTACCCGGCTGCCTCAGGCTCTGCAATCTCATATGAGAGGAGAAGAAAATTACCTTGATTTAAGCACTTAACCGGCAATCTGGCCAAACGCTGTCTCCAGAGGGATGGTTTTTCTGGAGCCAGTGGGAATGCCAGCCCTTTAGTTGCTGCTGAGTTGCTTCTCCCCACTCTCCCAACCCCAATGTAGGCTTGCCATCACATTTATCCCAACACCCATGGATTTGTCTGTTTGTCTCCCTCTTCCAGCTGACCCAGCTTTGACATGTACTTAAACTGGTGTGCAAAGACCAAGCTCAGTCCTACCTAGCACAGAACAGATGCTTCCACCTACTCTGAATAGGACCAGGTCTCCAAGCCTGCTGCTCTTGGCCACAAGCAATGGAGCGGGTACTCGCTCGCCTTCAGCCCTGCCTCTGTTTCTACATTAACAGAATCATTGAAGTTGGGAAAGACCCTTAAGCTCATCCAGTCCAACTGACAGCCCAACCCCCCCATTCCTGCTAAACCATGTCCCAAAGTGCTACATCTATATGCGTTTTGAACCCCTCTAGGGATGGAGACTCCACCACTTCCCTGGACAGCCTCTGCTGATGCTTGACTCAGGTGGGCACGAGCATCCATCAGGTTAAGGAGAGCTGGTTTGGCAATGCCCTCACCTGCTGAGAAGTTCAGATGAGGAAGACAGATGTTACCCAGCATGGTGAACTGGGACAAGGACAAGACTCCCCCACTTGTTTTTTAAACCTGAATATCTTGAGATCGTTCAGCAGTCTCTATCACCCAGTCATGTATTTTCTGGTCTGGTGGGTGGTCCCTAAGTCCTGACTGCTGGCACCCTTTGCAGGAATGGGTACAGCAGAGCCACTTCTACCGGAGCCCTTTTACTCCAAGACAACCTCTCAAATTGGCCAAATGAAGCCCTGAAGTGCATGAATGAAGCTGCACCAAACCCCTGTGTGTACAAAATACGCTTAATTTATTGATGTCTAACGAATGTGAGCAGCAAAGAGAGCAGGATCGAATCGCCATTGCAGGCCTTATGCCTTTCCACAGGGATTAATGGCTTTTTAATCCACTTTAACAGTTAATTTGTGTCCATTAGCCTGATTTTTTTTTTTTTTTTCCCTGTGGGGTAGTGCAGAATGGCTCTTAATTCTCAGTGTGGGAGCCTTTAGTCCAGACTAACAAGGCCTTAATCCTAAACTAGTTTAATTCTGGAGTGGATTAAACTGATGTGAAACAAGGAGTTTGACTTCCAAAAAAGAGCAGTTGTGTGAAGTACTAATTAGTCTGGCTCTGCCATAGCAGCCCCCCAGGCTGCAACGATCCTTGCTCACCATCGCTGGATCTGCTGTGGCTCCCTGCATCCCTTGGCAGATACAGAGGTTGGAAACCACATCCTGCTGCCCATCTGGCATGGATGGGACAACTGGTTTGGCTTTGCTGTGTGACAGGGTCTCCAGTGAATCCTGGAGGTAAAAGGCTAATGGAAAAGCACTCTCTTTTTTTTTTTATCTCTTGGCAGGCATAGGCATTAGATGCATTCCCTTTCTTGGACAAGGGGAACTATGCTCCTGACAGAGGAGAAGGAAGGTCTACAGGAGACCAGCCTGGTGAACAAGTCTTGTGAGGAGCAGTTGAGGGACCAGAGGCTGTTTAGCCTGGAGAAGAGGAGTCTGAGGGGAAACCTCATCACTCTCTGCAGCTCCAGCTTGTGGTGAGGTGGGTGCTGGGCTCTTCTCCCAAGTAATGAGGGATAGGATGAGAGGAAATGGCCTCAAGCTGCTCCAGGGGAGGGTTAGACTGGACATTAGGGAAAACCCTTTACTGAAAGGGTGGCAAAGCCCTCGCAGAGGCTGCCCAGGGCAGTCGGGGAGTCCCCATCCCTGGAGAAGTTTGAAAAATGTGTGACTGTGGCACTTTGGGACATAGTTGGGCAGGTGTGGCAGGGTTGGGCTGATGGTTGGACTGGATGAGCTTCGAAGGCTTTTCCAACTTTAATGACTCTATGATTCTCTCCATACGTGTCCAGTACTTTCCACCCCTGCTCTGTGCGTAACTGCTGAGTCGGGGAAGAACAGACCGTGGCATGTGTTCCCTTTCCAGGGTCTTGGACACCTCTGAAAGCCTGCCCTTTTGCAAGAGCTCCAGAAGCTCCACCTGACCCAGTCAGAGGTGTCTCTGCCCATGGCAGGGGGTGGAACTGGATGGACCTTAAGGTCCCTTCTAACCCAAACCATAACAGCATTCCAAGAGCCAGTTCAAAGGATGAGGAAGGCCACAAAGTGAAGCATCTGCCAGAGACTTCAAAAAAGAATCCAGGTGTGATCCTTTAAATAGAAAGGAGAACAAAATCACCTGCCAAAGTTTTATCACAGAGGTGCCTAAACTCAGCTGTTGAGCCGTGCCCTGACAGCTGGGCAGCAGAGAACCGGGGGGGAACTTCAGGTTCAGAACAAAGAGAGGAAGATAAAGAGCTTTTAAGGCCAATCCTTCTCATTTTATTTGACATATTGAGCTGAGCAATTCTCTGTGAAAGTATCGTCTGCAGCAAAGCCGCCTGCTTTTCAAACTGCCTGTAATGCATTTCTGAGAAAAGAGGCAGAGGCTGCCCCTGCCTTCCAGGTTAACCTTGGCGGGAGACGGAAGAGGATGCCACTACTCTGAGTCCTCTTCCAATAAGGTGCAGGGATTTATGGACACACTGAAGAGAGATTTTATTTAACATTCTGGCAAGTTATGACAAATAACTTGATGTGATAAATATCCAGCACGGGAAGGACATGGAGCTGTTGGAGTGAGTGCAGAAGAGGCCACGGAGATGATGCGAGGGCTGAAGCATCTCCTGTCTTAGGCCAGGCTGAGAGAGCTGGGGTTGTTCAGCCTGGAGAAGAGGAAGTTACAGGGAGAGCTTAGAGCAGCTTCCAGGACTGAAAGGGGCTCCAGTAAAGCTAAGGAGGGGCTCTTGATCAGGGAGTGCAGGGATAGGATGAGGGGAATGGCTTTGAGCTGAAAGAGAGGAGATTGAGATGAGATTTTAGGGAGAAATGTTTTGCTGTGAGGGTGGGGAGGCCCCAGCCCAGGTTGCCCAGAGCAGTGGTGGCTGCCCCACCCCTGGAGGTGTTGAAGGCCAGGTTGGATGGGGCTTGGAGTTCCTGATCCAGTGGTAGGCGTCCCTGCCCATGGCAGGGGTTGGAACTGGATGGGCTTTGAGGTCCCTTCCATCTCAAACCATTCTATGATTCTATTTTTTATCATTTAACATTCTGGCAGGTCATGATAAATCCATTTCAGATGTAAAAAAGGATGCTTTTTTTCGTGGCGATTGACTGTGGGGCTGAAACTACAGAGGCAGTGGCTGGGTTTTCTGTCTCTTTTAGCTCAGACTCAAAACTCGATGTTTTTGTGGATGCCTGGTTTCAGACTAAGACTCATAATTGATCTCACACAGAGGTAACCCGGTGAAATACAAGGGTTTGTGTCACAGGGCAGATCAGATTAACACGCTCCAAGAGCCCCTACAGGTTTTAAAGCATCAGTGGGTTTATTAGAGCCACTCGTCATGAAAAACCTCCCAGGGAGGACAAGAAGTGCAAGGCAGTGCAGGCAGATAAAGGCATGGCTGTGAGCAGTGAACCTCCTTCCCCCCTCATTTTCACAAAGCCTGTTGTGGTTCACCTGGAAGGGATGTCCTTTCGAGTCCAAAGCAGGATGCAGCTGCCCTGAAGTGGAGCTGCTGTGCTCATTGCTGGCACTGCACACCTGGAACAGCTGGGCCAAGCCCTGCCTGGCAGCCGGGACACAGAGCATCTCATCCTGATAATTAAAATTAATTCCCTGAAGTGCTTTCTGCTCTCCCTCAGACACAGCAAACAGCTGGAGGCTGAGATTATGGCTGTTGATGCCAATTAGAGCTGTGATAAGGCCAGATGTGTGGGGAGCGTTAGTGCATGGCTCTGCTGTGGGGAGGTGGCACTTGGAGCTCCTCTGGGTCAAGGAACAAGGTAGCTTCCATCTGGAGAGAGAACAAAGCTGGGCCAGGTGGTCAAGGATGGAGAGGAAAGCCAGCCAGTCCTGTCCCATCATGTCCCTGCAGTGGTGTGGGTTGTCCCATCCATGCGTCCCACACCGTAGAGACTACCTGGAGGCAGGCAGAGTGCACCCATTTTTCTAGTCCTTGGATGAGACTTGAAAGAAAGCCCACAGGGTATAAAAAAAACCCAGTAAGTCATTAATGGGGGTGGCAGCTTGTCTTCAAAAAGCTATTTGTGCTTGGTGACAGAGACAGCCACTACATGCACAGAGGTTGGGAAAATGGAGTTTTCCCCTTCTCCCTGCAAACTGGAGTGTGCCCCAAGCCTGGCTTTTGCTTTTCTGTATCTCAGGGCCAGCCAAGGTAAACCCAACCCTTGTTTCTCTCTACCATGTCCATTCCCAAGCAGAAAGGAAGATTTGCTTGCAGGAGGGAAATGCCTCATGGCAGCCCTTCGAAGTTCAAGGCTGTCTCCTGTCAGCTGCAAGTGGGAGCAGCTTCTACAGGATGAGCCTGGCATCCCCAGGCAGAGTGTCACCAGGCGGGCAGACACTCCCTGAGGGGACCTCCTGGCTTAGCACCCATCCCTGCTCCAGAGCAGAGGGATGAGGGATCACAGAATCTTGGAAAGGTTTGGGTTGAAAGGGACCTCAAAGCCCAGCCAGTCCCACCCCCTGCCATGGGCAGGGACACCTCCCACTGGATCAGGGGCTCCAAGCCCCATCCAACCTGGCCTTCAACCCCTCCAGGGATGGGGCAGCCACCACTGCTCTGGGCAGCCTAGGCCAGAACCTTCTCCCTGTCTCTCCCGAGCCCACCTGCAGCTGCCCTAGCTCACCCTTTCCTCCCATCCCACTCTTCTGTTTTATAGCCCAAATTACCAAATCAGGTGGTGAAGATTAAAGCCACTCCTGAAACCATTCTGTGTGAGAAAGGAGCATTTAGAAGGCTAAATCCTCCAATCCCCTTATTCCAATTAGGGTCCTTTCTCCTACAGACCTGGAGTTGGTGAATGAAAATGACTCTGATCTGCTCTCAGTGGACAGCAGTGTCGTGGTCGGCTTCTTGGCACGGGGGAGGCTCATCTGCAATCCTAAGAGAGCAAATCCCTGCTGCACACATGGAGACACGCACAGATATGTTAAGGAAGGAAATAAAAGAATGGGGGAGGTAGAAGTTCCTGAACAACCCATAAGCTGATTAAAGGGTATTTTACTTTTACGCAGGAAGGATTTAGCCATGCAGTTCCCAGTACCATCTGACCTCAATAAATGTCTATGCCATTGGTGGGTGCTGCTGGTGGATGGGGTCACAGCCTGTACCTGGGCTCCTTGAAGGCTGGCTGCAACTAAACAGCTTCGTCAGGGCTTGTGACAGCATTGCTGGACACGTGTGGTGGGTGAGATGGTTGTTCCCTTGTCCTTACACCCTCAGCCTCCTCTTCTCCAGGCTAAACAGACCGAGCTCCCTCAGTTGCTTCCAGAATCTTTGTTCTCCAGCCCCTTCCCCAGCTCTGTTCCCATTTCTAGATGCACTCCAGCCCCTCAATGTCCTTGGAGTGCAGTGCCCAAAACTGAACCCAGGATTCAAGATGTAGCCTCACCAGGGGGCCCATCCCTTTCTTGCTCCTGCTGGCCTCACCATTTCTGATCCAAGCCAGGATGATCTTGGCCTTCTTGGCTGCCTGGGCCACTGCTGGCTCATATTCAGCTGCTGTCGCCCAGCACCCCTTGGTCTTTTTTGCCTGGTCACCTTTCCAGCCATGCGTTCCCCTGTGGGATGGGTTGGCCTGTGACCACACACCATTAGGTACCATTTAATGCAGAACCTTGGTGTTGAAGTGGGGGATGGCTCTGCTGTTTTGTAACCTGTGCTCGCTGCCACACACGAGAGTGTCCCTGGCCAGCCCTGTGGCTGCTGTGAACAGCCCTTGCACCTGTGCTGACTGGATTTACTTAATGCAGCTCACCACAGTGCTCTCCACGCTGTGCGTGTCAGTCGGGGTCAAGCCTAAGCACAGGTTACTGCACAAAGATCCTGGTGGTTTTGCACCTGGTGGTGTCCTCAGGGCAGCTCGGCTCCTGCTCAGGGATTGGCCCCAGGGCTCACAGAACCCTTCCCTCTCCTAACGCAAAGCAATTCTCATGCCCTCTTCAAGGGGTGTTGATCCATGGCCTCAGCACTCCATAGTGTTATCTGTTTGGGGCACTTTGCTATATGTCCTGTGAACATTGTCTTACATCCCGTAAACGCCTGGGTGGGGGCAAGTCCAAGCACAAAAAGAGACTGGGTGGAGAATGGATTGGGAGCAGCTCTGAGGAGAGGGAGCTGAGGGAGGAGAAGCTCAATGCGAGCTGGCAACGTGTACTCACAGCCCAGAAACTGCCCATGTCCTGGGCTGCACCCAGAGGAGGGTGACCAGCAGGGAGGGGATTCTGCCCCTCTGCTCCACCCTGTGAGACCCGTCTGGAGCCCTGCATCCAGCTCTGGAGTCCTCAGCACAGGGAGGACATGGAGCTGTTGGAGCGAGTGCAGAGGAGGCCACGGAGATGATCTGAGGGCTGGAGCACCTCCTGTATGAGGTCAGGCTGGGAGAGTTGGGGTTATTCAGGCTGGAGAAGAGAAGGCTGCGGGGAGAGCTTAAAGCAGCTTCCAGGACTGAAAGGGGCTCCAGGAAAGCTGGGGGGGGGGGGGGGGGGGGGGGGGCTTTGGATCAGGGAGTGCAGGGACAGGACAAGGAGGAATTTGTTTGAGCTTAAAGAGGGAAGACTGAGATGAGATCCTGGGGAGAAATATTTTGCTGTGATGGTGGGGAGGCCGTGGCCCAGGTTGCTCAGAGCAGTGGTGGCTGCCCCATTTCTGGAGGTGTTGAAGGCCAGATTGGATGGATGGGGCTTGGAGCTCCTGATCCAGTGGGAGTTGTCCCTATCCATGGCAGGGGGTGGAACTGGATGGACTTTGCAGTCTCTTCCAACCCAATCCATTCTGTGACTCTATGATAAACAGGTCAGTCACTGGAGGTCCTGGCAAGAACGAGCTCAGCCCTGGCTTCCTGTAGCTTCAGGTTATCACAGGTGCAAGGAGCAGGGATCGGGTGAGGAAAGAAAGGAAACAAAACTTGCCTTTGTCATTCTTGGAGTCAGTGACTGGGAGCTTTTCTCTGTATGATGCCACACAGGGATGATGGGTCAGATCACAGTCATCACTAGATGATTTAATCGTGCTTTTGGAATATCTGCTCCTGCTTGGAGCACTCACACAGACGGAGAATGGAAAAGCAAGGTGCAGATTCATGCTGCTATTGCAAAGTAGCATTGTTCATCACTGCTGCTTCCATGATGTCTCGTGATGAGAATCTGTTCTTAACTCTCCTTAAAGGAGAATCAGGTGTTGTTTCAGGACTGGGGATTTGGTTTGAGTGCCAGTTCATTCACGTATGGTCCCGAATCTCCTCATTGGGTCCTCAGGAGTTGCATTTCCGCTCTAGCCCACAATTGACACCTGCACTATGTTGCAGAAGAGCTGGGCATGGCCACACACTTTTCTATCCCATCACCTTTTCACTCTCCTTCACTGCAAGACAAACACCATGTTTTTTTGCTGTAATGTAGATAAACCAGGCTCCTTGGTTCCTGGTTTTACTGTCTTGATTCTCACCCTCTGCTGCCATCGTGGGGCTCCTTTGTCATTGCAGCCTCTTGACCAGAGCTGTTCACATCCTCACAGCAAACTGAGCTTCCCTGAGAGCTTGGTGGTGTTTCATAGAATCGTGGAATGACTGAGGTTGGAAAAGCCCTCTAAGCTCATCCAGGCCAATTGTCAGCCCAACCCCACTGTGCCTACTAAACCATGTCCCATAGTGCCATGTCTACATGCTTTTTCAACCCCCCCAGGGATGGGGACTCCACTACCATCCTGGGCAGCCTCTGCCAGGGCTTCACCACTCTGTCAGTAAAGAAATGTTTCGCAATATCCAATCTGAACCTCCCCAGCTGCAACTTGAGGCCATTTCCTCTCATCCTATCCCTTGTTACTTGAGAGAAAAGCTCAGCACCCACCTCACCACAACCTCCTTTCCAGGAGCTGCAGAGAGCAACGAGATTTTGCCTCAGCCTTCTCTTCTTCAGGCTAAACAGCCCCAGGTCCCTCAGTGCTTCCCATAATCCCTGTTCTCCCGCCCCTTCCCCAGCTCTGTTCCCTTCTCTGGGTGTGCTCCAGCCCCTCAATGTTCCTCTTGGAGTGCGGGGTCCGAAACTGAACCCAGGATTCAAGGTGTGGCCTCACGAGCACCGAGTCCAGGTAGACGATCCCTTCTCTGCTCCTGCTGCCCACACCATGGCTGACCCAAGCCAGGATGCCGCTGGCCTTCTTTGCCACCTGGGCCACTGCTGGCTCATGTTCAGCTGCTGTTCACAAACACCCCCAGGTCCTTTTCTGTCTCCATGACAGGAGGTTGGAACTGGATGGGTTTTAAGGTCCTTTCCAGACCAAACCATTCCAGGACTCTGTGCGGATGCTTCCTTCTTTGAAGCTGTGATACCCTCTGTTCTCACCAGACCTTTCCCAGATGTCTGTGAAGCCACAGCTTGGAAAGTATTGTCCCCTCATATGAAAGCCAGCCCTTGTCCTACCGATAAGTCAATGTTTGTCCTAAAAATTGACACGGTGTTTGGCCAAATACACTCATCGCCAGTTCATGGGAATTGCAAACAGAACCCAAGCCAGGATTAAAAAAGAAGAAGAGAAGATTAAGCTCCTATCACGAGATAATTAAAGCCAGGAGGGGAGATAATGATGACAATCATAATGAATCAATTAGAGCACGGATGTGTGGCCAATAAATTATTGTCGTTGCAGAGAGAAGCAGGAATTATTACCCATCAGCAGAATTAGAGTCCATCAAATTGCTGCGAATGAGCTGATGGGGTTTAGAGTAATTAAAAAGACATTCCATCCCGGATGCATTATTTGCTGTTCATCATAATTACTCATATTCATATCTTTACCCAAATAATTGCTTCTGATAAGGGCTGCAGATTTATAGGGGCCAAGGAGAGGAGTGGGACATTGGTGCACCACAGCCGTGAGACAGCCAAGACTCAGGAGCCACCACAGCTTGGTGAGTACGGCTGATGTGCTCAGACTGGATGGACTGCCTTTTCCTCTCTCTCAGTTTCTGGGTGGTGGGTCTCAGGCCCCTGTGATGCTTTGCTGAGCATTTGCCATAAGGCGATCCATCTCCTGAGCGGTGTTGCCAGCGACATGTGGGGTTTTCGTCTTCCGGAGTAAGCAGAGGAAAGGAGAGAGGCCAGGCGGCAGCTGGATCAGATGGCTTGCAGAAACACACGGTCTTTGGTTTTAGGTAGAGCCCATCAGATGGGCGAGGAGCAAGCCCAGCATAAACAGGCTCTCACACAGCCAACCTCACACCCATGCTTTGGACTGTGTGGTGGTGGGATAACTACAAACAGCTTCCGTCTAACTGGCAACATGAATGGTTTGGATTCTGGTCAGAACTGGATGGGCTTCAAGGTCCCTTAAAGAAGGAATTTCTTTACTGAAAGGGTTGTCAAGCACTGGCAGAGGCTGCCCAGGGGAGTGGTTGAGTCCCCAATCCCGGAGGTGTTTAAAAGATGAGTAGATGTTGTACTTGGGGACACAGTTTGGTGGCAGGACTGGATCGATGGTTGGACTTGATGATCTTAAAGGTCTTTTCCAACTGAAGCCATTCTTTGATTCTCTGACTTGTTCATCTTTCGCATTTTAAAGACCTACTACCTTTGCTGGCAGGAATTCCTGCTTGATTTAGTTACAGTGGGGTTATTTCCACAACAAAGTCTTCAGTGGGGCACCTGAACTGTACCAATTACCAAGGTCATTTGTTCTGCTGCTCCTAAACCCTTGTGTTTAATGCAGGAGAAAACATGGTTTGCTTGATGTCTGGTCCGTGGCGACTAATTATTCCCGTGATGGTCCTAGCACACTTCTCAGCATCTCTGCCATCCCAGGAGAGGTAAGCATTTCTTGTGCCTCTGCTTCCTTTTTCTCCATGGCTTTTGGTTCAAAGAGCCTGCTGGCTATGAAGTCACCTTTTATCTTCCTCACACAACTTGCAGCTCCTTGGCTGTTGGATTTTTTTTCTTCCCTAAATTGATTTAGTTAAATTTAGTGCAAATGTGGTAAATATTTTTTCTTGCTTAAGTGTAGGAACATTGATGGTTTTCAACCTGTGCCTTTTGACCCCTACTTTCTCCTCTCCCAGGACTGAAAGACATGCAGATGGGCTCTTCCACAGTGAGCTCAGCAAGATGAATGGCAATGCCTACGTGCAGGAGCTGGTCAAACACCTGGTGGGCCTCAAGGAGAGGTAAGGACCAGCCAAAATCATCCTCCTGGGGCAAGGACGTCTCCAGCAGGAGATGGGATCCCAGCTATGAGGGGAGTTGCCATGGGGCTGAGCTGTTTCCAGCTCCAGAGCCAGTCTGAGCACTGGCCTCATCCAGAAGATGTTCAAGATGAAAGGAGACAGAAGAGGAGAAGAGAGGGATGCAGGGCTCCTTGATGGTGGGAGGGGGAAATTTCTGTGTCTTGTGATGAGACCCACATCTAGTGGCTGAGAAGAGCAGTTGTTGGAGTGTTTCCCCTGGCACAGGTCCCAGAGGCACTCGGATGGATTGTTCACCAGTGAATACAGCAAGATGAGAGGAAATGCTCAGGTTCAGAAATTCATCCAAAGTCTCATGGGCCGCAAGCGCAGGTAAGAATCATAGAATCTCTAGGTTGGAAGAGACCTTTAAGATCACCAATTCCAACTGTACCTGTCCACTACTAAAGCATAGCCCTAAGCAATTAATCTACCTGTTTTTAAATACCTCCAGGGATGGCGATTCAGTCACCCCCCTGGGCAGCCTCTGCCAAGGCCTGAGAACCCTTTCAGTGAAGAACTTTTTCCTAATGTCCAGTCTGAACCTGCCCTGGTGCAACTTGAGTCTATTTGCTCTTGTCCTATCGTTGTCACTTGGGAGAAGAGCCCAGCACCCACCTCACCACAACCTCCTTTCAGGAGCTGTGGACAGTGTTGAGGTCTCCCCTCAGCCTCCTCCTCTCCACGCTAAACAGCCCCAGGTCCCTCAGCTGCTCCTTGTAACACTTGTTCTCCAGTCCCTTCCCCAGCTTCGCTACCCTTCTCTGGATGTGCTTCAGGACCTCAATGTCCTTCTTGTAGTGAGGTCTGGTTCCTGGGGAATGGAGAGGCACCTTGGGCTCTGCGGGCTGCAGGGAGGCAGGTCTCAGCTCTAAGGAAAGAAGATTTGGCAACCTCAAGACAAGAGCCAGCAGGCTGGGGCTTGGTCTCCTCCTGCTTGGCTGCACCTGGAGTGATGGCAGAGACACCCCACCAGCCTGTCCTGCTTGTCACAGCAGACAGAGCAGGGCACAAACCTTCTTTCCAGAAGAAACCTGCCTTGCAGACACCAGGGCTGCTTCCCAGCTGCAGTGGTTATACTGTTTGATCATCAATTTTCTCCATCCACACCAGCTCTCCAGGTCCAGTCGCTGCAGACGTGCAAGAGAAGGAGGAGGAAATCAGCCTCAAGGAGCTTTGCCTTACGTGGTTGTATCAGAACATTCTAAGCATCAGGTAGGTGGGATGGATTTGTCACTTCTATAGCCCTGATCACCAAAACATTGAAGACAAAAGAGGACACTTGTAAATACCCAGGTTTTGCCCCAAGCTCAGAAGTCTGATATAATGCAACAGATCAGCTGATACCCTCAAAAAGATAGAACCACAGAATCGTTAAGGTTGGAAAAGACCTCCAAGGTCATCTATGAACACAACACCAACATGACTAGTAAGGCTGCTATCCCTCTGTCCTCAAAGAGGTTGGAGGATCTATTAAATTGTCCATATTTTAAGATTACTCCTGCCTCATTCCCCACCAGCTTGGGGACTGTCACTGCTGAATTGCCACCCTGCATCACACGCTTTTGTACCTCCTGCCACTCTGCCAGCCACCACACTCTCAGGGCTGGTTTGCAGAGCTAGAGAAGCAGATGCTTCAGTCTAACTGCCAAGAGTGCCACCTCAATAGATTTCCACACCTGCATTCACAGTGATCTCTAGTTCTACGTGCCGAGCCCACCTGGCACTCAGTTTTGCCCTTCTAAAGCCAAGCCGGCATTGAGATTTACAGCTAAAATGTGCCAGATAAAAGCCAGGTATTAAAAATAGTAACCCCCAGGGAAATGAAATAATATCTTTTCTAATCACAGAGTTGTCATCCTGGACTGAAACAATTGTTCATCCCATTAGGAATCATAGAATGGTTTGGATTGGAAGAGATCTTGAAGATCATCCAGTTCCAACCCCTAAACATCAGAAAACCTGATCTAACAGTTTAAAAGCCTTTGCTACCCTGTCTTGATTCGGTCCTTGATTCAAACACACCTCGAGATGGGCTGTCCCAGCGTCTGGATGTAGTCTCTTCCTAGTGACCAAGCACTTTCTTACTGTGAAATCACTAAAATGAGGAGTGATAAGCTGGCTTTCAGTGCCTCTTATCCACATTGCCTGGAACGGATGGGGATGATAACACCAGCGGGTTTCCCTGTACATGTGTGGGGTGCTGCCTGCAGGCAGGTGTCATCTGGGTCTAGAAGGTGGCCTTCATGTTCCTCCTGTGGTCTGTGTCCCCAGGAATAACAAACTATCACTCCTTCTTTCCCTTACCACAGCCACTCTGACCCTGATGCCAAGGCAGCTGCTGCCATTGCCAGCCAGTATGTTTGCTCCAGCTCTGAGATGCTCGCAGGCATGAAAGATGATACAGATACTTCCAACTGAAGGCAAAGGGAAAGAAACAGCCAAGGAATGGGCTTTGCATGTATAGAGCTTTCCAAATAAAGAAGGAAGCTGTTGAATTTGCTTAGGAAAAACCCTGGAGAGCAGCAAATTAAAAAAAAATCTGGAAAGCAACCAAACCCCAATAAAACCTTGTAGATTCTCAAGTGAGATGTATGTCAGTGTGAACCAGTGTCAGTAGATGGAGCCTGAAGGAAGCACATCACTTCCACTCTCTGTTAGCATTGGGCTGCCTGCTTCTGAAGTCAAATAAAGATTCGTGAGTTCCACCAGGCTTTGGCTGCTCTTTGGGAAAGAGCAATGAGGGGGGGACCCTCAACAAGTGTTGGACCATTAGGAATGGGAGGGGCGGGGAGAAGAAGTGTTTTGCCAGGCTTCTTCCAGATAAGGCTGAAGGACCTGGGGCTGTTCATCCTGGAGAAGAGGAGGCTGAGGAGAGACCTCATCACTCACTGCAGCCCTCGGAAAGGAGGTTGTGGTGAGGTGGGTGCTGGGCTCTTCTCCCAAGTAATAGGATGACAGGAGATGGCCTCAAGTTGTGCCAGGGAAGGTTCAGATTGGATAGGAAGAAAAATTTCCTTATTGAAAGAGTGGTGAGGTGCTGGCAGAGGCTGCCCAGGGCGGTGGGGGAGTCTCTGTCCCTGGAGGGCTTCAAAAACCGTGTGGCTGTGGTGCTTTGGGATATGGTTTAGCAGGCATGGTGGGGTTGGACTGGATGAGCTGAGGGGTCTTTTCCAACCTTAATGAATCTATGATTCTGTGTTGGGATTAGCTGGGGTCCCTGGCCACACCTTCCGTGGCTGGGGCTCCACACTGCTCACAATCCAAGCATAAGGGTCTCCATTCAGCGGAAGCTTGGCCAGGTGCTAGATTTTACTGCAAATAAATGTGCTGAGAGCTATCCAACAGAGATACTCACTGTAAATATTGCTTCCAGTCCATTCTGCCCCCGTATTTACTGGCCCAGCATTCCCACAGCCACTAAAGACAAAGCTTCTCTAGGAGGAATTTGTTCCCACCACTTAATGAGCTTTATACGTTCTCCCTACACCACACTGCCTGGCAGATCCTCTCCTCTGATAAAACACCAGCTCCGCCTTTCCTGTAAACCCAATAGATCTTGAAAAGCAGATCCAAAACATGGCATGTCCAGCTGCAGCCATGTGTGGCCACCATGGAAGCGCTCTGTCCAGCCTGCACCATCAGCCTGCACGTTCATGCTCTACCTGACATCTGGAAGGAAGCTACTCCCTCTCAAACATTCATCTAAGCACACATTTCTTTACCGTGGTGCTGTAATGTGGTCCTTACAGACCTTAGTGTTTATTTATTTTGGTCCATAGGTGATCTTTGCTAGGAAAGAGACCTCGTAGAGGACTTTTGGCAGGAATGTTGGTCTGTATTTTCCTAAGCCACTAACAACCACTTGGCTAAAATGCTGGGTGAGAACACTCTAAAATCAATTGAGATTTGAAAAGGAAGAGAGTGAGCAGCTCTTCCTTGACACAATGGGCAAGTTGAGAGCAATGGTGTTTCTCTGCCCAAGTGGCCAAACAACTTTCCAGTTGACACTTGGCTTGGAAAGCATTACACAGGCTCAGAAAAAGGCAGGAGAAGACAGCAGAATAACATGCTACTGATGTTTCACAAGGTGCTGAGGTGTAAGTAATTGGAGCTTGTATGGAGATTATGGGGAGCGTCTCTGCAAAAAGCCACTGCTGGCCACTGGTGGAAGGGGACAATTGATTGCTCTGAGCTCAGCCACTACTTCTGGATCCACGCTTGCCAGGATACCGTAGGTGGCTGGGGATAACAAGACTGTCTCAGAAACATAACTGATTATTTCAACCCAAGGACTCACACAGGGTCCGGCTCCTTCATTCAACAAAAAAGGATCAGCCAGAATGGCTTTGCCTTCACTGAAACTTTTGCTTTTTCCAGAAGTAAATGAAGATAAGACATTTGAGAGCTGGCTTTTTATTTTCTTATTTTTTTAAAAAAAACACAAAACCAAAACTGTTTTTTAGGAACAACAGACTGCAAACTAGGGGAGAGGAATTGTAAGTCACGGGTTGGAGGGCAAAATCTGCTAGAAAAGAGCTTGTGGGCCATGCAGAAAAAGCCTAGCTAAAATAAATAAGATAAAGGAAGCAGAGTAACATGGCAGTCTGCCCCCTCCCTGGGAGTGTTGAAGGCCAGGTTGGATGGGGCTTGGAGCAACCTGATCCAGTGGGAGGTGTCCCTGTCCAAGGCAGGGGGGTGGAACTGGATGGACTTTGAGGTCCCTTCCAACCCAAACCATTCTGCGATTCTATGATCATTAAGATTTTTTTTCTGAAGAATGGCCAGCTCACATCATTCTGATCTGGTTTGATCAAACCAGACCTTACCTCTGGCCCATCAGACACAGGAGTCTGCCTGCTTCCTCCCCACTGGGAGAAGGTGGAGTACCCAGGCAACTTCCCAATGACCAGCCCTTGCTCTCCTTCCCGCTCATGTCCATCTCGGGGGCCTTGGCTCCAAATTATAAAATGCTTCAAAGCTATCCCTGTTGTCACTGAGAGTTTAGGATAAGGAATACACAGGATGAAAGTAGAAACAGGAATTTATGCGTCATCATGTTCCGTGACTGGTGATATCATTCAATAAGTCATCCAAAGAGGCAAAGGTTGACCAGCAGCAAAGCACTCCAGCAAACCAATGTGTTTCTACCTTCCTGAAGCAGGAGAAACGGGGAGAGAAAAGGATCAGCTTAATCAGAAAGAGGGATTTTTTTCCACTGCTGGCAGCTCACCATGGCTCTTTCTCACGGGATCCTTGCTTCTGGGCTCTTTCTGCTGCTCTTCGTAACGCTGGTTTCAGCACAGCAAGGAGGTAAGCTCTTGCAGGAGGTCTGTGACCACAGAGGGATAACCTCTAAGGCAGCAGGTCGCACCATTGTAGGTGGGAGATTATAACCTTCACCCTGTAAGACAGCTTTGTCCAATGATCTTCTCTCCAATGGTGACTCAAGTCTCACATCTCAGCCAACTCTGTCACAATGTGAAGCCCCGGGCAATTTTGTGTCTTATTTCTGTGTTTTTCCAGGATGTTCTGTTGATAACAGCAAACCAAGCGTTTATGAAAATAATCCTCCTGGCTACGTGGTGGCCACCGTCCATGTGGAATCAGGCTTCACCGTAAGGATTGATCTGACTTCCCCCGATGCTAGGTTTTTCACTTTACAGGGGTCCGAGCTGCAGCTCAGCCAAAGTGTGGACTATGAGGTAAGACTCCAGCTGGCAGGCTGGAGGGATGAGGGAGGTAATGTTGAGATGCAATGTGTTTCAGCCCAGGGTCTTGGACTTTGTTGCCCAGAGCAGTGGTGGCTGCCCCATCCCTGGAGATGCTGAAGGCAGGTTGGATGGGGCTTTGAGCCCCTGATCCAGTGGGAGGTGTCCCTGCCCATGGTAGGGGGTGGGAACTGGAGGAACTTTAAGGTCCCTTCCGACCACAACCACTCCATGATTCTACAACTTCCAGGAATTCATTGCCCATTTCTAAAGGATCTGGGAAATAACTCTTAAAAATAAACCAACTCCAGCTGCGTTTGCTCTCCCTGTTTGGGAGATCAGTCCTTCCACCAGCAGAGTATGGGAGGAGGGGGATGCATGGTGTGCCTGCTATTGCTTTCCTTCAACGAGTTTGCATGAATTAAAACAAGGGGAAGTTTTAAAACCCCAAATGTGACAACTGTAGTGCGCAGAGCTCCTCAGAAGCCCTGTAAAATGATCCGTATTTGCCTGTAGAAAACACAGCTCTGAGCAGCCAAGCAATCTTATGTGAAACATAAGGCAGTATTAAAGGTCAGTGTGTTTAGTTAGGTTGCTGCTAAGTTATTTTATCTCCTGGAGTGCTCTGTACACAGCCATGAGCATCCTTTTCCCCTCATAAAAACTTGCACCTCTTTGAGTGGAGAACAACAGGGAGAGCTAATACCCTGCAGGCACCCCACACTTATTGCACGGAATGTTCATTTTTTCATTCAATTTATAAAGAAATCTCTGTTGGAATTCACCTGAAGTCCAAGTCTTTCGTAAGAGCGGGTACTGATTGCAGTGTACATTTTTGGGTTGTTTCTAATGGCTGGGCTTTGGGTTTTGCACACAGAAAGACTCCTTGCTGCTGGTGTACTTGATCTGCCAGAATGCTGCCGGGCAGGTGAGTGATCTCCCAAACCCTGACTCTGTTACAGACTCTCCCTGCTCTTCCTAGTCCACAGGCTGGGATGAGACGATGTCCTTCTCTTTGTGGACGTACACGCTCCTCTCAGTCAGAAAGAGAGACCACCTAAGGCTCTGCAAAGGGGGGAGGAATTGGGAACAATCCCATGCCAGTCTCATCCAGCTCTGCTCCTCACACCTCCATCACTCTGCGAAGCAGCATCACCCCCTGACAGCCCTTCTTTTGTCTTTGATTCTCTTGCTTTACCCTTTCTGCAGAGCGAAAACCTGGAAATCTTTGTGACCATTCTCAATGTGAACGATAACAGCCCGGTGTTCAAACAAACGAATTTCACTGAAGTTGTTCCCGAGGTAAGCATTTTACGGGAGCCAAGAGGGCACTGAGTTGCCCAAAGCTGTAGAAATAAGCGAAGGTCAGGAGGGAGAAGTCCTCAGCCCGTTTCATAGAGAGAATAACAGCAGCTTTCTTACAGAATGGTTTGGGTTGGAATGGATCTCAGAGCCCATCCAGTCCCACCCCCTGCCATGGGCAGGGACACCTCCCGCTGGATCAGGGACTCCAAGCCCCATCCAACCTGGCCTTCAACACCTCCAGGGATGGGGCAGACACCACTGCTCTGGGCAACCTGGGCCAGGGCCTCCCCACCCTCACAGCAAAACATTTCTGCCTAAGATCTCATCTCAATCTCCCTTCTTGCAGCTCAAAACCCTTCCCCTCATCCTGTCCCTGCACTCCCTGATCCAGAGCCCCTCTCCAGCTTTCCTGAAGCATGGGAAGCTTCTCTAAGCTCTCCCCACAGCCTTTTCTTCTCCAGGCTGAACAACCCCAACTGTCTCAGCCCACCCTCTTAGCAGAGATGGTCCAACTCTCAGATGGTCTTCTTGCCTTTGTTTCAGGATACAAAAGTGAATGCAACCATTGTAACCCGTGAAGATTTAAGCGCTACCGATGCTGACCTGGACACCATCTTTTACGAGCTCACAACCACAGTGCCGGTGAGCATCTCTGTTCTTTCCTGTATCTCTGGAGAAGCCTTTGTGTTGAATTCAGCAGAGCCTCAGCTTTGAGGCTGAGGCCACTGTGCTGCGTTGGGTTCTCTGACAGCTTTGCAATCCTCACTGCAGTTATTGATTACTTTTACCACTCACTCATTTATTGCACTTTACAATTAAATGTTCATCTATAATATTCTGAGCGGTATAACCCAGTGAAGCCTCGTTGGGATGGTCTGTAAACATATCAGGAGAGACCTTTGTACCTCACAGCACTCAGAGCTGCTCTGAGTCCAATAGGGAAAGAAAGAGTTATTGTCCTGTTTGCCAACAGCGTCCATGTGAAGCAGAGATGACCTGGGCTGCCAGAGATCACACAGACATGAACTCTTCTTTCCTCAAGTCCCAGTTTGGTGCCTTAGCTTCTTGTCTCTTAAGGTGTGTGTTTGGTAATGTGGGAGATGAATTGGACACACAGTTCAATTGATGCCCGCCTGGAGTGTGATGTCCCACTAGAAATTAGAAAACCCTTTGTTCAAGAGAAAAAGAAGTGTACGTATAATACCTTCAAAATACTTTCAAAAAGGGAGTGAGGAGGCAGGCTCTGACCGCTCCCCCCATCGCCTCCACAACTCCAGGGACTTTAAGGGCTGTGAACAGAAACCACAAGCTTTTGAATTTCAGCCCTAGGACCAGACTTTGCCCTCACAGTGGTGTAAATCCAGACGGATTCAGGAATTCAGAGAGATTCTAGTCAGGGCATAGATTAAAGGAGAACCAAGACAAGTACAGGAGGTTATAGAGTAGAATGTGAAGTATTTTATTCCAGTTTGGCTTTACAGATGCTTCCAAAGCTCAGCTCTTCTGAGCTAAGGAGAGCAACCCTGCCAGCTAGCAGAGGCCGAGCCGTCTTTGATCCGTTTTGTGCACGGATGTGAGATGGCTCAGCTGGCACCAACCCCAAACCACAGGCTATTGGTAACCCAGTGAGTGCAGGAGACGAAAGAGGTAAAAGACTTCAGGCAGCACCTGATGAGAAGGTAGGAAGGGAAAGGAGGGGATCTTGGAGAATGAAACTTGGAGGAACACAAACAAGCCAGGCACCTCCAGCATGCCACGCTAAGGACTGAATAGAGACAGCATTCCCACACTGCCTGCCCGTCCCAGGGCCTGGGATTAAAGGTCTGACAAGGGAGACAAACACAGCGATGAGAAGCTTTGGGAACATGTCTGTGATTCACTCAGCTAGCAGGGTTTTTTCCCTTTTTCCTCCCAGGTCACAGATGGTTATTTTGCCATCAAAGGAGTCAATAACCCAGAAATCTATTTACAAAAAACATTGGACTATGAGAAATTTAAATGGACGACGTTGATCTTGTACGCAAGGGTAAGTTCTTTCAGAGGGATAAAATGTCTTGTTTGCCCCAGTCTGTCTTAATTGGAGGGTAATCACAGAATCATAGAAACACTAGGTTGGAAAGGATCCACCGGATCATCGAGTCCAACCATTCCTAACAGTCCCTAAACCATAGACTCATAGAATCACTAGGTTGGAAGGGACCCACTGGGTCATCAAGTCCAACCATTCCTAACACTCCCTAAACCATGCCCCTCAGCACCTCATCCACATGTCCCTTAAACATCTCCAGGGAAGGTGACTCAACCACCTCCCTGGGCAGCCTCTGCCAGTGCCCAATGACTCTTTCCATGAAAAATTTGTTCCTGATGTCCAGCCTGAACCTCCCCTGGCGGAGCTTGAGACCCCTGTCACTTGGGAGAAAAGGCCAGCTCCCACCTCACCACAACCTCCTTTCAGGAGCTGTATACAGTGATGAGGTCTCCCCTCAGCCTCCTCTTCTCAAGGCTAAACAACCCCAGCTCTCTCAGCTGCTCCTCGTAAGACTTGTTCTCCAGCCTCCTCACCAGCTTCATTGCTCTTCTCCGGACACGCTCTAGAGCCTCAACATCCTTGTTGTGGTGAGAGGCCCAGAACTGAACGCAGTATTCGAGGTGCGGTCTCACCGGTGCCGAGTACAGAGGGAGAATAACCTCCCTGGACCTGCTGGTCACACTGTTTCTGATACAAGTCAAGATGCCATTGGCTGCCTTGGCCACCTGGGCACACTGCTGGCTCATGTTCAGACATCTGTCAACCAACACCCCCAGGTCCTTCTCCTCTAGGCAGCTTTCTAGCCAGACTTACCCTAGTCTGTAGCACTGCATAGGGTTGTTGTGCCCCAAGTGCAGGCCCCAGCATTTGACCTTGTTGAACCTCATGCCATTGGTCTCAGCCAATTGGTCCAGCCTGTTCAGATCCCTTTGCAGAGCCTAATGGTCTGAATTGGAGAGCTCTGGGCTGGCAGAAGGGAGGGGTAATACTAAGGGCAGTGAGTTTGGACAACTGGTGGATGAGAACCTGGGCATGAGCCACCAAAGTGTGCTTACAACCCAGAAACCACCCGTGTCCTGTGTCCAGAATAGTGGGACCAGCAGGGAGGGAGGAGATTCTGCCCCTCTGCTCTGCTCTGTGAGACCCACCTGGAGTCCTGCGTTCAGTTCTGGAGTCCTCAGCACAGGGAGGACATGGAGCTGTTGGAGCAAGTGCAGAGGAGGCCACAGAGATGATCCAAGAGCTGGAGCACGTCCTGTCCGAGGCCAGGCTGAGAGAGTTGGGTTGTTCAGCCTGGAGAAGAGAAGGCTGCGGGGAGACCTTAGAGCATCTTCCAGGACTGAAAGGGGCTCCAGGAAAGCTGGGGAGGCGCTCTGGATCAGGGGGGGCAGGGTTAGGATGAGGGGAAGGGTTTTGAGCTGCAAGAGGGGAGATCGAGATGAAATCTCGGGGAGAAATGTTTTGCTGTGATGGTGGGGAGGCCCTGGCCCAGGTTGCCCAGAGCAGTGGTGGCTGCCCCATCCCTGGAGGTGTTCAGGGCCAGGTTGGATGGGGCTTGGAGCCCCTCATCCAGTGGGAGGTGTCCCTGCCCATGGCAGGGGGTGGAACTGGATGGACTTTAAGGTCCCTTCCAACCCAAACCATTCTGTGATTCTATGATTCCACCCTCCATAATTACACAGTGACTGTGTCCAGCCCTTCTTTCAAGTCCACCTTGTTAGCAGAATGAGATGATTCACTGCTTTATCTGATCTCACATAAACTGCTAAGCCTTGCACCAAAGGGTGTTACCACAACTAAGAGCCCCGGGGCCCCTGGCTTTAGCAGATGGGCTCTTCTTTTGGTGATAAGGCTTGGACCTCACAAGAATGCTTTGCCTTTGGGTGCAGGACAGGCCTGCGGGCAGCAATGATGCCACCAACACAGCCACCGCTACAATAAACATCATTATAGAACAAGCAGACACCAAACCACCCTGGTTCCTTCCCTGCACCTTCATTAACGCAGACAACAGCATTTGCATCAGCAGCCCCTACACTGGCAGGGTCAACATGTCTGAGATGTCGGTAAGCAGATGTGATCCAACAGTGTCATTGATACTATTCTCAACCTGTATCCAGATGCTGTTCCCATTTGCTTGTATCTAATAATTTCCATGCGCTCGTGCTCATTCCCTCTCATAAATGCAGATGATTCAGCACAACAGGGAGCCTTTGTCATCCTGGGAAGTGGAATTTCCTCCACATCAGGCAGCACTGCTTGTCCTTGTTCCTGCAGAACATTCTGGGAGAGGGAAGAGCTGGAAAAAGCTTTGCTTGAGGCTGTCTGACCTCTGCCCTGTTACAGCCATGTCCCAGCAGTAAATGCAGTTCTATTTGGGCAAAACGGCAGGATCCAGGCAGAGATGGATTGTGGCAAACGCTGAGTTGGTGTTGTAGTGGGGTACTAGCGGTTCGCTGTGTTGTTGCAGACGGAACCACTCATCCTCCAGCCAGGACCTGTCTATGCTATTGATCCTGACTACACTATCAATGAAAAAATCATGTACAGTATTGTTGGTGGTGAGTAGACGTTGTCATCTTCCACAAACCTCATCTCCTATGTTCCCTGCTTTACCTTCCAAGATGAGATCCCTCCACAGCTATTGAGCATTAAAGAATGTCCTGTGTTCAAAGGGACCCACAAGGACCCTTGAGTCCAGCTCCTGTCCCTGCACAGGGCATCCCAATATTCACACCATGGGGCTGAGAGTGTTGGCCAAACGCTTCTGGAATATTGCCAGGCTTGGTGCCATGACTACTTCCCTGGGAGGTGTTCCAATGTTCCACCACCATCTGGGGAAAGAACCTTTTCCTAATGTCCAACCTAACCCTTTCCTGGCATCTTCCTGCCATTTCTTGGGGTCCAGAGAGAAGAGTTCAGTGCCTCCTCCTCCTCCTCCTCCCTTTGTGAGGAAGCAGGTTAGCAAAATGCTGCTGGAATGAGGAGGTATTTCTGCCCTGGCACACGTAGCAGGGCTGGGGGAGTTGTGTGTGCCAATCTGTGTTCCTCCATCACTGTGGGCTATCAACTTTGGCAAGAGCTGGTGGAGCCAAATTCCCCACGATGCTGTAGGTACAAGCCTGACCTCCCTGGCTGCACATTTCCAGCCAGGCAACGACGGAAGCATTTTGCCCTTGGGGCTATTATCACTAATATGCAAAAAAATGAGTCAATGAGCTCCAAGTGACTTCATGAAGGTATCTAAGGTTTGAATAGTGTTTCCTTTTTCTCTAGGGAATGCTGATCAAGTGTTCTCAGTGGATGCAGACACAGGGAACCTAACTATGAACAAAGAAGCAACTTCCCCAGACTCGTACCTGTTGCAGGTCATGGTAAGTGTGATGACAGCTCAGACAACAACCCATCAGCTTTCTAGGTAGCAGCAGGCTTGATGTGACACTTGGTTAATTACATTAAAAATTAAAGAGGATTCTGTTACAGCCTTTCTTTTGGAAGGACCTAGTATTTGGCCGTGTGTGGGTTGCAACATCAAAGCAAGTTACAGGGAGGTTCTGTTGAGTTGAAAATGTGGAGGAGTACAATGGGAAGGCTTTCTTTAGTCATGACTGGATCTTGTGTTACAGTAGTTAATGTAACTCAAACCAGGAGACCAGCTCCTCTTTTGGCTACGCTCAAAAGGAAAAGATGAAGTTGAAAAGTGCACCCTGTACACACAGACCTAGGAAGGTATGGACTCAGAGATGATCCAAACCTTCACAAAGATGAGCAGTGCTGGAACATGTTAGTGTTGGAATCTCACTGTTTTGGAGCAGTCAATTTGTCTAGATACTATCTCGGTCAAAACCTAGATTTTGGTGCTAGACCAAGACTGTGTAGAGGGCCAACAGCAGAAGAAACCTAAGCCATGAGGACTGCAAACCATAAGCCCGTCTGTGACAGGCCTGGCTCAAAGCACACTGACAGTGGTGGGAAGAACTCCAGGGGTTGCAATGAGCTTCAGATTCAGCCTTTCCTTTTATGTCTCATCACTACTGGGAAAAAGCTAACGTCTATCTCTCTCTCTTTCTCTTTCTCTCTAGGCCACCCAGGTCAACAATATACAGAAATACTCCATAGCCATTGTTGAGATCAAGGTCATCAATAAAAGTCATTATGCACCGTACTTTGAACACAGGATCTACAACGGGACAGCATTTGTTGGTCAGGCCCCAAGAAGCTTTGTCTTCCAAGCTGGTGATTCTTCAAGACCCCTGATGATAACGGCAGTGGATTATGATTTCCTTGATGTAAGAAACTGAAAATGCACTGCATTCCTTCTCACTGCTTCGGGCTTAAAGCAGGACCAGAAAACATGAAGAAAGGGAGGTGGACAGAGGCAAACACATGTTTTCCTCTAGTGTTCAGTATTATATTTCCCTGGAAATCCCACATAGATCAGAATCACTCATGGCTGGTGTAGTGTGGAGAAGCTGCTGGCCTCCTGTCTTCCAAAAGCCCATCCCACTCAGCTCTGATCCGCTACAAACCAGCATAGGATGAGCAGATATGGTGAGCAGGTCTGGATCAGAATCAGGGCTTGAACTCTGAGCTACAGGATGAACACACTGCATCCAACCTTTCTCACCTCCTCAGCCCAGATTTATTGCCCTGTTCACCTGCTCATATTTCAGGTGTATACAACAAGTCCTGCCAATGGGTTGTTACAAGGAGGCCTGCAGAGGACAAACAGCGTGGTCTAATCATCCACTCTTCTGGCTTTTCAGAAAGTCAACCCAAACATTGAGTACTATCTAAAGAACAGCACCGATTTCATTGCAACCAGAGATGGACTCATACTGACAAATGTGATACTGCAGTCACCGGGAACTGTAACCATTGAGGTAAGGCAATGTTCTTTGTAATCTTGCCAGGATTGTGGAAGGGGTGGTTCCCAGTAGAGAACAACTGAGGTAACCAGAATGTCAAGGGAGGTGATTCTGCCCCTCTGTTCTCTTGAGACCCCACCTGGAGCCCTGAGTTCAGTTCTGGAGTTTCAAACAAGGAAGGACATGGAGCTGTTGGAGTGAATGCAGAGGAGATAACAGAGATAATCCAAGGACCGGAGCACCTCTTGATATAAGGCCAGGCTGGGAGAGTTGGGGTTGGCCAGCCTGGAGAAGAGAAGGCTCCAGGGAGACCTTAGAGCAGCTTCCAGGACTGAAAGGCTCCAGGAAAGCTGGGGAGCGGCTCTTGATCAGGGTGTGCAGGGATAGGATGAGAGGAAGGGTTTTGAGCTGAAAGAGGGGAGATTGAGGTGAGATCTTAGGCAGAAATGTTTTGCTGTGAGGGTGGGGAGGCCCTGGCCCAGGTTGCCCAGAGCAGTGGTGACTGCCCTATGCCTGGAGGTGTTGAAGGCCAGGTTGGATGGAACTGGATTGGCTTTGAGGTCCCTTCCAACCCAAATCAGTCTATGATTGATTCTCTGAGAGTGGAATGCCATTAAGTAAAGGATATAATGAAAGGACAATCCTTGCCCCAACCGCGTGCATCTCAAATGTAAAGGGATGGAGGGAGATGAAGTGATAGCAAATTTACTCTGAGCGATGCAGCCGTATCTGGTGCCACCTATAAAAGTGTTTCTCTAATTCTGTGGAAAATATTGTGGGAGACAAGCAAAAAGTCAGCTGGGGAGATCTTACGACCCTCCTTTTATCCTTCTGATTAATCAAAAAAGGAGGGTAAGGAAATGGGTAGGAGATTGATGTGGCTTCAGAGCCCTTTCTGCCCTGTGACCAGATTGTCCAGCTACGATGGAGGGATATTGTGAGGATGTTGTGAGGATACAGACAAAGTACTTCGTCTGCAAAGCACCCACCACAAAACGTGAGAGAGAGATGAATGTCTAGGAAGTCCCTAAGCTGTCTCTTTCCCATGTTCACACAGGCTGTTGGAAAAGACGTGGTGAGCCTGCAGGAGGCAAGCACTGTAATCATAGTAGAAGTTGTCCTTGCCGCAGGTAGGCTGAGTGTCTCTTTGTTTTCTGCTTGGTGTAGATGACTGGGAAGTCTTTTCCACTTCTGTGGGCAAACTGGCGGTGACAAGGTCATCCACTGAAGTCTGTGGATCTGAGTGGAGGCCAGCCTCAGACCTACAAGAGGTTCTGTGGTGGCTATGAAAGAGCAAACACTCAAACCACTCCTTCATTATGTGGTCACCACGTGCCTCAAACTGCCTTCTGAGGCTTTAAGTAGTGCTGTGCCTTGTAGTGTCTTTCCTTGGCATTTCAAAGCTAAATCTGGGCTTGATTTGTGGGTCAGAAATAACCCAGGATGTCTTCTCACAGCAAAGGAGGGTTGCTCTGATGCCTCGGTACATCATTGCTCCTTTGTAGCCAGAAATAGAGAAAACTGCTATGCAGAGCAGACAGGAGTTGCCGCAGCCCCATGAAGCCAGGCTTCCTAGGGAGCCAAGGTGTTTTCTAATCACATCAACTTATGATATTCTGGTATTTTAAAGTCTTACTGGGAGAAATGGCCTTTGAGAAATAACATAGAGATGAGGCTATGTACACAACCCTCCACCTATAATAGCTTCTTCTCCATACTTCTTAGAAACGGCCCTTAAACAGAACTTATAAATCAGTGAGGTATCAAACTTATGAAACTAGGATTAAGATGAACCAATATAATGCATTTTCACATTAGGAGAAGCAGATAATGCTCAGACTCCATCGGTTTCTACGTGATGATGTGTGATTGAAGTTTCCAGTTGGGCTCTTCCATTACTTCACCCTCTGCATCACTATATTGTGGGGGTTTCTGGTGGGCTCTTGGGTGTAAATTTGGATTCCCCAAGGGCAGTGTGACTTCAGAACTAAAAATACTGGCTGCATAAACCCACATGAACCTAATTTATCACAGTCCAGCTCAGCAGAAAGCTAGTTCAAGTGTGAATACACAGACCTGCAATCACTCCAAACAGATGTACTAACACTTCTATGCAACATAGAAATGTTGCCCTTGCTATTTAAATCCCATAAAACGATGCTGGGGCAAAAAAAGTAGATTGAGGTCACACTGAATGGCTCAGAGCCTAAGAGAGGGATTGTGCTTTATTCTGTGGATGCTTTCAAGGCTCAGCTTGACAGAGTGATGAGCCATCTCATTTCAACCATATATGACCTAAAAAGGTTGGACCAGATGATCCTTGGGGTCCCTTCCAACCTGGTATTCTATGGTTCTGTGCTATAGCCAGGACCCAGGAATGGCCTAAAGACAGCTGAGATGACCATTTGCCAGGCCGATCCATAGGTCATTTAGCTCTAAGAGGTGGTGTTAAGGAATGCACATGCAAGAGGCTGTAGGATACTTAGCTGAGGGTTCCAATATCTGAGGAGAAATTAGAGTCTTGTTTACTATACAGTGGTAAGTGTACATTGGCCTCTGGTTTCTGAGGCACCAGTGCTGGACCCAGTTCACTTGGATCTTCAGGTGAGTTGTTCCACCAAGATGAGGCGCAGCATGGTGGAGCTAAGGGTGATAGAGGTCCACATCAGCTCTGTGGGCCGTGGCTCCCTAGGAGACATTATTAAGGAGTAACAATTCACTAGCGTATTAAACCCTCACCAACGTATTAATGATAAACTGAGGGTGCAACCAAAGACAGAGGGAATTCTCAAAGTCCATTGTCATAAACAGGTCAGCAGGAGAACAAAACTATGTTTCACTAATGATTAAAATTTGTAGACACTAATTTACAATAAAACACAAGGCTGGAAAACTTAAAAATAACAAACCCCACCGACAACAGTAAGCAAAACTGATTAACCCTGAGGACAGGTGGAGACAGCTGGGGTTGTTCAGCCTAAAGAAGAGAAAGCTCCAGGGGGACCTTAGTGCAGCTTCTAGGACTGAAAGGGGCTCCAGGAAAGCTTGGGAGGGGCTTTTTACAAGGGCTGGGAGCAATAGATCAGGGGGAATGGGTATAAATTGGAGAAGGGCAGATTTACACTAGGCATAAGGAGGAATTTCTTCACTATGAGAGTGGGGAGGCCATGGACGAGGTTGCCCTGAGCAGTGGTGGCTGCCCCATCCCTGGAGGTGTTGAAGGCCAGGTTGGATGGGGCTTGGAGTCCCTGATCCAGTGGGAGGTGTCCCTGTCCATGGCAGGGGGTGGGACTGGATGGGCTTTGAGGTCCCTTCCAACCCAAACTATTATATGATTCTGCAGCATAGGATGCTGCTTTGGCCTTGCTTGGAGGTTCTCCCACCATGAAGTGTTGTGTTCAAAACCCTTGCTGCCATTTTTTAGGCTTTGTAACACTGGTTTGTTTTTCTCATAGCTGTGACGCCCCCTGATCAGACACACACAGCTCAGGTCATGGGCATCTTAGGTGGGACATTAGGAACACTGCTACTAATTGCCTTAATCTTCCTTGGAGTGATGATCTATAAACAGTACGGGAAACCAGTCAAACACCTGATGAGGAAAAAGGTACGTGCCTTGTTTGTACCTGGATTGCTTGCAAAGTGGAATCTAAGGATGCTTTCAGGTATGGATGTGCTGCTTAAATATTACAGTTTTGTGTGAAAGTGATTAATTTCTCCTGAGACCACGTTGGCAAAGGTAGCATCGCTTTGGTGGTGTTAGCTGTTTTTTCCTTCGTCCCAAGAAGGACATTGAGGGACTGGAGTATGTCCAGAGAAGGGAAATTGAGCTGGGGAAGGGGCTGGAGAACAAGGGTTATGAGAGGCGGCTGAGGGACCTGAGGTTGTTTAGTCTGGAGAAAAGGAAGCTGAGGGGAGGCCTCATCATTGTCTACTGAAAGGAGGTTGTAGCGAGGTGGGTGTTGGTCTCTTCTCCCAAGTGGCAAGTGATAGAACAAGAGGAAATGGTCTCAAGTGGCACCAGGAGAGGTTCAGATTAGATATCAAGAAAAAAAATTTCACTAAAAGGGTTCTCAGGCCCTTGCAGAGGCTGCCCAGAGTGGTAGGGGAGTCTCCATCCCTAGAGGGATATAAAAGATGGATCAGTGAAGTGCTCAGGGATCAGGTTTAGTAGTGGATGGGATGGTTGGACTCAATGATCTCAAAGGTCTTTTCCAACCAAATGATTCTATGAATTCTGTGTTTTGCTTTGCTTGCGGGTGCATCTTTTGTTTTACCTATTGAATTGTCCTCATCTCAACCCACAAGTTTCCTCACTTTTACCCTTCTGGTTCTTTCTCCCATCTGTCTGAGGGTGAGTGAGCAAGCATGTGCTCCCTCAAGTCTTATGAGGAGCATCTGAAAGAACTGGGGTTGTTTAGCCTTGAGAAGAGGAGGCTGAGGGGAGACCTTATTGCTTCCTACAACTACCTGAAAGGAAGTTGCAGAGAGGAGGGAGCTGGCCTCTTCTCCCAAGTGACAGGGGACAGGATAAGGTGAAATGGCCTCAAGCTGCATCAGGGGTGGTTCAGGCTGGACATCAGAAAAAAAATTTTCACAGAAAGGGTCATTGGGCACTGGCAGAGGCTGCCCAGGGAGGTGGTTGAGTACCATCTCTGAAGGTATTTAAAAGATGGGTAGATGAGGTGCTCAGGGACATGGTTTAGTGGCAGATAGGAATGGTTTGACTCGATGATCCTAGTGGTCTTTTCCAGCCTGGTGATTCTATGATTTTATGTGCATGGTGCTGGACTCTTTCCGTAGTTCCATTTTCTTCTCTTGTCTTCTTTTGCACTACATCGTCTCTAAATAAGAGGAAGCTGCATGTGAACAGAGCTTAAGAAAGAATAATTCACCCTTAAGCACTCAGCGTACCTTCACTTACATTATTTAGAAGTTTATATCTTAGCACAAAGTATCTTGCCTGATTATTAAAGAACGACACTTTAGGCCAAGTGCAAGGTCCTACACCTGGGTCAGGGCAATCAAACAAATGATTCCATGATTTGCTGCCTCGAGGCTGGAGCTGCATGGTGGGTAATGAGCAGATAGGGTAAGGAGAGGACCACAGCCCCGTGGAGCACAAAATCTAGGATCAATGTGACACATAGTAGGAGAAGTCTCTGAAAAACCTGCGCCTGGGGTGTAAATGTTCATCCTCCCTCTACAGTCAAAAAAGAAAGGTCCCTCTGTGTCCTGTCCTAAAGCCTGGGCTTAGACAGTTGTCTGCATCTGAGCTCTTTACTTCTGGCTCTACTGGCAGACCAGTTACTTTGGAGTTTAGGGTGTAATTCTCCTGACCGGGTGTTGGTCTCTGCCTTAGGGTGGGCTATCAGGAGTCTGGACTCCTCAGGCAATGATGTGAGTCCAGAGCACCCAGCTCGAGTGAATAACAACAGTCCTCATCTGAGTGAGGTCAAATGAGTGATCCCCAAATGGGTGGGTACAAATCAGGACACATTGCTGGCTCTGAGCCCTCCTGGAAAACACGTCCATGCCTACCTGAAAAAATCCATAAGTAGATTCAATAAAAAATAGCTCTTCTAGGGAGCCATATCCTTCCCAGGCTTCAAGTAGGTCTACCTGCAAAGCAAGATGAAGCTTTGCTGAGCAGCAGCTCGGTCACTGCAGCCACCTCTTCTTTTCCTCACCCTTTTTCTTTCATGATAGTCACAAGGTATCTCTTCTCCTGTAGGTCTCCAAGAAAATCTCTGGGGGTCACCAGAACCTATCTTACAAGCCAGATGAACACCCAGATGTGGGCATCAAACAGCATGAGACATCAGAAAGCAGCAGTGTCCAGCCAGTGTCACAAGTGCTAGAGCAGACAGCACTTCCCTTGCCCGCTTCCAATGCAGAAGAAGTTGAAAGCCTCCCAAAGTCTTCCATAGCTTCCACCATAACCTTTGGCCAGGAAGAGAAAGAGGAAGAAATGGAAGAAGAAACTGAGAATGAGAAAGAAGTGAAGTCTATCCTCAAGACAGACAGGCGTGTGGCAGATGATGGCTACAAAGCTGTGTGGTTTAAGACTGATGTGGATCCAGAAGCTGGAGAGAAGGTTGAAGTGATTGAGGTTGATGTAGCAGATGGTGATGATGACAGTGACCAAGATATGCAGAAGAACGAGGAAGAGGAGGAGGAAGAAGATTATGACAAGGATGATCACCAAAGAGGACTGGGAGTGTCCTTTGCATCAGAGACTTCATTGCTCCCCGCTGCAGAAGCCATGGTCAACATGTCTCTCACAGACACAGTGGCGGATGATGACAGTCGCATGTAATAGACTGCTTGGCTGTTCTCCTCGGGGTGTAGCAGTTTGATGCCTGCTGCGGGGCATAAGCCACTGCAAGCCACCCTGACCCTGTGTTGCTCATAGGTCTGTGTCCAGGAGCTCACTTCAGGGCTTGGCTCTGCTCTCCGCTGTGCCAGACTCTGTGCTTGCAGCACAAGCAGCTGCCATCTGCCACCATGGTCCTCATCCTGCCAGCAGCCAAGAGCTCCCATGCTCAGGGGCTGATGTTTCCTCCCTCGCTGGTAAGAAAGGACTGCCCACGTGTTCTCTACTGAAGGACCTCGTCATCAATTTTTCTATGTCATAAAACCATTACTTGTGCAGTGCTTCTTTAGCTCTGTCTCCTGGTTGTCAGGCAGAAGAGCAGCTCCTGCCCTGCCCTGCCCTGCCTACAAAATGGCAAGGATATTTCCAGCAGCAATAGGTATCATTCCAGGAGTGCTAGATGTGGGGTCACCACACTGCTTCCCAATGTTTCTCTTGTCCAACAGGGCTGAAGGTATCCTTTTTATCGTTGCTGCTGGAGGTGGAGGCGGTCATCACCTCCAAGTGCCAGATGCCACCACTATTCTGCTGTGCCAACCCCTTTGCATTTGACCTTCCACCACTCATGAGGAGTCCAGTGGGTTCTTTTGCCATCTTTCAGGCTTCACCTAAAGTTGAGGTTATTCATTAAGACCAAGTCCACCTTCCTGCGCTCAGTTTATGAGTTCAGGCTTGACCTAGAAAAGCCTACTGAGCCCTGGATTGACTTTAAGGGGTGATGGCACCATAGCATGTTGGACCCACCCTCCCTCATCTTTCAGCAATATTGTCCTCAGTTATAGTCCTGCCGTAAAGCACCAACTCAGCAAAGCGAATACATCATTTCAGGCAGCACAGGGAGAAAAGTTTTGAATGCTCTGGTCTAGATTTCTACCTCCCATCAACCAATCTCTTCCCTGATCTGGCAACCAAACCTGGGCAGATGTCCACTGGCAAACAATGTGGCTGTGTGCGTTTGCATCTTCTGATCCACCAGCACAAAATTGCTGCTGCCGGTTTTCTCATTTTCAAGCCATGGCAGACATGGACTGTTGAGGGTTCAACCTCCAGAAGAAGCTCAGGAGTGTTTGAAACAGAGATGAAATGGGAGGAGCTTGGGTCACTAGTGTTTATGGCACCTTCTCAGCTTAGCACAGGATTCAAGAAGATGAGTCTCCTGGTAGAGAAGAAAAACCAAAAAATAATCCTGCCACAGCACAAATGATAAAAGAAAAGCTTTTATCATCTTGGTCCACTCTTTATTTCTGTACATTTCCATGTCCCAGTGTTCCTAGTGCTCAGCTCTGCTCTCTTTTCTCTGAGGACAGCTGCCCTTGCAGTGTGGACCTCTGGAGCTGCATTTCTGCTGAAGGTGAAGATGGAGATGCTCAAAGGTCTCCTCCTTACTGCAATAAAGTGATTTGCCCAGAAATTACAAGTACTGTTTGTCTGATAAGGGAGGGTGGGGAATGCGCCCTGTGTTTGCCATGTAAGCATGGTTCCTTCTGTAGATTAGGGTTATTTCCAGCAAACATTTCCCATGGGACTGTGGGAACTCTCCAGTAGCTGCTAAATAGAATCATAGAATGATTTGGGTTGAAATGGACCATCCATTCCTATCCCTGCCATGGGTAGGGACACCTCCCACTGGATGAGGGGCTCCAAGCCCCATCCAACCTGGCCTTCAACACCTCCAGGGATGGCGCAGCCACCACTGCTCTGGGCAACCTGGGCCAGGGCCTCCCTACCCTCACAGCAAAACATTTCTGCCTAAGATCTCATCTCAATCTTTACAGGAAAACATTTCATCTTAAGATCTGATTTCAATCTCCCCTCTATTCTTGCTCACCCAAGACCTTCAGCCACCAGCAGAGCTGAGGGTAGAGCCCAACCTGCCCTGCATGCTGATGCTACTCGTCATGGGTGGAAAAGTTTGGACTGTTCCTACTCTACCCCTCTCCAGGCTTTTGATTGTTCTACCTCTGGTGAAAGATCTGAAGGTGCCATCAGCTTGCTGCGCTCCAAGCATCAGCATTCATTCATTCAGGATCAGTGATGCCGAGTGCCCCACTGAGTAGGGATAATTTTGGCAGTGCAGGGTTGTGTTCCACGTCAGTGGCTGATGCAACCCAGCTTGTGTGGAACAAGGGATGGTCTCTGTGGAAGCAAAGCAGAAAGCTGAACTAAGAAGCAGATGTTGCACCAACGCAGCAATGAGTTGTCTCCATCAGATGGGTGAGGGGAACAGCCACTGTGCTGTGTTTTCCAACCCACGTGGGTACAGAAAGAGACTGGGAAGGACAAAGGAGGTTTAACAGAAGGAATAAAGTTCAAATAAAACACCCTGATGTTCACCACCCCCTTTGCCCCCGTTTTCTCTTATTGGAACCTGGTTGTCATTATCCGCAGCTCTGGTCCATGGGTTGCAACCCGCCTTTCCTGCCTCAATGCATTAATAAGGAGCTCTGAATTATTTTAAAGCATAATGACCTGAAAAGTGACTGAGTGCCGTCGGGAAGGTGAACTGCTGATTGCCAGATCCCATCTGCCTTTAATGAACCAGGAAAAACATTTCTGAGAGAAATGCTGACACAGACAAATCTGTTTACTGAAAGCGAGGGACAGGGGACACACTCAGGTCAGTTCTGGGGCAGCTGGAGATGTGCAGCCTGGGATGCCAGGCTGGTATCTGGAGCAGCATGGGGAATTTGGCCCCACCAGCTCTTAGCAAAGCTGACAGCTCATGGTGATGGAGGGACACACACATCAGCACATTCGGGTCCCGCAGCCCAGCTGGCTGCTGCGTGTGCCAGGGCAGAAATACCTCCTAACTCCGGCAGCATTTTGCTAGCCTGCTTCCTCACAAGGGGAGGAGGAGGAGCAGGCACTGAGCTCTTCTCTCTGGACTCCAGGGAATGGCAAGAAGATGCACCAGGCCAGGTTTAGGATGGACATTAGGAGAAGGTTCTTCACCCAGAAGGTAGTGGAGCACGGAAACAGCTCCCAGGGAAGCAGTGGTGGTGCCAAGCCTGACAACACTCCAGAAGCATTTGGCCAATGCCCTCAGCCCCACAGTGTGAATATTGGGATGTCCTTTGCAGGGACAGGAGATGGACTTGATTATCCTTGTGGGTCCCTTCCAACTCCGGACATTTTATGAGTCTAATCAAGGCCAGCACCCTCTGCCAAGCCTCACCTCACTTATAGTGCTACTTTATAGAATCATGGAATGGTTTGGGCTGGAAGGGACCTGAAAGCCCATCCAGTCCCACCCCCTGCCATGGGCAGAGACACCTCCCGCTGGATCAGGGGCTCCAAGCCTCATCCAACCTGGCCTTCAACCCCTCCAGGGATGGGGCAGCCACTACTGCTCAGGGCAACCTGGGCCAGGGCCTCTCCACCCTCACAGCAAAACATTTCTCCCTAAGATCTCCTCTCAATCTCCCCTCTTTCAGCTTCAAACCATTCCCCCTTGTCCTATTCCTTCATCCTCTGACAAAGAGCATGCAGCGTCTTTGGTGCTTCACCTTCTCCTCCTTGCTGTGCTTCTCCTGTGCTCAGCCCCTTGTGCTGGTGAGCTGTTTGAGCTCAAGAACCTTCAGCCTGCCATTCATGCAACTGAAGTCCTATCAAGGTGCCACTCGCCTGCCAGGCTCCCTGTTGGCGACTCTTTCCTCTGCAGCCCTAGCTGTCAAGTCTGTTCCCCCACAAGCATTTATGTTCTTGGGTATTTTATCCTGCAAAATTCATACTGGAAATACCCCATAGCTTACGCTTGTAAAAGCAAAAGTTAAAACTGTGGCACTCACAGTGGGAAAAGAGTATTCAAAGAGTGCCATCACACGGACAGGAAAGGCATCGATCCTTCCTTCTGCACCACTTGAATGAGAAAGGATAAAGCGAAGGCGCTCCTCCCAAGTCCTTCCTGCACTTGACCCTTCCTTTGGAGCCTGGCGGTGAACGAGGGTGTCCTGGCAGCAGGGAGGTTTTGGTGACCTTCCTGCAAAATGCAGTTTCTATCAAAGTATTACTACCAGGTCACAGCTCTCTACATGTCAGTTCTGAGCATTAGGTCTTATTATAGTTCCAAATAACAGAATCATAGCATGGTTTGTGTTGGAAGGGACCTCTAAGCCCATCCAGTCCCACCCCTTGCCATGGGCAGGGACACCTCCCACTGGATCAGGGGCTCCAAGCCCCCTCCAACCTGGCCTTGAACACCTCCAGGTAACCTTGTTTAAAAAATCCCTATGACTAAACAAAGGAAGGCTTGCTTCAACTCAGACGACTATCCTCTGAGACACTCACTGATGCAGAAAGTCAGGATTTTTATTAAATGTAAGCATTTGGTCTGTTGGGAGGTGTCCCTGCCCATCGCAGGGTTGGAATTAGATAATCTTTAAGGTCCCTTCCAACCCAAAATATTCTATGATTCTATGATTTGCTGATAGGTTCAGCATAGGCTTTATTCCTTTTATTTCTGTTAGCTGGGCATGGTGCAGCGCACCTCTCTTGATACCAGAAATGCTGGCAAATCCAACTCTCTAAGACTAATTTTTGAGTTTTAGGAAGCGAGTATCCTTTCTCAGGGCCGGGCAACATGAGGCAGTGCTTCCATCAATTTGTGCAGCGAGACAAGAGCTGGGACAGGAGCTATTTCCCACTTCCACGCATGTGAATAATTTCTTTCCCAGAAATCTTATGCATATTCTACTACTTTCCAAGGTCTAATTTTAATGTTATTATGACACTTCACAACATTAAAAAGTCTTGTTAATTTGGAGCTTGCTCCAGCTCTGCCTGACCTTGCATTTGAGATAGGAATAAAACTCCAAACAGAGTTGATTACAGAAGAAGAAATGTCTGTTCAGCACAGAGCACACTGAACACCAGATGTTGTCATCTCCAAAGACCGAACCGTGTTTGGGTCTGGAAAAGCACCATTTTAAAAAAACATGTTCTCAGAGGGCCATTCTGTCTAACTTTCGAAGAAGAAGTGAAACTCTAGCTTAAATCAAAATATTCCATATTTTTGTGTTAGTCACTACTTCTTGTATTATTATGGCTCTGTATCTGAGCTGGAATTCAATAACAGAATGAAAACTAGCCCCAGTTATCAAAAAAAAGTAGGCATAGCCTCAAAGATCTTATTCAGGGTAGGATTCAACAGCAGCTGAGTGACCACTCACTTTTGCCTGCAGTGCAGCCAAAAACTACAACTTCCATGATGCACCGGGACGGAAGCCGCGGGCTCGCACCGGAAGGGGCGGGGAGGAGCGGCAGGAGCAGCCAATGGGGAGGGGCGCCGGGCGGCCGTTAGGGGTTTGAATTACGGAGGCGGCGGTGCTGCCGCCACCGAGGGATTGTCCAGACCTCTGCGCTCGGTGCGTGCGGCCGGAGACGCTCCGTGGGGCAGGGACGGAGGATTGAACGGGGGCTGCGAAGGGCTGGGGGTCCCGGGGGTCCCCTCGGCCCCTGCCTGCTTCGGGGGAGGGAGGGAGACGCCTTCGTGCGAGGAGCCTTTCGAGCTCCCGTCAACTGCGCCAGGCTCGAGGCTGCAATGAGGCGCTCAGTCCCCGCTGCGGGTGATTTGGGGGAGGCTGGGCCCCCGCTGCGGGTGATTTGGGGGAGGCTGGGCCCCCGCTGCATGTGGTTTGGGAGAGACTTAGCCCCTGCTGCATGTGATTTTGGGGGACACTCGGCCCTCGCTGCCTGTGATTTGTATAAGGCTCAGTAAGGCCGAGTGCCGGGTCCTGCACTTGAGACGCAACAACCCGGTGCAGCTCCAGGCTTCGGGAGGCTGGAAAGCTGCCTGGCAGAGGAGGCCCTGGGGGTGCTGGGTGACAGTGAGCCGGCAGTGGCCCAGATGGCCAAGAAGGCCGACAGCTTGGATCAGCTGTGGTGTGGCCAGCAGGGAGATCGTCCCCCTGCACTTGGTGCTGGTGAGGCTGCACCTGGAATCCTGGGTTCAGTTTTGGGCCCTTCAATCCGGGAAGGACATTGAGTGGCTGGAGCACATCCAGGGAAGGGAATGGAGCTGGAGAGGAGACTGGAGAACAGAGGTTATGTGAGGTTGCTGAGGGCCTGGGGCTGTTTAGCCTGCAGAAAAGGAGGCAGAGGGGAGGCCTCGTTGCTCTCTGCAGTTCCCAGAAGGGAGGTTGTGGTGAGATGGGTGCTGATGTCTTCTCCAAAGTAACAGGCGATAGAATTGGGAGGAAATGGCCTCAATTTGTGCCAGGGGAGGTTTAGATTGGGTATTGGGAACAATTTGTTTACAGAAAGAGTGGTGAAGCACTGGTGAGGCTGCCCCAGGGCAGTGGTGGAGTTCCCATCCCTGGAAAGGTTCAAAAAACGTATGGACGTGGCACCTGGGGACATGGTTTACACAGAAAGTGTAGCTGAGGACAGCCACATCTGCCAGGTTCCAGGTCACTGTCCTGCCTAATGCATCAATTCCTTATTAGTTTTTATTGTTATCACAGAATTCAAAGGAGAAGCTGTCATGTCACAGGACTACAGCGATGAGTGGGAGCTCAGCAAGGAGAACGTGCAGCCGCTGCGGCAGGGCCGGGTCATGGCTGCTTTGCAGGAGGCACTGGCTCAGCAGGAGACCTCCATGCACACCGCTCTTCAGCTCAAAAGACAGTGAGCAGTATTTGACACCTTCTTTCTCCTTCTCTTCCTCCCTCCTTATCAATTTGTCTCTGTCTTCTGTAGCTATACTAATCTCACAGGCATTAAAGAACACATAAAACACTGGAAGTTTAGCCACTGATGTCTGTGCTACTGTCATGCTGCAAGTATTCAGGACCAGGGGTTCTGGGTGGCATAGACAGTTTAGGTTTGCAATGGAGCACTTAAATGGCAAACTCTATGGAGATTTGGTTGTGTTCTTAAATGTGTTTATTAACGAAAATGCATGAAGGGAATTGGAAAGCATCCAGATGAGGCCACCAAGCTGGTGAAGGGTTTAGAGGGGAAGCCATATGAGGAGAGGCTGAAGCCACTTGATCTGTGCAGCCTGGAGAAGAAGAGACTGTGGGGACACCTCATCATGATCTACAGCTTCCTCACGAGGGGAGGAGGGGGAGCAGATGCTGTGCTCTTCTCTCTGAACCCCAGAGAATGGCAGGAAGATGCATCAGGGGAGGGTTAGGTTGGGCATTAGGAGAATGTTCTTCTCCCAAAGGGTGGTGGAGCACTGGAACAGCTCCCAGGGAAGCAGGCACAGCACCTAGCCAGATGATATTCCAGAAGCATTTGGTCAACAGCCTCAGACCCATAATGTGAATGTTGGGATTGTCCCGTGCACGAACAGGAGCTGGACTCGATGATCCTCATGGGTCCCTTCCAAGTTGGGACATTCTATGATTCTAAGATCACAAGGAGAAGAGCTTTTTTGTGTTTCCCACAATAATCTATTGAAGCAGAATGTTTTTTAGGAGATAAATGATTAATATAGGCACAAACCAGGCATCTCTGTGTGTCTTCTCTGGATTGCAAAGACACCTGAGTGAGCAAAGGCAGCATGGTTAATTTTTTTTTTTTTTTTTTTAAGGGAGTTTGAATCAGAAATCCGATTTTACTCTGGAGATGACCCGCTGGATGTCTGGGACAGGTGGGTTTCCTTTTATTTCAGAAGAAAGAATAGAAAGGTCAGATATCCTTGTAAAAGCTTGGGGAAAAATGAATAAGAAACAAATTAAAAATAATTTCTATAACAGTTTTTCAGCATATGTTGTGTTTGAATGCGTTCCCGAATTTTTGTTTCTGTATCTCCTTATCCTGTACGGAAAGAGAAGTATTGTTCCTTGTACAGAACCGCCTTCCTATGAATCTATTCCATCCCTAGGTATGTAAGGTGGACAGAGCAGAGCTTCCCCCAGGGCGGAAAGGAGAGCAATCTCGCAGCAATATTGGAAAGGGCGGTGAAAGCCCTCAACAATCAGCAGCGATACTACAAAGACCCACGCTACCTTAACCTCTGGCTCAAGTTTGTGAGTGTTTTCTGAATGTCTTGGGTGCTGCTTTTTCTTGGTACTTGTCATCTTGTTTGCACACAGTTAAGCTGATTTTTTGAACAACAGAGTCAAAGCATCTGTTGTACAACTGTGCAATGCTGGGAGTATCCCTCTGCAAACATTGCCTATTGTGAATTCTACTTCTCATTATAAATAGGATCTTTTTAGCATCATTTGGTTTGGGCAGCTGCAAACTCCATAAGTTTTGTTTTGTAAAAACTAGTTTGAATGGGTAGGCCTTGATTATTTAAGGACAAATAGTAATTTAAAGACCCATTTAACTCTGTCCTACTGGTTATTTTAACTTCTAACTGTCTCTTATCCACATTCTGTGTTTGAGCAAACATGGGCTGAGTGCGTTCTGGTCCTGCCCTCTCTCTTTGCTATAGTTCTTGTTGCTCTCATCTTAAAGCAGCTTTTCTCAAGGTTTTGCTTTCTGAGCCGATTTACTAGTTCTGAAACCAAGAAGAAATATGTTGTATCTAAAGGTGAAATAACTATTTTCAGGAATACTAACATGACATAGTTCAATCATTGAATTATCACGGATAATAAATGACTGACTTTGCATGTGTAGACTAGAATTAAGGGACTGGTAATAATATTGACAAATGCCATCGGAGGTTTTTCTTGTTATTCTTCTCCAATTGAATTCCTCTTCTTTATCTTGTACACTGTGATGCGATGCAACTTTGTCCTGGCCTATAGCTGCTTCTGTAAGACTTGTATTGAAATCAGTGGGGTTTTGCAAGAGGCATCAAAATGCAGATATCAACTTGGAATCCTTTGTAGTCCAGTGCCATTACTGAACACTTTGGTTCTTTCAGGGCAACTTTTGTAACGAGCCCTTGGATCTGTACAGTTACCTCCATAGCCAAGAAATTGGCACAACACTGGCACTGCTCTACATCACATGGGCAGAAGTACTCGAGGAGAGAGGAAACTTTAAGAAAGCAGACATAATATTCCAGGAAGGCCTTCAGCGCAAGGCTGAGCCTTTGGATAAACTCCAGTCCTTTCACAGGTAAGCTTCCAGCTGAATGGAAGAGCTTGGAGTAGTCTTGTGTGCTTCAAGGGGTACCTGGTAAAGTCAGGCTATACTGACTTCTCCAATATCTTTCTCAGGCAGTTTCAGATGCGTGTTTCTCGGCAGACACTGCTGAGGCTTGAGGACCCCCCCGATGAACAAGATCTAGATCTTCTAGAACCTGCAGAGCCTCAGAGAAGCACATTGGCAGAGCTAAAAGGCAAGGGAAAGAAGAAAGTGAAAGCCCCAATTAGTCGTGTCGGAGGTGCGCTTAAAAGTAAGTTCAGTTGCTGAAACCACAGGTTATTATTAAAAGTTTTATCTTTTTGCTGTGCAATTTGCACTTGAGTGTGATAAAAGTTGAATCTTTTTGCTTATAGCCACAAACTCAACCAGAAGCTTCCAGACTGTAACTTCTCAGCAGCTTCCAAATAACCCGGGTTTTGCGGTGTTTGATGAAAATTCAGCTTCTGGATCCGAGATTCCCGTGCTTATATCACAGCCGTGGATGGCCCCTCCAGCTGCAAGGGCTGAGGAGAATGAACTAAAAGCGGGACCTTGGAACTCTGGCAGGGTAAGGAGTCTCAAAATGGACTGGCAAAAGAGAGGAAGGTGTGTGTAAGTTGATATCTTCTTCTGATCCCCGAGACAAAGGTTGTATTCTCTTTCCCTTGCCTGGTGTTTGTGTCTATTTGTAACTACAGGTCATCCCGAAGAGTCTCAGGCTGTGTGTAGCCTATTCAAGTTTAGCAAGTTGATCCTGCTAGAATAAAGTTAAAAAACTCTCTCTAGGGTTCTCAAATCAGGAAATTATCATTCTTGCTAACCAGAAAAATTGGTAGAGTTGTCCTGCCAAACTGTTTGGGGGCAGAAAACAATTAGAAGAGGGCAACGCAGCCAAAGAAAGGGAGAGAAGCCAGACAGTCTTTCTTTTGATGCAGCCAGGACACGGTTGGCTTTCTGGGCTGTGAGCCTGCATTGCCAGCTCATGTCAAGCTCCTCCTCCCCCAGCACCTCAAGTCCTTCTCTTCAGGGCTGCTCTCACTTGTGTTGTCTCCCAGCCTGTATTGAAACCCCAGATTGCCCCAACCCAAATGTAGGACCTTGCCCTTGGTCTTGTTGAACCTCATGAAGTTCACACAGCCCTACTTCTCCAGTTTTTCCAGGTCCCTCTGGATGACATCCTGTCCGTCTAGTGTGACAACTGCACCACTTGGCTGTAGAATGTGATTCAAGTAGAATGAGATAGTAGAGAGTAGATGAGACTAGAATTCAGTTTGCCTTTTCTTAAATAATGGACCCAGAAGCAGTTAAGGGATTTTTATGGTATTGGAATGGCCTCTGAGAGGAAAATCAAGAAGTTTGGAGATTCCCAGTAGACAGCAGAAGGAATACTCTTCTAGAGTTGAGGTAGTCTTGGCTGAAAAATAAGGGCTATAGCATTTTCCCAAAACAAACGGGAGCAACAGGCATACCCAGCCTGACCAGCATTCCCTGAGAACAACTGAAACTTGGGTACTGATGAGGGTTGTGATGAGGAGTGTATCTTGCTTTTTGAGGTGCTAGTGCTTAGCTCAGTCCATAACTTCTTATGTATCAGAATGGAATTAATCTTGTTAGTTAATCTTTGAGAAGTCTATCAGGTTTAATTTTTGTAAATAACAAAAAATACAAATGAGTCAACTGCTGGGGGAAGGGAAATTTGGAGGAGAGATGAATATAGAGCCTAAATAGGAACCTTCAAGCTGTTAACAACATTGGCTTTTCCTCCCCAGCGTCCTCGTGGCAGTGCCAGTTCTGGTGTAGAAGTGCCCTTCCCACAGCCTAGTTTCACCCCATATGTGGAAGAGTCAGCTCAGCAACAAATCATGTGAGTCTATGGTTTGCATTTGGAATTATCAAAGCTACTTTGTATAATTCAGATGCATTTTGCCTAGTAGCCAAGCCTCTAGATCTACAAGAATTAAATCTGCCAATCTGGAAGCTCTTGGTGCTTTAGCGTGATTGCAGAGGCTTCAGTGGAGCATGCACAAGGACGTGGGAAATATTTGACTGTCACTGCTTGTTATGTGGGAACCTGGTTCATATTTATGTATAGAATGATAGAATGGTTTGGCTGGAAGGGACCTTAAAGCCCATCCAGTTCCACCCCCTGCCATGGGCAGGGACACCTCTCACTGGATCAGGGTTGCTCAAGGCCTCATCCAACCTGGGATCTGTGAAACTGTACAGATTCTGGTTCCTCTCTCCTGAAATTAGCACATAGCATTTCTGAAGGCATTTCTAGCTGAGAAATGGACTGCTTCAGGCTCTGTTTCACTGTACAGTGATGGGTTTTGGTGAGCTCGCTGTCATCTGCGAACTTGCTGAGGGTGCCCTCGATCTCACTGTCTTTATGGTTGGACTCAATGATCTCAAAGGTCTTTTCCAACCAAGCGATTCTATCATTCTATGCAATCAATGAAGATATTAAACAGCACTGGCACCAATGTGGACCCCTGAGACACACCACTTGTCGCCAGTCTCCATCTGGACATCGAGCCATTGACCACTACCCTCTGAATGCACCCTTCCAATCAATTCCTTATCCGAAGTTCTCCTTCAGCAAATTCCCCTCTTATTGCATCTTAAATCTTCCATTTTTTGCTTAACCTGAAATGCCAGGCTAAATCTACTCCAAGACTACAACCAGGTTGTGAAATCAGCTGTTTCTTTTCTGTGTTGCATTGAAGTACACACAATCAACTAATAACTTGCTTTTTCAGGACTCCCTGCAAAATTGAACCCAGTGTAAACTGCATTTTAAGTGTTCGCAAACCTAAGAAGGAGGAAGACCTCCTGCAGCGAGTGCAGAATCTTCAGCAGGATGATCAAGAGAAGAAAGAGACAGTGATGTACTGCAAGGACAAAGTTTATGCTGGAGTAGAAGAATTCTCATTGGAAGAGATCAGGGCTGAAATCTACAGGAAGAAAGCAAAGAAGAAAGCTGAAGGTATGCTTCGAAATGAGACTTTCTAAGGTGGAATCATAATATTATCCTCGCTTCTTATCAGCGTACAGCTCTGTGTTATTGCAGCTTCTCTTATTTTTTCTGCTGGGATAGTTATTTAACTGCTCTGAGGTGTAGAGAAAGTAACACGTCTGACAGCCTTTTACCTGTAAGCTGTGAAAAGGGGGAAGAAGACCAAGGGATTTAGCCTCTTTTAAAAATAATATAGCCTGTAGCCATAGAGCATATATGAAATATGCATTGTGCCTTAAAAGCCTTTCTTCCTTAGAGGAAATGCAGGCCATAGCACAGCAGAAGGAAGAAATACAAAGGCAAATTGAGGAGCTGGAGAAGAAATTAAAGAAGAAAGAAGATGAGAAGCAGCAACAACCGTGTAAAGAGGTATTGTCTTCATTCAACTGTTCTCTTACAAATGGCTGCTGTATTAAGTAAAAGCAGCAAAGGAGGAACAATATCTGATAGGTTTCTCTTCAGCTAGCTCTTCTAAAGCTCTTTTTTGAAAGCACTGTATGCAAAGATCACCTGTGTGTACTCAGGGAAATATTTCTTCTCTTCACCCAACTCTGCAATCTACACACTTTCACTGTAGGAATGTAAATCGAAGACTTTAAATCTTACAATGTTACTCCATAGAATCATAGAATGGTTTGGGTTGAAAGAGACCTCAAAGCCCACCCAGTCTCACCCCCTGCCATGGGCAGAAACACATTCCACCGGAACATGGGCTCCAAGCCCCATCCAACCTGGCCTTGAACTCCTTGTTTTGTGGCTTGTGATTCCATCACCGTACAACTGAAATATGGTTTTGTTTCTACAGTCAACAGAGATACCAGAAGCTTCACCACCTTTGGGGCTGCAAGAATTTACTTCTCCCAGTGCAACAGAAGTCGGAGAGAAACAGCCTCACTTACACAGGTAACACAGGATTTTCTTTGCCAGCAATGAGAAAAATTGTGGGGATAATCAGTTGTGAGTAGTGTGGATCACTAAGAGGTAACCAGTTTCTGCAGGCAGGTGGAATATGCACCCAGGCATCAGCCTGCAACCAGGATCTGTCTTTTGTCTTTATATAGTTCTGATTATTCGCTGAGGGATACCGAACTCCTTATAAGTAGTTCTTGTCAGTCTGGCTTTCCTCTCCTACAGTATTTCTCATGTTTTATGAAGCTGGGTAAAACATAACAAGTTTATTTCTTTCCCAGTGAATTCCAGGGCTCTGACGATACTCAGCTGGATAAACCATCCCTTTCTCAGGGTAAGTATTTAAGTTTTTCACCGTTAAGGAGAAAGCAGTGTTAAAGGGAAGGGTTCTTTTATATGAATAAACTGCAAAAAACTAAAAGCAAAGTCTAGGTGGATGAGAAGAAAGAAAATAAGATGATTTGAGTGTTGAGTGCCCTTAACCATAGTCGACAAAAGACCAAGCATCTGTGGTCTGAGAACTGTCATGGTTTGAAAGGGGCAACAAAGCTGGGGAAGGGGCTGGAGGACAAGTCTTGAGAGACAGCTTGAGGGACATGAGAAAAGGAGTCAGAGGGGAGACCTCATCACTGTCTACAACTGCCTGAAAGGAGGGTGTGGTGTTGGTCTCTTCTTCCAAGTAACAAGCGATATGATGAGAGGTAACGGCCTCAAGTTGTGCCAGGGGAAGTTCAGAGTAGACATCAGGAAGAATTTCTTTACCAAAAGGGTTCTCAGGCCCTAGCAGAGGCTGCCCAGGGCAGCAGTGGAGTCCCCATCCCTGGAGGTGTTTAACAGATGGGCAGGTGAGGTGCTCAGGGGTCTGGTTCAGTAGTGGACAGGGATGGTTGGACTTGATCTTAAAGATATCTTCCAACTAAATGATTCTGTGATTCTGTGACTTTAAAGCAAAAAACCTTTTTTTTTTTTTTTAGTAGCTGAAAGAGCTTTCTTCACGCTTTCATATATGTACTCTTACTAAAATCTCTGGAAGAGCTTAACGCAAACATTAAGATTGTATCAATCTGAAGTCCTGCTTTTCTTGAAAGTATTTGGTAGAGGAATACAATCAGAAATTGCATATTCAGTTCTGTTGTTGGGAAGGGCGTGCGCTGAATCAAATGACTGATCCAAACTGACTGCTATTCCTATTGGCAGAGGTTATCCAGTCTTGTGATGTAGACCCAGCCACACAACAGGGAAACGTGTTTGTAGACTCTGAAGATGAACAGGAGGAACAGAGAGATGAGGCCAGCCTTGCGAAAGAAGGTATGAATTCTGGAAAGAGAAAGCAGCTGACAAAACATGGTGGTAAAAGCATGGCTCGTTAACATGACAAACCCAAGCTTTATTAATAGGTTTCTTTAAATGCCAGTTTGTAACTTCCTGCTAGAACTGGCATTTTTAAGGCTGTGTATTAAATGTTTTAAGTAGCACTTGTTATGCTGTTGTTGAAAACCTGTTGCTATAACAGACTGAGATTTTTTCTGTACAGGTGTCCCTCTTCTTCCTCCACCGGGTCCTGCTATGGCTTTCTCCATATTTGATGAATCCTCTACTTTGGCAAACCAGAATACAAGGTAGAACTGTTTGTTTAAGACCTATCTTTCAGAGGGAGGGAAAACTGAAGTCTTGAACCACTTTCTCTAGCAGCTGAAAAGCAGTAACTGCTTCTTGTGTGGTTTGGTTTTGTTTGTATTTGTATTTTTTGTTTTATTTAATAACTGTACTTGAAAGTAGAGCATTAGAAAGAAATCATTCGTGATGAGGGTGGTGAGGCAGTGGCTCAGGTTGCCCAGAGCAGTGGTGGCTGCCCCATCCCTAGAGTGTTCAGGGCCAGGCTGGATGAGGCTTGGAGGCCCTGATCCTGTGGGAGGGGTTGGGACTGTACGGGCTGTGAGATCCCTTCCAGCCCAAACCATTTGATGATTCTATGATTTAAGCTGCTGTATAAACTTTCTTCATTCTGGAGATCTGCATCTGCTGCAGTTTAGTGGTAAATCTGTAGTTGAAAGTGGTAGATTGAAATTGTCAGTAGGTTAAACTGTTGAGAGGAATCTCTGTTGAAGATTAGAAGCTACTCTAATAGATATTTAATTGGATGTAACTTTATCTTAGTTGTTCTGCAGGTCATGCGCAGAAAAATGCCTGGCATCCCCCTGATGTTCATAAACCTCCAGATTCTCTAACTGCAAAGGAAAATGTACCACCGGAAACCTGTGTAAGGAGCAGTTTATCCCACAGCAGATCTCCTGTTAAGGAGAAAACAACATAGAATGTCCTGCAGTTGAACCGAGTGAGGCACCTGGACTGACCTGATGGGACATAAGCAAGGATTCTGTCTGATGTGGCACTACTTGACTTGGGGGATGTTAAGATTACACTGGAAACTTCGTGGTTTTATGAGCCTTTCAGGTGGCCAATAGAGAGATGACAGTAAGGAATCTGTCAGATTTTAGGCAACTGATTCATGGCCAAGATTGCTCACTCAAACTTTAAAAAGCGCGTGTGATAAAGAGTTGTACTCATACACGCTGGCTGCTTTTCCATCCACTTCCTTGCCATGCATCCAAACAAGCTTCTCAGCTCCTCTGTTCTTTGCTTGAAGTACCTCATGCTTGACTCCCTTCAACTGTTGTCTCTTGTTTCCTAAGCTGTGTGCCTTTATGTGGCAGCTGTGCAGATGTTTGTAAAGCTTTCTGGAGGCAGTAGTTTTCATCTCGAAGGACTTGGTTACTTCATGCCACAATAGACCTTTAGACTGATTGAGCTGAGAAGGTTTTATTCTGAGCTGAGATGGATTTTATGGACAACTACAATAGGAAATACTTAACAGGGTTAAGGATCATGCTGATTTTGTCTCCAGAGTCAGTCTAGATGACCACATAGTTCTGCTTTAGGTGTTTGCCTGGCACTGGAGGACCCAGGGGTGTTGGCCAGCAGCCAGCTGAACATCAAGCAGCAGTGGCCCAGGTGGCCAAGGAGGCTAATGACATCCTGGCCCGTATCAGAAATGGTGTGGCTGGCAGGAACAGGGAGGTGTGCCATTGTACTCGGAGCTGGTGAGGCCACACCTCAAATTGTGGCTTCAATTTTGGGCCCCTCACTCCAAGAAGGACATTGAGGGGCTGGAGTGCATCCAGAGAAGGGAACGGAGCTGGGGAAGGGGCTGGGAGAGCAAGGGTTATGAGAGGTGGTTGAGGGCCTGAGGCTGTTTAGCCTGGAGAAAAGGAGGCTGAGAGGGAGACCTTCTCACTGTTTACAACTTCCTGAAAGAGGTTGTAGCGAGGTGGGTGCCGGGCTCTTCTCCCAGGTAATAGGCAATAGGACAAGAGGAAATGACCTCAAGTTGCACCAGAGCAGGTTCACATTGGGTATTGAGAAAAATTTCTTCACAGAAACAGTTCTCAGGCCCTGGCAGAGGCTGCCCAGTGTGGTGGTGAAGTCCCCGTCCCTGGAGGGGTTTAAAGACTAGCAGATGAAGTGCTTGGGGATCTGGTTCAGTAGTGGACAAGGACAGTTGGACTCTATCTCAAAGGTGTTTTCCAACCAAATGGTTCTATAATTCTATGGTTCTGTGTGTCTGAAATGCCCAACATTTTACTAAACACTTTAATGATGTGCTTATAACTACACTGAAATGCTGTTCTTGGGTGGTGGGTACTAAGTAGCCTTTGGCAGCTCTGCAGCACTGTAGAGGGTAACAAAGCTGGCCTTTCTGGTTAGGAAAAACACGCAACTATATTAGGTAATGTTTGATTATCCAATTTGAATGAGTAGTGCAAGTAGAGTACATGAAGACTGAGTGGCAGATTCATGTAGGAGCATGATTTAGTGGAAGAAAGGGGAGAGAGAGAATTGTTCATCTTTTAAAGAAATTAAAAAAAAAAATGACAAATTCTACCAGTCTTTCACTGTCTCTTCCTGCTTTTTTCAGGATGAGCTGAATGGAATTGAACCTTTGACTGAAGATGCGATTGTGACTGGCTCCTACAAGAACAAAACCCTCTGTGCCAACCCAGAAGACACATGTGATTTCGTTCGGGCTGCCCATCTGGCCTCAACACCATTTCATGGCATGGTAGCTCAGAGAGTCCCAGCTCCTGATTTCTCACAGGATGTCCTGAAGGAACACTGTCCAGAAGCAAAGTGTGCACCGCTGACTCAGGAAGTCCTGGTTTGTGAGGGAGCATACAGTGAAGCACTCTGTATAAATAAACTGAGGTAACTAACAAAACATCCTTTTTCCCATGTCTTCAGTTGGCTGTGGGTTTACTATTCTGTTTCTGAAGAACCAATTTTCTGAAGACATCAGAACATATAGACCAGGCAACCTTTTCTCAAGCTCAGGATCTATTTTGCCCTGAGCAGATCTAAGAGATAATAGCAAGCCCACTTTTTTTTTCAGCATCACTGAAAATGGGGCTTAACTATGCTTTTTCTACCAAATAACTTGCACAGAAATTCATAAACACGTTTTGCCTTTGTAACCAGAGACTAAAAGTAGAATCACTGATTTGTTCTATATTTGCACACTTCTGTAAGTATTTTAGTGTAGAAAATGCATCTCTTGAGTCAAAGAATCATATAATGGTTTGGGTTGGAAGGGACCTCAAATGGCCTGGCCCATGCAGTTTCCCCCGTGCCATGAGCAGAGACACCTCCCACTGGATCAGGGTCTCCAAGCCCCATCCAACCCAGCCTGGATTAGGGCTTGGATTTCTCCTACGGAGGAGAAAAGCTGGAGAGAGGAAGAAAAACTGGGAAACAACCTCCTGTTTCTTATCAAGGTAAAGGAAAAAAAACACCTGTTGTACGGGGGTTTTTTTTGATTTGGAACAATTTGATTTGTTAGCTATTAGGATGTAAACATGAATGCAACGGCGAAGGTGTTTCCTTGGCAAGTTTCCTGGGAATCCATGCGGATTATTATTACCAAGAGTAAGCGTTATTTCCCACTCAGCCCTCAACTGCTTTAGGAGCACTGTAGGTCTGAATGTTGGTGGCTGAGTAACAAACTTTCAGTTTCTTTCCTGTTGTAGCATTAATTTAACAGAAGAGATGATAAAATCATTGGTAGGCTAAGATTCTGAGTATATGCAATCATTTAAGCTAAAATGATGTTCTGACATAATTATGGGGTTTTCACTAAGGCTGCAAAAGGACTTTATTTTAAAGCAGTCTGGGAGCACACAGTATCCTGTCACAGTCACTAGGCTGGTGTTATCTAGGCAGAGTATCTTCTGAATATCTGAATAACTGATGACTTTATTTACAGCCCCATCATGGAAGCAAGCCGGGAAGATACTCGCTCGTCAGGTTCTTCTGTCTCCTCGGGATCTTCCCTTTCTTCTGTTACACAAATATCTACCATTAAAGACCTGCACGTCCCTGAGAAACTGGAGCTTGCTCAGAGCTTGCCTGCTGAAATGGTTGCTGATTCTGGAGGTGACAGTGAAAACGCTACTGGTTAGTACTCCACTGAGTTTCACTCAACAAGTAACTTGCTGCTGTCACCAAACGATGGTGCTTTTCCTGTCCTTCCTACATTCTACTCCACTTCCTGTGTATCTCCCATTACTGTGACTCGTGACTAAACTTGTCTCCCCTGCCAGCAGCAATAGTGAGGTGTGCAGTCCAGCACGCTTGTCAGCACCCAGAAGATGTAAATATTAAGGTGACGGAGAGGTTATTTAAGATATTAAAGCAGGGGGTGCGTAGGAGCAATGAGATCAGCTTCTGAAATGAAAAATGTGGACTGGATGGTAGTGAGAACTTCTCAGGCAGCTTTAGTTTGTCTTGACTTTTTGTTCTCTCTCTGATCACACTGTGCTTTCCTGGTGTGCTGATAAATGCCACACTGAAAAAGGTGAATTTGAAATCTAGAGAAAGTTGCATCACTTTGGTTTAAATCTTGCACTCTTGTGCTGCTTCACAGCATGTTTCCTATTGAAGGAAAACAATTGTGGTACTTAAATACTTAATGTAATTTTTTTTCCCTAGGCAAAGCCCTTTGTTCCTCTCTGTTAAAAATCTTTATATTACAGTTAGCACTGGAATGGTCACAAAAAGCCTTCAAAGCTTGGCCAGTGGAATTAGGCTTGTGTTCCATGATGGTTGTCAAGGTTCTTAACCTGCTTTAACTCCTCTGATGTCTGTTTATGATATTTTAATTAGAACTGATTATTCTGGACACAGATTTTGGAAAGGAGCATGAGTTCACAAGATGCATTTGAGTTCTGCTGTGGCTGAGCAGCTGTACCTGATCTGATTCAGGGCTTGGTCTCTTGTGAAGGATATACATTTTACGCGATGCTACAGTAAAATCACCGAGACCTCATGATGAGAGGGTATGTGAGGCAGTTTCACGTGAGTGTTCTGTTCACAGAACAAGGAACCATTTGGAAGAGATTGAGTCACTGAAAGGTGATGCCGTAAATCAGAATGCAGACAGAAAGCCCCAATATCCAGGTTACATTTTCATGACACATATAATCGAGTCACAGGCTCAACACCTTGTTTCAGCTCATCTGTTTCTATTCTCGTCCTAGGTGATGATGGAACCTGGGTCTTGTGGAGCGCTGAAGAGCGTAAAAAGCTTTTGGATCCTGTGCCAGAATCACTGACTGCTTCTCCCGACTTTCATTTGGAAGCCGGCACTCTACCTGTCATGGAGTTTGAGAAAGACGTCGAGCTGGGTAGGTACGCCAGACGCTGTGGCACAAGGGATTTGTTTGTTGTCATTGGTTTGAAATGGGCTTTGTATTCGCTCTCACCAGTTTCATGTGGGGTAGATGGGGAATAACTTGCACCACTTGTGCCAGCTCATGAGCGTAAACCTTCCTAACAGGGAATGAGACTTACTGCATCAAATGGGAATATTGGACCAACGAAGAATACAAGATGTTTTTTGCCATTCTGGCTAACTTTCCCCCGTTGGATGCAAAAGGATTTGCAATAAAGGTAACACATATGATGGTGGTTGTGCAAGTGTGAAATGGTAACGTCTCCTCAGCCAATATAAAGTAAAATGTAATGGTGGCAAATGAAGTTCAATTTAGTTGGAAGCAGGTTGCAAGTGGTGTCCCCAGGGCTCGGTGTTGGGTCTAGGTCTGTTCAATATCTTTATCGATGATCTGGATGAAGGGATTGAGTGCTTCCTTGGTCAGCTCACAGATGACACTAAGCCAGGCAGTGTGTGGATCTGCTTGAGGATAGGGAGGCTCTGCAGAGGGACCTGGACAGGCTGGATCCGTGGGCTGAGGCTCTGCAGAGGGACCTGGACAGGCTGGATCCATGGGGTGAGGCCTCCTCCTGTTTGCACAGATTGAAAGTTTGACTGGAAAATATCTTCCTTGGCAAAGTGGAGAGGAAAAAAAAAGAGGATGAGAAGAATATGAAGATGAGCAATTCTTGCTTTATTCCAAAAATAAATGTTCTTCTGTACCTTCCTGTAGGTGTATTCTCAGCCTGTGCCGTGGGATTTTTATATCACATGTCAGTTACAGGAGCGTTTGAACACAGACTTCGACCAGAGCTTCAGTGAGAATTGTAGCTGTTACCTGTTTGAGGACGGCTGTGCTGTTCTGCACAGGGATGTAAATCGCTTCACGCTTGCGGTCAGTACGGGTAAACAAAGTATGACTGTAGAAGACAAACTCTTAACAAGTTTCGTTTGTCATTATGATCATTGTTGAGGCTGGTTTCACATGTTTAATCCTGCAATCTAGATCTTCAGGGTTTTGTTTTACATAAATTAGGTTTGTCTATTGTATCCTTAGAGTTGGCTTCTCGATCGTAGATCATCTGCTTCTCGGTCACAAACTTGAACCAATTTTTCACATTTTCGGTGTTCATGAGTGCTTAAACAACCTGAGCCAAGAACCGTGTGTTATTCCACAACACTATTTACATCTAAAACTCTTATTTAACTCAACATCTTTAAATGAGTTCCAGCCTTCAGTTCAATTTCCTCCTCCTGATCTTTTGCCCCATGAGGAGGGCTACAAAGATAGCAGAAGTGTTCCAGCCCTTGGATCATGAGGCCAGGCTGAGAGAGTTGGGGTGGCTCAACCTGGAGAGGAGGAGGCTCTGAGGAAACCTTATAGCAGCTTCCAGGACTAGAAGGAGCCCCAGGAAAGCTGGGGAGGGGCTTTTTACAAGGACCTGTAGTGACAGGATGAGGGGGAATGGCTTTTATTTGGAAGGCGGAAGATTTAGATGAGACATTAGGGAGAAATTCTTCACAATTAGGGTGGCAAAGCCCTGGCCCAGGTTGCCCAGAGCAGTGGTGACTGCCCCATCCCTGGAGGTGTTCTGAGTTGGATGGGGCTTGGATCCAGTGGGAGGTTTCCCTGCCCATGGCAAGGGATGGGATTGAATGGGCTTCAAGGTCCTTTCCAACCCAAACTATTCTACGATTCTGAATAATAATGTCTCTGAGGTAGAATGGCATATAGATACGTGTTTATTCCCCATTTTCAGGATGTTATTCGTGGCTGCACATCCATCATGGAGGAAGTTATCCTACTGGTTGTTTATAATCTTCTGGGTGTGGTAGAGAGGCTCCACAAAGCAGAGATTGTCCATGGAGATCTGCGTCCAGAGGTGTTCTTCCTGGGAGACAGGTTCGTAGCAGAAGGTGGTAAGGCATTGGCCCAGTTTGCCCAGAGCAGTGGTGGCTGCCCCATCCCTGGAGGTGTTAAAGGCCAGGTTGGGTGGGGCTTAGAGCCCCTGATCCAGTGGGAGGTGTCCCTGCCCATGGCAGGGGGTGGGACTGGATGGGCTTTGAGGTCCCTTCCAACTCAGACCATGCTGTGATCTCTAAGCGTCCGTCTGCCAGCTGTTCCCCATCCAGGGGCAATCCTTTCAGTGGTAGTTCTTGTGCTGACCATCAGAGGGGAGCATTGGTTTACCTTTGCTATGCTGTAAAATTGTATTTATAAATACAAAAGCTTGTTGGGTTGTCTTACACTCCATTTGCTTCCTCTTCTCAGTATCTGTGACACTTTCGCTTGTAATGAGGTGACAAGAGCTCTGAAGATCGTGGATTTCTCTCACAGTCTGGATTTGAGATTGCAGTCTCGAGTAATTTTGCCCAACAGCTTTCCAACATCTCAGACCCCTCATGGGCAGCAGCTTCTGGCCAAAAGCTCACTCCCTTATCAGGTGAGTAGATGTTTAGCAGGACATCTTAGTTTGTGTTTCCTTCTCTGTTCTTAAATGACATTTTCCAAACTCTGTGGAAATCTCCAATCAATAAATACTGACTAAAGAGGTTTTATCTGAATAAATCTGTGATGTTAAGTGAAGGGACCAGTAGTGTTCCCAAGCACTGTCATTGCTACATTTATCCGGGACCTATAAGACGACCAGAATTATACTTTCTGAAGCTTCCTTGCTCAGCAGGCCTGGAAGATTGTAATGTAAAGAGTAATTCAGATGAAATGTGTAAACGCAGCAACAGTAGGGGATTGCAGACGTTGATGGAAATTGGATGTTCTGATATTTGTTGTGATTGCAGGTAGACTTGGTTGGTATTGCGGATATTATCCACTTGATGCTGTTCGGGGAACATGTCCAGGTCTATCAAGAGAACTCCATCTGGAAAATGAGCCGAGATGTGTCCAAGTAAGTCTTTTTGCAGAGTAGGCTGCTGGGATAGAACAGACTGCTTCTAACTTCCTTCCCTTTCTTTGCAGTGGTAGAATCTTCAACGCTTAGAACACAGAACTTAGTGCTGTTTTTGCCAAAAGCGAAAGAGAACTTAAGTTAATCTTGTGCTTTATCCTTTGGATATGGCTGTGCGTGGCAATGACGCTGGCAACACCCATCAAAGCACAGGATTCTTTTTCCTATTGCTTTTAGCAATTCCATTTTTCATTTGTATAGGTCGTGTTACTGCTGCCCTTTCTGCTGTAAGTTCTATAAAGACTTAGAAAGTGGCTTGGTCGGCTTTTTTTTTCCGTTAAGGTTTGCTTTTGATTTTGAGGGTTGTATTGACAGGATAACTTCCCTCAAAGAACTTTCTGAGAAACAGAAAGAAGGTTTATTACTTGAAGGCTGCCTGGTGTTAAATGCAACAACCATGACCACCTCATCTTAGGAAAAATTTTTAAAAAAGGACCTCGTTATTTTTAAGTATTAAACAGACTTAAAGAGAGCAGAACTGACTGGTAGAGCCAGTGATCTTACTACCAGTTCAACAAACCACTGCAGCATTGGGGAACTGCAAGGCAGAGCACAGAATGGTTCTTCTAAGGCCAATGGCATTCAGTGACTCCAAACCCACTTAAAAGCTGATGGAATGAACGCAAAGCACTGAGTCAGTGTTGCAAAGACTTCTGGAGACGCAGAATGTGAATTCTGAGCAAGGGTTTTTTTCATCTGTGAGGTTATTATAAGGGTGACAATCTGTTTTTCACGGAAGGGAGTTATATGTTACCATTATTCAAGAATGGATTTGCAGATTTTTCACTTCCAGCTTTAGCTTTTCTATTTTCCCTGTGCTATTTTAAGGAAATTCATCTGTGCAGCGTATGTTGGGTAGTTTATAGAAGCTAAGTTTGAATCTTTAGGGCTATTTTTGTCCCTCATTACTCCTTAGATGCCCTTACCAACACGTAACCACCTCTGCTATGCCTCTTGCTTGCCTGAGAACATGAAAGGAACAGCCTCAATTCTTGCGTGTTATTTTTGTCAGGTTCTGTGTGATCTCATTGTTGTAGAAAAGTCACTTATATTGTAGTACAGGCCAGATTCCTTCTGCGGCTGCTGCTGTTCTGAGTCACTTCCATAAAGCTGAGGCTCAGAACTTGTTCAAAAGCCGATGTAACTCCTGGCTCGAGAGCGAAGTGCTGCAGTAGTCAGCGGTGGTGCAGTCTCCTGATTCAGTGCCAGACTGAGGAGCAAAGGGTTACCTCTGAGAGAGGTTTTCTGAGACTAATGAGTCAGTTAACTTCTTATTCACTTTGTGTGGGTAGATTGGTGAGAGAGGGGTTTGTTACCATTGTAGAATCTTAGAATGGTTTAGCCTGAAAGGGATCTTAAAGCGAGTCCAGTTCTACCCCACTGCCATGGGCAGGAACACCTCCCACTGCATCAGGGGGCTCAAGGCCCTATCACTACAGGCCTTTGTAAAACATCCCTTCCCAGCTTTCCTGGAGCCCCTTTCAGTACTGAAAGCTGGTCTAAGGTCTCAATGGAGTCATCTTCTTCAGGGTGAACAACCCCAACTCTCTCAGCCTGGCCTCACAGCAGAGGTGCTCCAGCCCTTGTGGCCTCCTCTGGAACAGTTCCAACAGTTCCATATCCTTCTTATGTTGGAGATTCCAGAACTGGAGACAGAACTCTGGGTGGGGTCTCAGAGTGGAGTAGAACAGCAGAATCCCCTCCCTTGCCCAGCTAGTCCCACTGCTTTTGCAGTCCAGGACATGGTTGGCCTTCTGGGCTGTGAGTCCATGTTGCCTGCTCATGTTGAGCTTCTCCTCCCCCAGCACCCCAAGTCCTTCTTAGGGCTACTTCCAATCACATTGCCTCCCACCCTGTATTGAAACCATGGATTGCTGCAACCCAGATGTAGGACCTTGCATTTGGCCTCATTGGACCTCATGAGGTTCACACAGCCCCACTTCTGTAGCTTGACAAGGTCCCTCTGGATGCCATCCCATCCTTCTGGGGTGACAACTGCATGAAATTATTACTTCAGACTTCATTTTCCCAGGATGTCCAGTGCCAAATATAAATGGAAATCTTGACAGATGTATTGCGTGTGTGTCTTGTTTCACTGAAAGCTGCTCTCTGCCTTAGGACTGCTGACGGTGACTTCTGGAGTAAACTTTTTGGGCAGCTTCTGAATGCAGATGGTAAGTCCACGGTGCATCTGCTGAGGGAGTTGAGAGAGGAAATCGGTGACATGTTTGACAGCGGTTTCCAAGAACGTCTTTGTGAATCCTTAGCTGTGCTTCCACTGGACCTTTCTGTGATTTCATAGAGGACAGATCCGTTTTGTGTTACATAAAGCGGTTTCTTGTTAGCTTTATTTATTGTTTTTCAAATGATTGTAGCTGTTTCTGCAATACTTTTACATGGGACTGACTAAGGAGCGTTACCTGTGTGCTGATGTGAGATCAGCCTCCTCAGCCTGCTGAGAACTGCTCTGTATCTGAGCAGTTTGCCAGAGAAAATTGTTTGTCATAACTGGCCCTCCCCTTCTCCTGTACCTCCTTAATGTGTTTGATACCTAGTTCACGCTGCTGTCTCTAAAACATCTCTGTCCTATGTTTAGTTGGTCTTTTAATCAATGTTTCATCAATAAAGTTGTATTTTGAGAGCAACTCTGTCATATCAAACATTACTGTCAGATGGTTTCCAAAGACTTGGTTGGTATCTATATTGGAGTGCTTCTGCCTGACTGAGAAGTGACTACAGGATACAAAGCCTCTGATTTGGTGGCAGCTTTCATAACCACACAGGGCTTCTTGGACAATTGAACACAACCTGAATGATTCTGCTTGGATGTGCTCTCATAGAGGATTGGCATAAGAAATTTTCATATATATTATATGAAAAGAAACCCAAGGAATGTAATGGATCCCAGTTGTATCCAGTATCGTGGAGAGCAAACCTTGAACAGAGATACTACCGAGGGCCTGAAAGACCTCCCTGAGCTGTTCTCACATATTGGTGCAATGAATTCATAGGGTAGAACAGAGACCAACCTGTGTGGAAGAGACGCAGAGTTCCTTGGGAGTAGAACTGGGAACATGCAGCACAGACACATCTGCTCTTTCGGTTGCTGCCAGTTCTTCTTCATTATATTTGTTTGGTTTTTTACAGTGAAGTCTCTAATGCCACTGCTAAATGCTTCTTGATTTACAGTATTGGTGAGGAGGGGAGTTTTGGTCTCCAAGCTCTAGCTCTGATCCCAGCGTTCTGCCTGGCTAGAGTGGGGTGGGAACAGGAGACAACGCCTGCCCCTGTTTCTTTCTTATTCCTGAGATAATGCTGCAGTGGAACGTTCTCCAGAGGCTACAGAGAGGGTAGTGGGACAGAAGAGCTAGGCTTTTAACTCTTGCAGCAATGAAGAGCAGCCTGACTGATGCTCCGGATGGGCACTGCACAGAGCAGCCCTGTGAGGAGGAACCCACCCAAATCCAGATACTTTCATCCCAGATCAGGGAATACATGGTCTGCCTGCTTGCTGCCGGGACTCCAGGGTGTTTCTCTGAAGCAAGGTATTTGTAGGGCCCCCCTTTTCCTCTGCTTTGGTATAAACCCTCCACTTTGATTCAGAAACGGTAAAGGAGTTCAGCCAATTCTGTTGTCCACTCTGCTTTAAGAGGAAAGGATTCTGGAAACAACGGCTGAAAGTCATTGAGCCCAAATGCTACAGATAAACAATCTTGGCTGGTTAAATGTGCATAAGATGTACAGATAATGCAAGAGGGGGCAAGAGCCACATCTCTGAGCCATTTTCTGCTCCCTGAGCTCTGGTAGCCCCACCTGCGTTGGAAGCAGTTACTCCCAGTGCTCTCAGGGCTCATCAGGATCACTGCCTGCAGCTGGGAAACAGGTGATACCAGTTCCCCCTCACTATGAATTGTGACCATGGCTATGCAACCTTCTTACTCCTAGACTACGCAGTGCAAATGAGAAGAGAAAGCAGATCTTGATAGCAAAGAAAAGCGAGTAAAAGAAGCCAACAATAAGAATCAGAGTCTAAAATATTAATACTTAAACAGAAGGGACTTTAAAGTGTGTCTGTAGCTACGTCTGCTGCAAGCTCTGGATCTCTAATGCTTGCTAATGCTTTACATCGTCAGCAATTGCGTTGAGGGAATGTGTCAGTGACAAGCACTCATCCCCTGCTGTCCTAAAAAGGTATGGAATCTCAAGGAGATGCAAACCCCTAAACCTGAGATAACTGGTGAAAGTATTACCAGGGTCTGTAGTGATGGGATTAGGGGAATGTCTTTAAATTGGAAGGGGGGAAGGTTTGGATTAATTAGAAATTCTACCTGATGACGGTGGGGAGGCCCTGGCCCAGGCTGCCCAGAGCAGTGGTGGCTGCCCCATCCCTGGAGGTGTTGAAGGCCAGGTTGGATGGGGCTTGGAGCCCCTGATCCAGTGGGAGGTGTCCCTGCCCATGGCAGGGGGTGGGACTGGGTGGGCTTTGAGGTCTCTTCCCCCACAAACCATTCCATGATTCTATGATTAATTAACGCTGCGTTGGTTCTACCAAACCTACTATAAATCAAATCCAACTGTTTTTCAGTTCATGACATTTATCACTGCTTTTAAAAGCAGATAAATGCTTGCACATCAGGAAATAATCTGAATCTTTTCTCTGTGCTGCTGCTGATTTCCCAAATAAATATTCCACAAATGCCTTGGGGCTAAACTGCAGCTTCTGAGGTGCTGCTGTGCCCCCATGATTTCCCCAGCAATGCTTGGTGTTCTTATTCTGAGTGAGTTCTTGCACTGTGGCCTTGAGAACTGGAGGTTGAGTCTCTCATTTAGCCCTGGGCTACGGGCAATGCGGTAACATTAATGTGCGGTTGCTTAAAACGCTTAAAGACCTCTGAAGGAAGGCTGAATGCCTCTTGGTTCTTATTGTTTCATGCTTCTTGCCCCTCTGCTTGGTTAATTTAGCAGAATACCATGTTTAGAACATTAGGAATAAGGTTACACTGCCATTCATTCTTTATCTGATGGAATATTTTAAATGATTAAACGAGGCTGGGAACATTGAGGTCACTGGGTGAGAGCAGGGAAGAGCCTGTTCCTTTTGTTACTTCCAGAAAGGTTTGCTCACTGCTCTCCCTCTGCAATAACCACCATCTAAGGTGATTCCATTATTGATCCTGGTGCTCCACTTGGCAGGCAAGTGGGATCTAGAAGGCAGGATCAGCAGCCAAGGAAAGACAAGCATTTGTCTCTGTTCAGCGCCTGGGCCGAAGCTTCAGTTTGTTTTTCCGGTGCTTTGGATCCTCTTGATGCACAGTACTTCTCCAGAATCTCTTGGATCGTGCAGATCCTTTCAAAAAGCTCAACCAGTACTGTGTTTTAAGAGACTACTTTAAATAATCATTCACCCAGGAATCGTTCATAGGGGAAAAAAGTGATGGAGTATTGCAAAATTCAGTGGTGCCTGGGGACGTTCCTCAATATCCAGTGCAAACAGATACAGTGAAGGCCTCTGGACCATTCTGTGCCACCCGGAGAGCTGCAGCTAATCCCAAACAGCCAGCCTGGATTAGTCCTGTACCTGCAACATGAACCGAACTGAATACAACTTGTACTTTCATTAGTCTGTTCCCATGGATTATAGACCAGATCTGCTGATATCGTTATATCCCTGAACAAGAGCCCCTTCCCAACTCTCCTGGAGCCCCTTTCAGTCCTGGAAGCTGCTCTAAGGTCTCCCCACAGCCTTCTCCAGCCTCAACAACCCCAACTCTCTCAGCCTGGCCTCGTACAGGAGGTGCTTCAGACCTCGGATCATCTCTGTGGCCTCCTCTGCACTTGCTCCAACAGCTCCACGTTCTCCCTGTGACGAGGACTCCAGAACTGGACGCAGGGCTCCAGGTGGGGCCCACAGAGCGGAGCAGAGGGGCAGAATCCACTCCCTCTCTGGTCCCACTACTCTGGATGCAGCCCAGGGCTGCGAGCACACTTTGCCAGCTCAGATTGAGCTCTTCACCCACCAGCACCACAAGTTCTTCTCTTGGTGGCTGCTCCCAATCCACTTTGTTAAACTCTGCATGTGATGCTGGACAAATAATTCAAATCCTGGGGTTTTCTTGTTTATTGAACCGGTATTATACTTTAACGTATCTTTTTATATCTAACTTAACCTATTTATAACTGTTACACTTCTGTGGAGGAGAAACGGTTCCTAAAACCAAAGTAACCCTGCTGATTCAGGTGCTGGTTTCCTAACCTCCATTTGGATTGGTGAGTTCTGTTGCTCCCCACCCTGCTGTGCTCTGGGCACCTGAATCGTGCAGTGCAACAGGAACATCAGCCAGGGGTTGGTTTTGATCTGAGTATCCAGAGGGTGAAATAGTGGAACCGTTGCTGTGGCTGCTGCTGCTGCTCAAGCTGGGGCGCAGCTTTCGACCAACTCTCCAGATCGGCGCTGTTTTCTTTAAAAATGAAGCTTTTTTTTTCAACTCAAAACTGAATTTTTGTCCTTGACCTGTATCTTGTTGAAATAATTCTCCTCAGCATCCAGCTTTTAGGAACATCACTGCCCTGTCACATTTGGAGAGATAGATGGCTGCGTGCTTGGTTTAGGCACCATACACATAAATAATCCTCTTTTGACATCTATGACAGCTTCCCTGTCATGTTCTTAAACCGCCCTTTATCCCTTCCACTTTATTTGAGCTGCTTTCTAAACTGATTTTTTGGTTCAAGTCTAACTTTAGCATCTTCCTTTTTCTATCTTTTCTGCATTTTGCAGTTTTTATATGCTCTAAATGTTCCATTATAAGAGGTGTGCATTCATGTGTGATGGCACCCCATGTAGTCAAGGCGAACCCAACAGTCACTTCCAAGTGATTATAAGCAGCATTTACATAGAAGAGGGTGCTTATCCCCTCTCTTTTTCCTTTCGGAAGTGGCTGTATTTCAGTAACACTGCACAGATTTTTCAGGCCAGAAGTTCCTCTGCAAACACAAGTGTTAGATGACCTCAAAAATAGCTCGGAGCTGGAGAGCTAAATCCAGCTCTAATGAATGAAGTCCGAGAGCATTCAGCAATTTCACGGGCTCAGGATATTTTCTAACACGACGACTCATTTCTGAGACTTGTTGACAGCAACATCCAGAATGGAGCTGCTGCCTTTTCTCCACCCACCCCAGCAGAGAGTGGGGGGAGAGAAGCAGCTCTTTATAAATAGCTCTGTTCTTGTATTTGTAAATTCAGTGCTTTTTGTGACAGTGACATCACCCCCTTCTCCATGGCAACTCCCAGCGATGTCAAAACTGCAGAGCACCAGCGGAGAAACTTCAACTGGCAAATGTACCGGTTGATTCAAGATGATTTAATTGAGAGATAGCAGAGGGGGTGAGAAACATGAGCAAACGCGCTCCTGTCAGCCCCGCTTCTCTGGGAAGCTGTATCCCTAAGGATCCTGCAACTCTGCCCCAGCTCCTCTTTCTGTAAGTCAGGAGGAGGCAGAGGTGGGTGGGAGACATCTTCCTCCCCATCTCCGGTGGGGCTGGAGAGCAGCACTCAGGTGACTAAGCAGGAGGAACAGGACTGACTCACTCCCCAGTTATTTTCTCTCTGCCCCCCCATCATGCTTTCTGTTTGGTTTTTTAGCTTTCACCCAACAGCTTGGATTTTTCCTCAGGCCCTGATGTAAAAGAATTTGCAGCAGCCATTCTTGTTACCTAATGTTCATGAAAATGGCTTTGGGGGCTGCGCCCCAAGCAGTGAAGCCAGCAGGGAGGGAGGGGATTCTGCCTCTCTGCTGAGACCCCACCTGGAGCCCTGTGTCTAGTTCTGGAGTCCACAACATAAGAAGGACATGGATCTGTTGGAGCAAGTGCAGAGGAGGCCACTGAGATGATTCAAGGGCTGGAGCGCCTCTGCTATGAGAGGCCGAGAGAGTTGGGGTTGTCCAACCTGGAGAAGAGAAGGCTGTAGGGAGAGCTTAGAGCAGCTTTCAGGACTGAAGGGGCTCCAGGAAAGCTGGGGAGGGGCTTTTTATAGGTGTCTGGAGTGACAGGATGAGGGGGAATGGCTTTAAATTGGAAGGAGGAAGATTTAGATTTCCTTAGGAAGAAATTCTTCACTGTGAGGGTGGGGAGGCCCTGAGCCAGGTCTCCCAGAGCAGTGGTGGCTGCCTCATCCCTGGAGGTGTTGAAGGCCAGGTTGGATGGGGCTTGGAGTCCCTGATCCAGCAGGAGGTGTCCCTGCCCATGGCAGGGGGTGGGACAGGATGGGCTTTGAGGTCCCTTCCAGCACAAACCGTTCTATGATTCTATCCAGGTGAGGAAATAAAAGCCAGTTCTAAAAGCAAGAAAAATGAATTGTCTCTTGGATACAACATCTTGGCAACAACAACAACAAAAAGCTCTCTTTTCCGAGTGTTGTCCAGGAGATACAGGAGCAGCTGACATGCCAGGAAATGGTAAATAATTGGCTTCTTTATCAGACTACCTGTGGAAAACCCCCAACTGCCTCCCGGGCAGCCCTGCTGGGTTTGACTTGATTTCCCAATCAGGTGGGGGAGAAGCTTCTTCAGTCGCTGCCTTGATTGCAGGATTGGAATCTGCTGGGTTCCACCTGGGACCCGAGCAGAAGGTGGTGGTCACAGCTGTGGAGTTCCAGCCGGTGCAGCTTGCCCCTGCTTCCATCAGCTTAATAAATCCGTCCCAGTTTACACCCCTCTGAAGTGTGAAGCCTGAGAAGAGTTTCCCTTCCTCCTCCTGCAGGGTGCCAGGAGAGCTGCTGCTGGAATTGAGCCTGAAGAGGTGTCAGCTCGCTATTAGAGTTTGCATTTGGCAATTGCCTGCTCCGGGAGGCAGGCGGGTTCTGCCGGATCAGCACACCGCCCCCGGCTCCGGCCGCCCAGCAGGACCGCAGCAAGGCTCGCACAGCGAGAACCACCGCTTGGCTTCGCCTCGGCAGGGCGAGCGCTGCGTTTGCTGCAGTGGGCTGCGGGTCAGACCCCTCGGGGGCACAGGAGGCGTTAATAACCAAGTGCGAGGTTTTGTTTTGTCTGTGGACTCCCTCCCCGCCCCGGGGGAAGCTCGAAGCATCCTCTGCTTTCAAGGCTTTAATTGCGGGGCAGCGCAGCTGCAGCCTTTGCACACCTGAAGCTCGCTTTGCCTCTCGTGCAAACCAGCCCGGAGCTCCATCCGCTCCGCTGAGCTCACGCGATAAAATAAGGTCCTGGAAAGCATTGATTCACGGCGTTACGGAGCCCCCGAAAGCGGTGTGTGCCTACAGCGAGCGCTCACCGGGGGGTTGAGGGGCTTTCTCCTCCTGCTCTGCCCTGTCTGCCAGCTGTGAGGTGTTATCCCCCCGGGGAGGTCTCCAGCCCCGCTGCTGGAGGGGTGAGGGGCTCTGCTCTCCTCCCAGGGCTGTGTCCGTGTCCTGCGCTGGGGCTGCACCAGGAGCCCCGGAGAGGCAACTGCTGAGAGTTTCTGCCTGAAGCAAGGGATGCTTCCCGTGTTTGAGACAAGCAGCGACCTGCACTCGGCAGGAAGGAGGCACTGAATTCACTCCAGGAGCGTTTCTCGGAGCCCTTCTTTCCAGGTGAGGAAAGCGCTGGGGAGCGGGTGGGGCAGCTCAGCGCTGACATTCAGGTGCCTTCTAGAGTATTTTTACTTTCCGGAGCGGCGACAAATCTCCCCGCGCTCCGTTTTTTAGGCTGGAAATGCAAAGAACTAATTTTCTGAGGTCTGAAGCCATAGAAAAGATGGTTTTAAGGCTGTCTTTTGCTTGTCTGTGTTCTAGTGGTGAATAAACGCCCCTGGTTGTGCTTCTAAAGCAGGTACTTAAATAGAACGATGGGTGTTGGAGGAACGATGGGGAATGAAAGGGAAATTTAGTGAACAGGCATGAGCTTATGGTTTATTAATTGTGTTTAGTGCTTTTGAACCTTGAGAGAGCGTTAGTTGGTCTGTAGGAGGCAAAGTGAAGATGGTTCCTGCCTGGGGAACCTGGGAGTTCTTAATAGGCTTGGTTTAAAGTAATGCTGTTGAAACAAGGACAAGGAGATGGGGTGCTTTTAAAGCAGCTGTTTGAATTACACCTGACCAACCAGTTCATTGCTGTTGAAATGTGTTTGTGGAGAGAGCAGACAGCAGGAGAGCTGCTTGTCCCAGCTGCAGGCGAAATCTGTTCGAAAAGCCTTGTCTGAGGAAGGGAAAAAACATTTGGAATGCATGGAGATGGCTCTGGAAAACCTGGTGAGTAACATCTGAAATGTCTTTTATCCTCAGTTTTCCATCCTAATTCCCTCCTGGCTGTGAACCCTCCAGACTGAGCATTGTACAGTCAAGTTTGGAGTAGGAATGAGAGTCCTTCATTGGAGTACTGCGGAGCAGGGAGCCTAGAAGGGTGCTGGAGCATGAATGAATGAATGCACTTGCAGAGCCTGGGAGGACAGGCAAGATGTAGGTGTGAATCCACTCTTCCTCCTTCCACACTGGTTAATATATGCAGTTCAGTTGCTCCTGGAAAAGAAATAAAAGGTGCTCATAAAAGCAAAAAACTTATATTTAGGGAAGCCAACTTTTCCACCTAGAGCTGAGAAGGAGGAAAAAGCCTTGTCAAGCCTGAGAGGTGCAATCAAAATGATCTGAGACTCTTTGCCTCCTTCCCTAGGAGGCAGGGAACGGAGCAGTGCCTGGAGGGGAGGGGGGATTGCCTGGGGAAGGGAGCTTGTGCCCAATATTCCAGCAGGGAATGGTGGCCAGGAGGGGTTTGGTGCCAGCAGTTGCGGAACTTTGGGCTGTCTCCGCAGGCGGCTTTGCAGGTGCTGGAACAGTTGATGCTGTTGCTGCAGTTTGATTCCGCTTTGTAGAAACAGTTGAGATGAGGCTGTTCCTGCCAACTCCACAGCGAGGAGGCATCGGTTCTGCCTCTGACACCTGGGGAGCATGAATAAATAACTCTTAAAACACAAATCTAGGGCAGCTTCCGAGGGTCCTGTGTGCTGTGGTCTAGGATATGCTATGATCTGATTCATTATCCAGGGGCGGCAAAGGCTTTGAAGAGGTATTTACCCAGCATGTGGACACAGTGAGTGTCCAGCTCCCAAAGAAAATGCACCTTGACATCTTGTAGTTGCATCTTTGGAGAGGACAGATGAAACATAAAGGGTAGAGGAGCAATGGACAAGGAAGAGGGGCTTCAGAGGAGCAGGGAAACCAAAGAGGTTCCAGCAGCAGCAGCAACGTGCTCTGAGGTGGTACACAGAATGGCATAGGGTGGCTTTGGGGATATGGAAGATGCTGCCACTTTTAGCAGCATCACTTGACACCAATTTAAACTGGAATTCTGAATAACCAGTGTTAATCATGGGAATGATTTGGGTTTAAGGAACCTCAAAGCCCTTCCAGTCCTACTCCCTGCCATGGGCAGGAACACCTCCCACTGGATCAGGGGCTCCAAGCCCCATCCAACCTGGCCTTCAACACCTCCAGGGATGGGGCAGCCACCACTGCTCTGGGCAGCCTGGGCCAGGGCCTCCCCACCCTCACAGCAAAACATTTCTCCCCAAGATCTCATCTCAGTCTCCCCTCTTTCAGCTCCAAACCCTTCCCCTCATCCTGTCGCTGCACTCTCTGATCAAGAACCCCTCCCCAGCTTTCCTGGAGCCCCTTTCAGTCCTGGAAACTGCTCTATCTTCTATCTGATGGTTGTTGACTTTGGTAACACCTTGTATTTCTTCTGCTGATAAGATTTAGTGGGAGAAGGGGCTTTTTGCAGTTCCTGAGAACCGCAGAGGGGGGTATTAACAGGAGAAATCAAACGATACTGCTGGAGAACACAAAGCACAGCGAGCTAGATAAAGGTGCTCCTAATTGAGGAGGAGGATTGGTATTTAATTAAAACTACTGCTAAAAAGCAGGCTCTTAGTAGTAAAATAAATAATAGCAGGACATGAGTAATTCCTCTTGGGGGAATGTCGGAGACAAAATTACACTGTTGTAATAATGAAAGGGGCGTGTGTGCGATTGCTCAGAGGAATAGGAACAGGAGAGAATGGGTTTTTTTACTACTGAGAAGTTCAAATGTGGTTCAAGTCCAAAGGGACCGAAACCTGTTAAAGCACATGGCGTGTCGGGCCGTTTCAGAAGGCAGAGTTGTCTGGGTTATTCAACCTGCTGGTGATGCTTTACTTGGTGTTCCCAGCAGAGAGGAGGGAGATTGAGCTCCATCTCTGCATTAGCAGCGATACCAGGTGAAGTGTGTCACTTGATAGAGTCATGGAAAGGTTTGGGTTGAAGGGACCTCTAAGCCCACCCAGTCCCATCCCCTGCCATGGGCAGGGGCACCTACCACTGGATCAGGGGCTCCAAGCCCCATCCAACCTGGCCTTCAACACCTCCAGGGATGGGGCAGCCACCACTGCTCTCTGGGCAACCTGAGCCAGGGCCTCCCCACCCTCATGGCAAAACGTTTCTCCCTAAAATCTCATCTCAGTCTTCTCTCTTGCAGCTCAACACCATTCCCCTCATCCTGTCCCTGCCCTCCCTCATCAAGAGCCCCTCCCCAGCTTTCCTGGAGCCCCTTTCAGTCCTGGAAGCTGCTCTAAGGTCTCCTCACAGCCTTCTCTTCTCCAGGCTGAACAATCCCAACTCTCCCAGCCTGGCCTTGGACAGGAGGTGCTCCAGCCCTCAGATCATCTCTGTGGCCTCCTCTGCACTTGCTCCAACAGCTCCATGTCCTCCCTGTGCTGAGGACTCCAGAACTGGATGCAGGCTCCAGATGGGTCTCGTGGAGTGCAGCAGAGGGACAGAATCTCCTCCCTCCCTCCCTGCTTGTTGCAGGTTACTCTGCTGTTGATGCTTAACTTGATGTTCCCAGCAGAGAGGTGGGAGTTTGAGCTCAATCTCTGCTGCAGCAATGATGACAAGTGCAGTGTGCGCTTGCACTCCTGCTGCTCTGTGTGTTTTTAGGGAATTAGAAGTATTTCAGTCCCCAACTTAGGACAACTGCACCATATGTCGTGCATCTGGAGGCAAGAAAGGACTTTAAACAGTCTTTTGCTTCTTTATTTCCCTCCCACCCCTCACTTCTGATCGTGAAATCACTTCTGAGCTCTGTCTGCATTCCTCAAGCCGTGGTGCCCGTTCTGGGGAGGTGGTTAAAGAGTGTAAGCTCATTAATCTCTCTCAACTCAGTAATACACAGTGACAGAACAGAATTTCTTTTCCGTAGCTGGCTTGCCTAATGCAGCACTTCAGTTTTTGTTACTCCTTCCATTTCACCCATTTCATTTCTCTGACGTCCATCTGTTGGCCAGACAAGGGTTAGAAAAAAAAAAATAGGAAAAACTCCTAAAATCCCAGAATACAAAAGAGGTTAAAAAGAAAAAACAAACCACAAGGAAGCATAAAGAGGATTTGACCAAGACCAGAGGAATTGGGACACTGGAATGGGAACTGCTGTTGCCCAGGGGAGGAAAGTGAGAGGAGGTGCTGGATGCTTGGGGACTAGAAAAGCAGGTAGAACATTTTCCTCTTTATTTTATTCCTCCTTTGCTCACCTACTGGCCCAAGCCTGGAAGAAGAACTTGACCAACCAACCACCTCTGCAGTGAAGCCAGGCTGAGGGAGTTGGAGTTGTTGAGCCTGGAGAAGAGAAAGGCTTTGAGGAGACCTTAGAGCAGCTTCCATGACTGAAAAGGGGCTCCAGGAAAGCTGGGGAAGGGCTCTGTGATCAGGGAAGGCAGGGATAGGATGAGGGGAATGGTTTGGAGCTGAAAGAGGGGAGATTGAGATGGGATTTTAGGCAGAAATGTTTTATTGTGAGGGTGGGGAGACCCTGGCCCAGGTTGCCCAGAGCAGTGTTGGCTGCCCCATCCCTGGAGGTTGAAGGCCAGGTTGGATAGGGCTTGGAGCCCCTGATCCAGTGGGAGATGTTCCTGCCCATGGCAGGGGGTGGAACAGGGTGGCTTTGAGGTCCCTTCCAACCCAAACCATTCTATGAACACCAGTGTGTGTTTTATTATGAAGTGCCCAAAATCCAGGTATTTCCTCAATAGCAGCCACAACCAGGAGTGTCTTGTCTACCAACGTCACTGTGGCTGGTGAGGTGGTACAGGGCCTAACCCACTTGTGACCTCACTTTATACATTTTGGTTACTGATGAAATCAACCCAATGCTCACTCTTCGTCTTGGGGCCCAAATATTCCGTAACAGTCTCTAGCTTTGCCATCCAATTTCCCACACCTTTCACTCCCCACTCGGGAACTCTGATTTCTGCCCATTAATTGTACGAGAGCCCAACTTGGACAGCTGGTGCAGCATGAGCAACTCAAGGATGACTTGCCCATAGAGACTTCTTTCCAGAGTCAGTTGGAGCATCTGTTCTTCCAAGCTGATCCAAAATCCCTTGAAACCAGTGGTTTTTTTTCCTCCAACTTCCACAAATGCCAGAGAGATTCTTATTCTATGCTGGATGTCACAGGGAAGAAGTTAATTTCTGACATTATCATATGCATTTATGTACTTTCTTGGACAAGGCCCAAAGCGCTCATTAGAAAGCGTAACACCCGGCTTAATTCCTCCAGAAACCAATCATAAGGCTAGTATGAATTTTTAATAAGCACCGAATCAAGACCCAGATGTTTTTTAAAGCCAAATTATACTGATCTTAGTTATTTTAAGCTCTGTGTAGTGCCTTCTGGCCACTGCATGCATTAACCCTTCTGTTCCTTGTCCAGTTACAAGAAAAGGCTTTCACATCATAGAATGATGGAATGGTTTAGCTTTGAAGAGACCTCAAAGCCCATCAAGTCCTACCCCCTGCCATGGGCAAGGATGCCTCCCACTAGATCAGGGGCTTCAAGCCCTTCAACACCTCCAGGGATGGAGCAGCCACCACTGCTCTGGGCAACCTGGGTCAGGGCCTCCCCACCCTCACAGCAAAACGTTTCTCTCCAAGATCTCATCTCAGTCTCCCCTCTTGCAGCTCAACACCATTCCCTTCATCCTATTCCTGCACTCTCTGAACAAGAGCCCCTCCCTAGCTTTCCTGGGGCCCCTTTCAGTCCTGGGAGAGCTGCTCTAAGGTCTACCGACAGCCTTCTCTTCTCCAGGCTGAACAACCCGAACTCTCCCAGCCTGGCCTTGGACAGGAGGTGCTCCAGCCCTCAGATCATCTCCGTGGTCTCCTCTCCACTCTCTCCTCCCTGTACTGAGGACTCCAGACCTGGACACAGGGCTCCAAGTGGGGTCTTACCAGAGCAGAGAGGATTTTATTTATAGTAACAATACAAAGCCCAAACTGATTTAACCCTTCACCCACCTCCTCTTTCTTGTAGAACCCAAAGTTTTTGGTGCGTGCAGCTGTGTTGATTGTCTGCATGGATGGTCTGCAGGCAGCTGGGCAGTTGTTCTTGCGCGACCAGGGGGAATAAACCCCAGTGAGTGGCATGCAGTGGTGCTGAAAGAGGGGAAAGCAAATGTTTGGTTCAGCCTCAGAGACTGGAGGAGGCTGAGATCAGTTTTGGATACTAATCTGCTTTGCAATGGTCAACCTCTTCCCTGGATTCCATTCAAACAGTTGCTCTGCCCTAACAACCTTCCCTCCAAAAAGCTACCTGGACACCCTACAGAGCCTGCTTTTGTGCTTGCTGGTGGGTTGTGGTGGTGGGAGGGGACCGTGACACCTGTTCCCTGGCAAAAGGACTAAGGGTGAGCTCTCTGAGGTGGGTTGGACACGTGGGTTGTGATGTCCAGGAGGGCAGATGTTCCCCGTCTCCAGAAGGCAGGGAGTGGGATGAGACCCTCCAGTGCTGCTTGGAGCCACATGGCTGGATCCTGACAAACAGAAGCTCAGAAGCTCCAGCCCTCAAATTATTCTAGGCTCTTGAGAGTTGGGTTTGAATGTACCCAGAGGTAGAGAGTGACTAATAACAGCAAACAGTGTTAGGCTCCTGCTGCCGTTATTCTAGCCACTAGGAATTCTCTGGATTCTGGTTAATACTTGTGCAATAGCTGCCTGACCTAGTTATTCCGAGCAGAAGCTTGAGTCTCTATTCCTCTTTTGTCAGCCAGGGATTTCAATCTGCGTTTCCATAGCATCTTTGCGCATCACAGTGTGCTTGAAGAACACGAGCTTAAGAATCATAGAATGGTTTAGGATGGAAGGGACCTCAGAGCCCATCCAGTTCCACCCCCTGCCATGGGCAGTGACACCTCTCGCTGGATCAGGGGCTCTAAGCCCCATCCAACCTGGCCTTCAACACCTCCAGGGATGGGGCAGCCACCACTGCTTAGGGCAGCCTGGGCTAGGGACCCCCACCCTCACAGTAAAACGTTTCTCCCCAAGATTTCATCTCAATCTCCCCTCTTTCACCTCAAAACCTTTCCCCCTTGTTCTGTTCCTGCACTCCCTGATCCAGAGCCGCACCTCAACTTTCCTGGAGCCCCTTTCAGTCCTTGAAGCTGCTCTAAGGTCTCCCCACAGCTTTCTCTTCTCCAGGCTGAACAACCCCAACTCTCTCAGCCTGGCCTCGTACGAGAGGTGCTCCAGCCCTCAGATCGTATCCGTGGCCTCCTCTGCACTTGCTCCAGCAGCTCCATGTCCTCCCTGTGCTGAGGGTTCCAGGTGGGTCTCGCAGAGCGGAGCAGAGATGCAGAATCCCCTCCCTCCCTGCTGGTCCCGCTGCCCTGGATGCAGCCCAGGACATGGGTGGTTTCTGGTGTGTGAGCACATGTTGCTGGCTCCTGTTGAGCTTCTCACCCACCAGCACCCCAAGTCCTTCTCCTCAGGGCTGCTCTCAATTATGTCCCCACTAAGACAGTAGTGAAACCATGGATTGCCCTGAACCAAGTGTAGGACCTTGCACTTGACCTGGTTGAACCTCATGAAGTTCACACAGCCCCGCTTCTCCAGCTTGTCCAGGTCCCTCTGGATGACATTCCGCTTCTGTTCCATGGGTGTTGGGCTTTGTCACAGCTGCTTTCCCAGTGGGCGGAATGACTTTCCCATGGTGAACTTACGGATTTGTGGGAGAGGTCAGGGACACTGCCTTTCTGCTGTGATAGTGTCCATTGCAGACTGATTGCCCTGACTCTTGTGGGAAGCAGCAGATGCACCTTTTGGAGAGGGTGGCACAGACTTGTCTGGTGGAGTGTGACGTTACTTCTATTATAACAGAACATGTCTGTGAATTATTGCAAGTAGAAGATCTGGAAGAAGCGCGAGGTGGCTGCGATCCAGGCTGTATTGATATTATCTGGAGGGAATGTCTACCAAGCCACAGGAATTTAACCAGTAGCAAAACAGCGTGTGCTGTGTTTAGGTGATCTTCTGGAGTTTTGGTTTCAACCTCTTGTTAGAGTAGGGGTTAAAATTTTTACTGTCTAATGGTTTCTTACTCTCTTCAAGCTTAATCTACTTTCTTGCTTGTGTTTGAAGCTCCTGCCTGGTGTTCTCAGCCTGGCAGAATGTGTAGGTCCAGGTTGCTTCCTTGCTTTGCTCTGCCATCAGAGTTGCCCTGCCAAGGAGAACCTGGCACTAAGTTCGACTCAGTGGTGCTGGGAGCTTGGAGGAGCACAAATGTTCTTTCATGTCACCCAGTGCATGTTGTAGTTGCTGGTGTGCATCTGGGGAAAAGGGACTGCAAGTACTCACCAAATTTGAGCATGGAGAAGTGTCCAGATCTATAGCATCATACAGTGCTCTGGCAGAGGTGAACTTGCTAAACCAACCTCCAGTTATTCAGCTCTGGTGCGTTTGGTTTTTGGTTTGAATTGGGCCAAAAAAGTGAAACCTAGATTAGACCATAAACCACTCATGTAGTGGGAGTGCAGTCATGGCTTTGTCCTGCCGGTATCTCCAGGATCCTGCCTTTAGAGTTAGAGCCATGGAGATGATCAAGGGCTGGAGCACCTCCTGTATGAGGACAGGCTGAGAAGAGTTGGGGTTGTTCAGCCTGGAGAGGAGAAAGGCTTTGAGGAGACCTTAGAGCAGCTTCCAGGACTGAAAGGGGCTTCAGGAAAGCTGGGGAGGGGCTCTAGATCAGGGAGGGCAGGAATGGGACAAGGAGGAATGGTTTTGAACTGCAAGAGGGGAGATTGAGATGAGATTTTTTAGGCAGAAATGTTTTGCTGTGAGGGTGGGGAGGCCCTGGCCCAGGTTGTCCCGAGCAGTGGTGGCTGCCCCATCCCTGGAGGTGTTGAAGGCCAGGTTGGATGGGGCTTGGAGCCCCTGATCCAGTGGGAGGTGTCCCTGTCCATGGCAGGGGGTGGGAATGGATGGGCTTTGAGGTACCTTCTGACCCAAACCATTCCTTGATTCTTTTCTATGATTCTACAGTGTCAGCAGCGCACGAGAAGCAGGAGGAGAGCCCTGACATCAGAGCAGACAACCCAGCTAGTGCTCTCTTGAACCTTTCTGCCCACCTCTGAAGGCAGCAGCCCTGGGGAGAGGCAGCTAAACTGTAAGCAGTTATTTAAAGCGAAACTGCCTCTGGATGGCTCCTTCTTTATCTCCAGTGCTGGCTAATGTCATGCCTTGATTATGAGACTTGCAGACTTGATTCTTATCTTGTGCTTCCTCCCACCAGTTGATGCTGATGCTTTGTTAATTCACAACACGCCCTTTCTCCTGGTAACCCCTTTGTTGATGCATTTTTTCTTCCCTTTCCTGGCCAGCTTACTTTGGATTTTGAGAGCCATAAAAGAGAAGAGGGGCCACTCTTCTTTGATGGAAGCAAATTTGTGCCTCCTGGCAAACCCTAGAGCTCAGAGGAGCTCTGCTAGAAGGTTTAGCTCTGAATCACAACCAAGCTCCGTGCCTGGAACAGCATTAGTCCTCAGCAGGATTTCCTGAGTGCATCAAATTCTCTCTGCCTTGATATCGGGCTTCTCCTGGAAGTTTTGTTGAAGGAAGATAAATTTTTCTGAACAGCTTGCCCATTTCCCACAACTTCCAAACTGAGGTGGCCAAGTCTATTTCTGATGGCTTAGGTAGAAGAAAGCTGTTGTAAGTGGTAGAGTTGGTCTTGCTGTCTCTCTATTTTTTCCATAGAAGTTTTTGAGTTGGAAGGGACCTCAAAGCCCATCCAGTCCCACCCCCTGCTGCCATGGGGATGGATAATTCCCACTGGATCAGGGGCTCCAAGCCCCATCCAACCTGGCCTTCAATACCTCCAGGGATGGGGCAGCCACTACTGCTCTGGGCAATCTGGGCCAGGGCCTTCCCACCCCCATAGCAAAACATTTCTCCCTAAGATCTCTTCTCAGTCTCAGCCTGTCCTCGCAGCAGAGGTGCTCCAGCCCTTGGATCATCTCCATGGCCTCACTCCAACAGCTCCATGTCCTCCCTGTGCTGAGGACTGGACACAGGGCTCCAGGTGGGGTCTCACGACAGCAGAGTAGAGGGGCAGAATCCCCTCCCTTGACCTGATGGTTATTGTTCTTCTGATGCAGCCCAGTCTTGCCTGTTGGCAAAGTAAAACATTGAAAAGTGTTTCTTCTCTCACAAAATTCTGCTCCAGTGGAGAATGAAGTGGGCTTCAATGGGATCTAGTGCAGGAGGAGCATGGGATGTGAGCTCCTGGTGCTCTCCTGACACAGTGGTGTGGATGGACAGGGCGAGAAAGAGGTGAGATTAGTGGATTTGATCTGAAATGTGCTCCGCCTTGTCTCTGGGGAGGGGCCATGGAGCTCGGAATGGCCTTTGATGGGAAGATAAATTAGTTTAGTTGATGCACCCTGCAACACTTCTTGCTGGAGATGGGACCTGAGTGAACAACATCGAGTAGAGCAGCTGTAGGAGGAGCAGGGTGGTTATAGGAATGTGTGATTGTTGATATCAGCTTGTGCAATTCTCTAGGTAAGAAGGGAGCAGTGGGCAGGGAAGGAGCAGCAAAAGGTTTAATAAGGGGACAATAGCTAAAGGGAAAAATTAGTGGTCATAGAATTAGAGATTGGTTTGGATTGGAAGGGACTGCGAAGGTTGTCTTGTCCAACCCCCCTGCAGTGAGCAGGGACACTTCCCACTGGACCAGGGGCTCCAAGCCCCATCCAACCTGGCTTTGAACACCTCCAGGGATGGGGCAGCCTCCACCTCTCTGGGCAACCTGGGCCAGTGTTTCAACGCTCTTATTGGGGACTATTTCTTCAAAGGGTGTAGAACTGCTGGGACCAAATGTGTGAACAGAAACACTGGGAAGTGTCCTACTTTTCCACAAAGATCGTAGGCAGCAGCGGTTCCCACCAACTCAGAGCTGCCTTGGTTTCACCTAAGCTTGTGTCTTGAGAAGTAAAATCAGGCTCTTTGTTTATAAAGAGCATGTGTCTTGTTCTAGAAGACTGCCTTAGTATGCAAGCCCATGAAATACAGTGCGTATGCAAATCTGAAGCCAGTTCCAAGCCTGAGTGACTCCTCATAGACTATAAATGATGTTTCTTTGTGACACTCCCAAAGCTGTGGTTGTGCAGACGACTCTGCGCTGCCTGGCACATCAGTGAAGCGCAGATGCCAGAGATGACAGTGATGGTTTGCACTCAGAGTTGCGTTTCCTCCACACCTACCAGGATCATGCTCTGTTTCCTCATCTCTGATCCTCCACCATGCTGTTTTGCCCTCAAAAGCTCCATCTTTTGGAGAAAGCAAGCTGTCATCTCTCTTGATTGTCATTTATTGTTCACTACTATTAATGTGACTTCTCCTTTTCTTGATTCCATCTATGTCTGGGCTCTGCCCTGTATGAGGAGCCAAGCCCATCTCCAGACAGAAAGGAACCTGGCTGGCTTCATTTCCACCACCCCAGGGACGCTGCTGGGAGGTAGCAGGCAGGAAAGCTCAGGCGCTTTGGCAGGCAAGGACCTGCTGTGCAATGCAGACATGATGACTGTGCCTTCAGCAAGGAGTCTTCCCCAACTGAGCAGGTCTGGCAGTGAGGATGTGAGCGTCAGCCCATCAGCTCCCGTGCCAGTGTTCCTTTATGTTCTCTGTGTGAACCCCAGTTCTGCTCTTTCACGTGGTATCACTGTAGATCTTGCGCATTCCAATGAGATCCGTGACTCTGGTTGTTGTACAGAGACACTGCAGCTGAGTTGGATGAATGGATAGGAAGGAAAATGGGAATGAGGGAATGTGGCTAAAAGTTCACTGGGATGACCCACCTCTGCTGGCCAAGCAACTCTGAGCAGGAATGATGACAGCCTAATGATTATTTGTAGCATGTCATTCATTTATTTGTTTTAAGGGTGGTTCAACAAAGCAAACATTAAAAAAAGAACAGTCATGGGGGTGGATTTTTAAGGCTTTTATCTCTGCTCTTTGGACCTGAAGACATCTTAGGGTTAAGCCAGCGTTGTTAGTGGTTTGGAGAGGCCAGGAACCCTCTTTATTTGGCAGCTGATGGGTTTGCTGACATGAACCCTAACCTGTCCTAGGCTGTAATCCCCAAAGTGTCCTTGTGTGCCATCATTCCACCTTTGCCAATCCACCAGCACCAAGCACTGGTGGAGCTGGTGTCCTACTGACCCTAAGTCGCTCCTGGAAGCTGTTTCCAGGAGTGAGGAAACCCTGAGGCGCGGCACAGGCAACGCAACAGGATTACAGGGTGATCCCAGGCTTCAGACCTCGCAGCCCTGACTCATGCTGGAGCACCAGGAGGAAAGCAAAAGCGCCAGGTCATGTGCTGCTCATCTGCAATGCAAACAAGTTGGTGGCTTCTTCTGTAGCCAGCCACGTAGCAAGCAACCAAAGCTTTCCTGCCAGGAATGACATGGAATGGATGGCAGGTCCTGACATCTCCAGCCAGGCGACACAGGCAGAGTTGTCAGGATTCGTTAGGAACTGCAGCAGCTCTGGGCCCTGAGGCTGTGGAGCCGAGAGAAGAGCTAACGAGCAAGTCAGAGCTTTACTAGGTCAGCGGTGAAGGGGAGGGGGGGGGGTAACAAGGGCGGAGAGGAATGGGAGGTGATCTCCCCAAGGTTCCTGCCCAAGACCCAGCAAACCTCAGTGCCCAGGTGCGACGCTCAACTCTTTCTCTCTCTTGTCCTCTCTAGGGACCCAAAGAAGAAGGTGAGGAGAAGGAGAGGTGGTCCCAAGAAGCTCTGCTGTTGGCATGTGTCCTTTTCCTTGGAACAAGAACCTGAGGCTTCTCCGCGCCGAGCGTTTCTGCGTCCCATCTGCTACCACACCCTGAAATCAAACTCGGCAGCTTAGGTGAAGCAGGCACTGCACAAACATGTCAGGCTTGCCTCCACCCCTTTTTTGTCTCCCGCTTTCTCCTGCTGTGTCTCTCGCGCAAGTTTATCAGCGTGTCGGCGGGTTCTGGTGGCAGAGCGTTCCCACCTCACCTCTGGCTACGGAGCAATGAGGAGTTGGGGGTAAGCTCCATCCCACGGATTTGGGGATTGCCGTTGACTTGCGTGCTTTAAATCTCTAGCAGCCCAATGGCCGCTGTTCCCTGCGAGGTTTCCTCTGTTTACAGAGGACTAGGTTTGTCAGTTTGAACTAACGTCTTCACTCCCCGGTGGCTTCACTGCTGCGGGTTAACCCCTTCCCTTCGGAGCAGAGCCTTGACGCTGCCAAGAATGAGTGTAACACTCCCACTGGCACCGCCAGCCAAGGGCAAAGCAAGAGGGCAATGGTTTGGGGGGAATCATACAATTTTTTCTTTCAAGGGATGGTTCTGAAAGGGAAGAAAAAACAGGAGTTGGATCCCTTTGAGAAGGACTTAACTTCATCTTTACTCCTATAGCCCAGCAACACCATTCTCCCATCGGCTTTGCTGCATGACAGTCGGAGAGCTTCCCTCCAGACCCTTCTTTCTCCTCTCACTTGGAATTGGTCTCTACCAGTATTGTTGCAGCAGGACAGCTGGTAAGATCTTGCATTTTTCCTCTCCACTGTCTTGTAGGTGGGTGTGTGGGGCCTGGGGTCCGGCAATTCCCCCTCTTGACACTCAAGATGATGGAGAGTGTGGAGTGGAAAACACATTGAGTCTTGCAGGGTGATGCTTTTAAAACACCAGAGTGAAGAAGGGGTTAAAAATTACTTTGGGTGATGCTTGACAAAGCAGGCAGCATGTCAGGAACATGCATGCTCATCGCCTTTATGCGAGACATAGCAATATCTCCTCTTCAGCCTCTTGTATCTGCAAGGACCCTCCCCATAGCTGATGAAGACGTCTAATTGACTGGCCAGCTAACGCCCCTTCTCTTGGTGTTCCTGACCTGCTGGGCCAGCCAAGATCCTTTCCAAACGCCTACTGAAACCACGGTGTCCTACTCGGGTGTCTATGGGCGTGTGAGTGCATTTTTGGCTGTCTGAAAGCTGGCGAATTTCCTCTCTGCATTACTATCTACAATTCCATTGGGCATTCCTCTGCCATGAGGACAGTGAGAGAGTTGGGGTTGCTCAGCCTGGAGAACGGAAGGCTGCGGGAAGACCTTAGAGCAGCTTCCAGGACTTAAAGAGGCTCCAGGAAAGACAGGGAGGGGCTTTTTACAAGGGCATGGAGTGACAGGACAAGGGGGAATGGCTTTAAATTGGAAGGGGGGACATCTAGATGAGACATTAGAAAGGAATTCTTGACAATGAGGGTGGGTTGGCCCTCAGGTTGCTCAGAGCAGTGGTGGCTGCCCCATCCCTGGAGGTGTTGAAGGCCAGGTTGGATGGGGCTTGGAGACTCTGATCCAGTGGGAGGTGTCCCTGCTTATGGCAGGGGGTGGAACTGGATGGGCTTTGAGGTCCCTTCCAACCCAAAGCATTCCATGATTCTGTGTTTTCAACTTAATTATTTCTGCAAGGCAGTGACCAACACGCACAGCCAGGTATTTTCATCTCTCTTTATTAATGGTGTGCTGATGCATTTGCTTTTTTCTTTGCCAGGACATTAATGTGTTTCAGGACAGAGTGCTGAAAAACCAGAAGAGAAGCTTGTTGCTGGTGAGTGCGGGTTCCTGGGTGAGGCTGGGGGATGTAAGAGAGATTTGCTGAGTCTTCATCTGCTTTCTGAGCTTGGAGCTTAGGTAAAACAGCAGCTGAGCCCCTACACAGCTGTTGGGGGAGGAAGCGCTGCTGCATGGCACATTCTTGAGCCCTGTCCCACTGAAAAGTCTCATTCTTAGAGCTGTGATAAAGCTGTATATTGATTTTTACGTTCTCTGCTGCTTTGGGGTCTGTGTCCTGTGCACTAAGTGTGAGCAATGGTCTATGTATCTCATAGCAAAGGTGATCAAATAGTGGAAGGAGCTATTGGCAAAGAGCTTGCGGGGTTAGTAACTGTGCTCCTAGATGGACAATGTTGCCTGTACGGGGCTGTTTTTGTCCTTATGGGTGTGAGCACATCTGTATCTGGAAAAATAGCCTGGGTCCTGTTGCTGAGGCTTGCAAAAGTGGCTACAAAGTGATTTTCATTCACAAGGAGAAGCACTATAAAAGTTCTGATGGGGAGCAGAGGCAAAAATAATGCACTTTTTAATGTACTTCTCTCAGAAATTCAAAGGCAGAGAAAGGAGTTAAATGTTTGGTGCAAATCACTTAGTGTAGCCTGGTCTGAGCTGGTCTAACTGCAAGTCAATACTCAGCAGGGTTCTGAGTTCTGTGTTGAACATCATGATTTCTTGAGGTCACCAAGAGAGGCACTGGGCTGCAGCGTTGGAGCAGCAGTTCTGTTCATGTACACGGTGTCAGCTGAAGTCAGCTGAATGCTGCCCAGGCCATGGTGCTGCACAGCACTGGTAGCGGGAGAGAGTACAGCGAGCTCCCACACATGTCAAGGGAGGTTCTGGACATGGAGACCAGTTTTCTTGTCTGTTGTACTAACCCAGGTCCTGCACCAGCCTCACTGACTTCAGTTATGAAATCATAGAATGGTCTGGCTGCGAAGGGACCTCAAAGCCCATCCAGTCTCACCCCCTGCTATAGGCAGGGACACCTCCCACTGGATCAGGGGCTCCAAGCCCCATCCAACCTGGCCTTCAACACCTCCAGGGATGGGGCAGCCACCACTGCTCTGGGCAAACTGGGCCAGGGCCTTCCCCACCCTCACAGCAAAACATTTCTCTCTAAGATCTCATCTCCATCTCCCCTCTTTCAGCTCAAAACCGTTCTCTTCATCCTATCCCCGCACTCCCTGATCAAGAGCCCCTCCCCAGCTTTCCTGCAGCCCCTTTCAGTCCTGGAAGCTGTTCTAAGGTCTCCTGCAGCCTTCTCTTCTCCAGACTGAGCAACCAGAACTCTCTCGGTCTCACCTTGTACAGAAGGTGCTCCAGCCTTGGATCATCTCCATGGCCTCCTCTGCATCTGCTTCAACAGCTCCATGTCCTTTTGTGCCGATTGTGTAGCAATTGTATGGACTCGATGCAAAGGAGGGCAGAGCCAGGCTTGGCTGACACAGGGCTTGCTTTTAAGGGATTTCTCATTGTGGTTTCTAAATTGCAGGACAATTACCACATGGCTTGAGGACTGCGCTGAGATTTGGTCATTAGGGATGTTGCTGTTGTTTTGGGGACTGATCTTCCATTCGCCTGGCACAAGAGCAATGGGATGCAGAGTGACGATAGACCAAGAGCTGAAATCTATTGCCCTCAAAAAAAAAATCATTTACCCTTGGGCTGAGCCATTTTAACTTGTTACATTAGTAATTAGATTAATTGGTAATTAATTGATGAAGAGAGCGTAGCTGTAGATGATAACGGTTGTTTTTCTGTACTTGTGTTAGCAGTGCACCTCGGGCTTTAACCTACACAGAGCGAGGTGAGCGTTCGTGCTCCTGGGGAATGTTTTTACTTTCCAAACCAAGCAGGATAACCGACACTCCTGAGGAGAAGATGTGTCTGTTACGATTTAAGTTTCCCTATTGGTGTTGACAGTAATGAGAAGGAAGGCATCGAGAGTCAGCTAGGTGATCGGGTTTGAGCCACTCTGTCTGCTCCATGGTTTGGGCTGCAGTTTTCCCATCCGTTTTCCCATGGGGATAATCCAAGCGAGCTGCCTTGCAGGCTGTTGACAGCAATTAAATATACGGATTTCACTTTGGGAGAATGTGATGATGGTAAATAGGGATTAAGATTGCTTAGTGTTGTTTGGAAGGAGGTTTAACCCTTGCATCTCTTGAGCAGCATGGGGAGGTGCTGTGGGGTCTCTGCCAGCCCTTTGCCATGCTGCTGGAGCAAGGAATGGGATCCAGGATGTGTGCGATTGTCTCTGCTGGGACATTTCTGCTTGTGAGCAATCAGCCACACTCACTGAGTGAGCAGCTCTTGCTCAGCTCCTGCCTGGTGCTTCCCTGCAGTAGAGTCAGCACCGTGCCCGTTCGCGGCTTCCCTCTGATGACCCAGAGTGTCAGAAGCATTGGATTCGCAATGCATGACGTGGCTTGGAGGGGCACCATGAGGTGACAGTGCTCGGACAGAGCTGTGGGACGTGGCACCCAGTGTTTCCAAGTTGGAAGTAGCATGTTCCTCAGATGCAGCTGAGAGCTTTGGCTCCGTCATGGCTCGTGCGAGCCAGCATGCCAGATGTGGCCCCTTGCCCTTGTCCCAGCACAGCCTCCTTTCTGGTATGCAAGATGTTGCAATCCATGTGAGTTTTTGCACAGAATCTTGGACATTGTGATCCTAATCTTGATGTAGTTGTTGTGTTTGTTTTGAATGGATTTGTTGCACAAGACAGTGGAGAGTGGAGCTCTGTATCCTAATCTGTCTTGAAGCTCTTTGGTATTCTGGATTGACAACAAAATACACGTGCTTGGTATTAACCCTGAAACATCCTTTGTGGCCAAATAATGGCAGTAAACCCATTTGGGACAATGCAGTGACTCTTTGGACATGGAACAGTGACGTGTCTGTGTGTGTGATGGGAGCCAAAGAGATCATAGAATCATTAAGGTAGGAAGAGACTTCTAAGATCATCCAGTCCATCCGTCCACCCAACCCCACTGTGCCTCCTAAACTGTGTCCTGAAGTGCCCCATCTACACGTTTTTTGAACCCCTCCAAGAATGGAGGATCCACCACTGCCCTGGGCAGCTTCTGCCAGGACTTCAGTAGTCTTTTGGTAAAGAAATTTTCCCTGATACCCAATCTAAACCTCCTGTGCACAACTTGAGGCCATTTCTTCTCTTTGTATCACTTGTTACTTGGGAGAAGAGACCAGAACCCACCTCACCACAACCTACTTTTAGGTAGTCATAGAGAGCAAAGAGGCCTCCTCTCAGCCTTTTCTTCTCCAGGCTGAACAGCCCCAGTTCCCTCTGCTGTTCCTCATAAGTGTTGTTCTCTAGACCCATCCCCAGCCTCGTGGCCCTCTGGACAGATGCAATAGTGAATGGTTTTGTACATGGGAAATAAGACACAGCCACATTGAGTGTTTAAAAATTGGGGAAAAGGGATCATAGCTGTTGTAGTGGCTCACGTCTCAGCCTTATGACCTGCAGCACACACCTTCAGTGAAGACCATGCACAGTTGCAGCCTTCTCATGGTGCCGTGGTGGTGTTTGCTGGCTGTAAGCCCCTCACAAACCAAATACAGGTGGGGAAAAGGCTAATTCTGTAATGAAGGCATTGGGTTGCCGTTGAGGTTTGGGTGTGATTTGTCTGTGCGTTGGGTTCTGTCATGGTGTCTAGACCTACGTGCTGGTGTCAAGATCAAACAGGTGGTAGGAGTACGTCTGGGCTCTCATCAGTGCCATCACCCATGCTTTCTACCCTTGGAAGCCAGGGTGTGTTGTGCTTGGATCTGACCTTGATATGAAGTTAAAAAGCAGCCAGGAGACATACCTGGAAGCTCTTTTAGCTTCACGAATTGAGACGGAGCTGGGAAAAAAACAAGCTAGTCATTCCTTTTCTGTCTAGTCTGCAAATGAGGGTAATAATTCTTTTTCCTTACCTTTTGTCTGTTGAGATGAAACTTCTGGAGGGTGAGGTCTGACTTCAGAGACTGGGGACAGTGACTTTCGCTGGGACTGCTAGGGGACTGCAGAGAGTGGAAAAATTTGTTATTTGTCAGGAGAAAAAGCCCATGAGCAGCTGGGATGTGCCCGTACTCGTTTCAGAAGGTTCAAGAGGTCTTTTTTCTTGCAAGTCACGCTTATGTCCCAGAATGAATTTAGTCTCATGTAGCTAAAACACACCTAAAGCTACCACTGAGCAGTGTCCAAAACCAGCTGAGCAAATAGGCGTTCACTGTGTTTTAGTCCTAATTTATGAGCAAGAAACTGGAGCAGAGGAGAAAGAGTCAGCACATAGCCTTTAGACCCTGTGCAGCAGAGCCAGGGCAAAAAACATCAAGCAGTTGTTCTCATTTGTCAAAAATACACCCCTCCATCAATAAAATAAATATGGCTCTCCTTGAGCTTATTTCATAGAATCATGGAATGATTTGGATGAGAAGGGACCTCAAAGCCCACCCAGTCCCATCCCCTGCCATGGGCAGGGACACCTCCTACTGGATCAGGGACTCCAAGCCTCATCCAACTTGGCCTTCAACACCTCCAGGAATGGGGCAGCCACCACTGCTCTGGGCAACCTGGGCCAGGGCCTCCCCACCCTCACAGTGAAGAATTTCTTCTTAAGATCTCATCTCAATCTCCCCTCTTGCAGCTCAAAACCCTTCCCCTCGTCCTGTCCCTGCACTCCCTGATCAAGAGCCCCTCCCCAGCTTTCCTGGAGCCCCTTTCAGTCCTGGAAGCTGCTCTAAGGTCTACCCTCAGCCTTCTCCAGGCTGAACAACCCCAACTCTCTCAGCCTGGCCTCGGACAGGAGGTGCTCCAGCCCTCAGATCATCTCTGTGGCCTCCTCTGCACTTGCTCAAACAGCTCCATGTCCTCCCTGTGCTGAGGACTCCAGAACTGGACACAGGGCTCCAGGTGGATCTCTCATAGCGGAACAGAGGGGCAGAATCCCCTCCCTCCCTGCTGGACACACTGCTCTGGATGCAGCCCAGGACACGGGTGGTTTCTGGGCTGTGAGCGCACATTCCTGGCTCTTGTTGAGTTCCTCCCTCAGCACCCCAAGTCCTTCTCACCAGGGCTGCTCCCAATCCATTTCTAATGTAATATTAATCTGTGTGCTTGTGTGTGTGTTTGGTCAGGATTTAGAGCATTATAGCAGTTTGCTGTGCTGCTCATTCCCAACACACAGCTTTGCTGTTGGGGGCTGGCGAGCGAGAAAGAAGGGGAAGGAAAGGACTCAAAGTAGGAGAAGCAATAGTGCAGCCAGCAAATATTGATGCTTCCTTTAGAAGAAAAAATGTCCCTAAACCAGTATTTCTAACACTGGAATTGCAGATGGATGCAGAAGGTGTCATTGTGACAAGGCTCCATGCTCTGAGATCCTATTTCAGATTGCAGATGGTTTCGCTTTCCGTGCCTCTTCATTGTCATTTCTTGCTATGTTAAGTCCCATTTAGATTTGTAAGGTCCCTGAGGAGGTAACCCATCATTTTTCTTTGTCTGCAAGCTGCCATGAACGTTTATAGCTTGTTATAAATAACAATCATGTTGGAAAGCTCAGGAGGATGAACATGAGGGGTTTGGAAGGTCAGGAATACAATGAAATACTGTGTGTGCACATTCACATACACGTGTGTGATCTTTAAGGTCCCTTCCAAAGCACTCTATGATTCTGGGTACACAAACACATCCATCCTGCACACAACATGCATTGAGAACGGCCTGTTTAACTTGTGCTGCATTTGAAATGTGTTCTATGCCAATGACCTGGCCATCAGTCTTCTTCCTTTTAACTGGTGGATTCTCCGGGATCTCCTTCATCTTCCAACTCCAAACTCCGTCTGCGTATCACAGTTTCTCAGGTCCTAGAAGAAGAGTTCTTCTCCTCCCCCTCTCTTGTAGCCAGCTGGAGTCATTTCGCGTTATCAGTTGAGTGAGTGCTTGGAGGTGATGAGAATCACTCTCTTCAGCCCTGGGACCGAGCATTATCTCTTGTCTGGGGCAGGAGGAATGTAGCAAGCTGTCTCCAGACCTGTGCAATAAGCCCTGATGAGCGAGTTTGGTTGCTGCAGTGAGGAGGGGGAGGGAAAGCTTATTTTTAACTGGAAGCAACACAAGTGAGGCTGAAGTAGCTCTCTGCTGCTTTGCCATCGCCAAGCGTACGTGTGAGCGAGAGAGTGGCTGAGCACGGTTAAGTATGGAGATGGAGATCCATCTGCCGTGTGTTGTGGGGTGTGTGGGGCTGGGGCACGTCGAGTGGGAGGATGGAGCATTTTGGGTGGAAGTATGGAGCATATCGGATGGGAGGACAGACCATGTCATGTGGGAGGACAGAGCACATCGAGTGGAAGGGCAGGGCATGTCAGATGGAAGGATGGAGCACGTTGGATGGAAGGACAGGGCACAGCAGCTGCTTTGAGCATTTGAACTCCTGTGTCATACGCAGCAATCCCTGATAACGTTTATCTATTTCTCTTTTCCAGCAGAGGCGATCCTTTTCCACGCCCTGCTCCTCGTGTTGCCTCTCTCCCTGTCATTCCTCTTTCCCTTTCGAACTCTCATTCCCCTTTCCCTCTCCCATCCTTCATCTTCCCACCCCTTCCTCTCATCTGAGCCTGACCCTGCTCTCTTCTTGCCCCTCCTTCCCTGCCGATCCCTCCCCCTGCTCTGGATCTGCTGGCTGGGGGATTTTTTTTCTCAGGCTGCTCGGCAGATGTGACAGCTTTGAGGACCGTATCACCCAGGAACGGCTCTATCTGGAGTTGAAAAAACCTAACGTGGTTTCCCAGGCAGCAGGAATGGATCGCTGAGAGAATTTCAATCTCCGACTGCTTTTGTCTTGTGGTAGTGACTTTTATTCTTTCTGTTTGTGACATTTGGTACAGTACAGTTGTCAGCAGTGAATGAGAGCCTGAAGTTGAGTTGATGATTATAAAATCAGTGCCACCGTATTTGTATTATTACATTAAAGGGACGCTGCTTATGTTTAAATACAGGTTTGGCTTGATTTACAGAATCTTATATGCATAAAATGTTCTGCTGAATTTCTGTCTGAATTAGAAAAGGGCCTGGTTTTATGTGTTTTATTTAAACAGTCTGTGCTGGGTATTGGAAATAGAAGTAAATAGCTCTTGCATGCAAACCACAAAGCGCAAGGAGGCTGCTTAAATACAGCCCTTCTCACTGAAATGCAAAACCTACACAGATTATTACAAGCCATTGCGTTTCAAATCACTATTTTTAGCGTGTGAATCTCGTTTGCTCTCAATGCAGTGTTCCTTTCAACCACCTGTCTGCTACAGTAGTGTCTTTATAAGCAAAGATTGATGCTGGATAAAGTGAATGTCACGGGGTGCCCAGGGAGTTGTGGTATTGGAGTTGATTCTATTTGGTTGTTTTTAAGATGTGTATTATAAACCAATAAGGTAGGTGCTGGCTGTGTCAGTTCATCGCCCTAGAATTGACCATGGATTTAGTAGATGACGCTTGCCGTGTTCGGGAAGCACTTTGTGGTGTGTAGGATCAAAGTGTGGTCCAGGGGCTGATTGTTGGGGTAGGGATTTAATGTCCATTCATAAGTGTGGTGGTTATGGTTATGCAAATGGATGTGCTGGCATGCTGCCACTGCTCTTTTGGGGGCCAAAATATCACCTGGGCTTTAAAGATTTGCATTTTGAAGACTAGAATTATTCTCCTTATGGGGAAATGATTGAAGTGCTCATAAAGCGATGGATAGCGTAAGTGCTGATAGCTGTGGTGTTTGTAACACCACGATTTACAGGACTCTCTGCCACCTGAAGCAGTAAAAGAGCAAACTTGAAAGCAAACTTGTGTGCTCTGCTCTGACTGTCTTCTCGTTAGGAAGATGAGATGAGGAACGAAGCTGTGAGAGCAGGACAAGGGAAGATACTGGTTAAACGAGTACCCTCGGTCTGTCTAGAGGTGCTCCTGTGCTGGGGGACCAGGGAGCTGTCAGGACTGAGGTGTAGTCACTGATTCAGACTGAAGCATTCACTATTATGCTACAGGCGTACCTCCTGCTTTCCTTGGAGGCTGCAAGAGCTCCTCAACAGTACCAGCTCTTGGGTTGAACGGTTGCAACACCATGAGCCATTGGAGCATCTTTCCTTTCCAGTGCTGTCTGTGCTTTTTCTTTCCTTAAACAGTTGCCCTGTGAGTTTTGTTTCAATTATTTGTTAATACGCAGCACTGAGGGGCCTTAAGGATGAATCAGTGTTTGAGTATTGCAGTACAGACCTGGAGTACAAATTCTCTTCCCGTATGCTCTCCATTTAAAATGTACCTGGGTTTTCATGAGAACACGTTCTAAGAAAAGGTTATTCTGGCTGTGAAACCTCTTCTGGTCAGAGCAGTTGTTTCCAGCCTCTTTTGTAAGCAGTTTTTCAGTTGCCTAGTCTTTTGCTTTCTTTTTCAACCATAAGGTATCTTCAGTAGGCCACAGTGTTGCAGTCAGCAGTGTCTGTGTGTGACACTGTCAGGATGGCTGCCCCATCCCTGGAGGCGTTCCAGGCCAGGTTGGATGGGGCTTGGAGCCCCTGATCCAGGGGGAGATGTGCCTGCCCATGGGAGGGGTGGAACTGTATGGGCTTTAGGTCCCTTCTAACCCAAACCATTCTATGGTTCTAAGTTCATACTTCATCAGGGTGGATTGCATGATTGGGGTTTAGATGGTGCAAAGGTCCTTCTCTGACAAACACTTCCCATCCCAGTGACTACAGGATTGCAGTAACCAAGCTTTAAGCAAGTGTGTATGCATTTTCAGGATCTGAGTTTAGCACTAGGAAGCAAAGTCATTCACCTGGTGGCTGCACTTTGCTCCCTAAACTAGTTTTAAGTGGAAAAACGTGGAGAATATTTGACATATATTTCACTGTGGGGGGAAAAAAGCATGAGATGGGCTGATCTTTGAGACCAGTGTCCTCTAAAAGTGTGCTTCTGTCTGCACCCCTCACGTTATCTCTGCGCGTGTTCTGTGCCTCTGACCCTTGTGAATGTTTATTGAGCACAAATAGTTGGAAGCTGAGGTTTGGTACGGGGGAAGAGCTGAAGATCGAATGGCAAAAGTTCTCTACTTGATGCCAAGGAAGAGGTTGTCTTCAATCACTATAAGTGGTATTAGTGAGGGACAAATGCTGGTGTTGAAGTTGTAAGTGGAAGAGGAAGGGCAGATAAACATTTTCTTTTTGCTGGTGGATATAGATCATCTAAAAGTTTTTTCCCAAAGGAATAATTTTTTTTATTGTGAGGGTGGGGAGGCCCTGGCCCAGGTTGCCCAGAGCCGCGGTGACTGCCCCGTCCCTGGAGGTGTTGAAGGCCAGGTTGGATGGGGCTTGGAGCCCGTGATCCAGTGGGAGGTGTCCCTGCCCATGGCAGGGGGTGGGACTGGATGGGCTTTGAGGTTGCTTCCAACCCTAACCATTCTATGATTCTGTACACCTTTCTCCCAAGCTAGGGAGCGTTAGCGCTGAACTACCTGAGAAGTTTTGGCACTGGGTCTCATCTTTGTCTCATCTCTCTTGCGGGTGTCTTTGTGCAGTTCATCGTGTCCATTGACAGAAAGCATCTTGGAGAGATGCTGATGAGCATCCATAGAACAGTCGTCTGCTCCTTAAACGTGTTTTTCCAACAGCAAATAGGAAAGTGTAACTTGGAATATTCATAACTTTAAAGCCATCAAACCAGTCCATGGGATTGTAGAACAATTTGGGGGAGGAGGGACCACAAAGGAACTGTAGTCCAACCCCCTGCTTAAAGCAGGCTCCACTCTCACAGTCAGACCGGGTTGCACAGGGCTTTGTCTTCAAGAGAAACATGGTCTTGAAATCCTCCAAGGGTAGAGACAGCACAGCCTGTCTGGGTAAGCAGCTCCAGTTATGGACTCTCCTGGTCATGAAAGAGTTTCTCCTTCTATCTAGTTGGGACCTCTCTTTTTTTGATTTATGTCTATTGTCTCTCAGGCTCATACCACTGTGAAAACCCTTGCTCTCCATAGAAAATGTCCCTACCTTGGAGCTGTTTCTTCATGGAAAGGGTCACTTCCCCTTACTCCACATTCCCTGTCTGTCTTTTGAAGAGGTTGTGTCCATCTATCACAATGCTCCACTTACTGAAGCTTTCCCACCTCTGTGACAGCATGCAGAGCTCCAGTTCTTCCTTTTTCTTCCTATCTTCTCAGTTTCAAAAAGCTCTAAACCTTTTGGCTTTCTGTCTATCTACATCTCTTTCTTTTTGTCTATAAAGTCTAAATTCAGATTTTGAGTGTCTCTTGTGTTTGTGTGTATTTGTGTCAGCTGCTCTTGGCTTGTTGATGGCTGTTCACACAAACTCTCTCAGCCCCCAAGGGGAAGGAATCTTAGATTTTAATTTTAGCTCCTTGAAGTACCTGCTGACAGTTTGATTTCCACCTACCACATCCTCTTTCTCTCCTAAGCCCTCTGCCTAAGCAAGAGAATTTGAAATCCAAAATCAATCTTGGGCAGCTCTTCCTTTGGTGTCAACTCTGTCATCTTTAAGTGGCAATCAGATGTTTATTACTTACTTGGAGTGACCCATGAGGAGCCACCACAAGCCCTCTTCATAACCCCCCTTCTTTCCAGGCTTGTAGTGGAATCAACGCTGTCTAACTGGCTGAACTCCAAAGACATTTAACCCAGATATAAGCCTATAAAATATAAATATATATCTCTTAATACCTGTCCAAAATGTTTATATTGGGCAATATGAATTGGTAGAACTAAATGAAGCCAAGTGACAGGAGTTCAGCTGTAGACGTAACAGGCGTCCGTTTCTTTTCTGAACGAGGGGCATGGTTTCATAGTGGGCAGAGCACTAGAAAGGTCTGTAGATCTCCTAGTTTGGCCATCGAGGTGCTCAGTGGTCTCCAGCAAGTCATTGTGCTCTTGTTGACTCTATCTGTTCATCTGTAAAAGCAGATGATCACGTCAGCTCCATTTTTAAAGTGCTTTTCACTGGAGAGAATGTTTTTAATGCAATGTGATTAGCTAATATAATTGATATTACTGATCGGGCATGTCAGACTTAAAAGATTTAATAGCACTGATGGCATTGCTTTCTCTGTTCAGGCATCATGTTCCGCAAGAAGAAGAAGAAACGCCCAGAGATCTCGGCTCCACAGAACTTTGAGCACCGTGTCCACACTTCATTTGACCCAAAGGAGGGCAAATTTGTGGGCCTGCCACCTCAATGGCAGAACATTCTGGACACGCTGAGGCGCCCCAAGCCAGTGGTAGACCCTTCGAGGATCACGAGGATGCAACTCCAGCCTATGAAGGTAAGAGAGGAAGGCTGCTCTTTCCTGTTCCCTGGGTTTTCCTTGGGGAGGCCTGAGTTGAGGTAATGTTTCCCTATATATTTAAATGGGGCTAAGGGTTGAATCTGTAGGAAATTTGGTGGATAGCAGGTTCTGGGCTTTGATAGCACTTCTTCTGAGGTGATAGTAACTCATCAGAAATAGTCCTTAACAGCAGTAAATTCTCTGCTCAAATAACCTGTCACTATCACAAGGACCTATGGAAGTTTTTGTGGTAGCTGAGAAGGTCTAGGATGTTCGGCTGTCATACAGCGAAGAGAAGAGGAGAATTTGTGGAGAGACCTGGTTTAGCAAGTTCGTCATCCTCGTGGGTGAGGAAGTTTGGCTGGTAATTAAGTTGACAGGGAAGCCTGAGTGGGAGGGAGAGAAGGGGGTAGCGCTCGCTTGCTGTTCATGGATGTCCAAGTGAATGAGAGGCGAGGGATTAAACTCGGATTTTGGCCAAAGGGTCCATAAAACAGCAGTTGCAGAGAAAATGGGACAGCGTGGACAGAATTTCTTTGAACAGGTCCCTCAGTAAGGAGGAAGAAGGGGCTGATCCTGTAGATAGGTGCATTTAGGTGGCTATGTTGGATGGCTGGTGGTAATGGCGTCTGGAGACTGTGTCCTAAGGGACCGCAGGAACCAGCTGTGTGCAGAGAGGGAGACTTGGGGCGACTGCTTGGAAAAGAAAATTAAACACAATAATTCTGTCATCATCTTACAAGTGTTTCTGGCTTGAGGGACGTTTTGGTTCCCTGTTAAAGAGAACCTCCAGGGGCCTCAAACCTGAAAGGTGAGTTGTGAACTAGAGATGTTACCACTGGAACTTGAGGAGGGACATAAAAGAAACTGGTTGTCCATCTGGTGAATATATTTAGCTTTTTGAGTACAGAGGCTTAAACCATAGGGGTTAAACGGTACAGCATTTTACTGTAATGCAAGAATTGATGAAAAGACAAACCCGCAATGTGCATGGCACATCAGGATCTTTGGACACAGTCATGGAATGGTTTGGGTTGGAAGGAGCCTCAAAGCCCATCCAGTTCCACCCCCTGCCATGGACAGGGACACCTCCCACTGGATCAGGGGCTCCAAGCCCCATCCAACCTGGCCTTCAACACCTCCAGGGATGGTGCAGCCACCACTGCTCTGGGCAACCTGGGCCAGGGCCTCTCCACCCTCGCAGGAAAATATTTCTCCCTAAGATCTCATCTCAATCTCCCCTCTTTCAGCTAAAAACCATTCTCCCTTGCCCCATACCTCCCCTCCCTGATCAAGAGCCCCTCCCCAGCTCTCCTGGAGCCCCTTTCAGTACTGGAAAGTTTCCATAACGTCTCCCCAGAAAGTTGTTATAAAAAGGAGAAACCTGCTTAGGAAGAAGAGGTAAAAGAAAAAGGGAAGATGTATTGCCTCCTGGTTGAATGTGCTTTGAGGCTCCAAAGGAAGTAGGAGATATGACCATTATCCAAAGAGATAAAATGTGTAATAAGAGACAAACTTGGTTGGATCAGGAGCTCTCTAATGAGCTTAAACTGCGAGAGGATTGCTCAGAAGGGTGGAAACTGGGTCAAGTTATAAAGGGCAAATAGAAATTTATGTACAGACAAAACTGGAAGCCAAGATGCAAAAGGAGATGTTATTCTCAAAGAACATAAAGGGCACTAAGGGATACCATAAGTAAACTGAGGAGCAGGATGAAGGAAAGAATTTGTTCACTGCTCATTTTGGAAGACAGTTAATAATGGCTCACACTTTATTCTTAAATGTTTAATGATTGTTCTTCAGTCTTTATGAAAAGGATTAAGTGTGATCAGTGGGCTCACACGGTTAACATGAGCACAACAGGGGAAGAATGTAGGCTAGAATGAGGAAAGAACGTGAACAGAAATGAGACTTCCTAGATAAGTTAACTCAGTCCAGTTCTGGAATTCCAAACATAAGAAGGATATGAAGCTGTTGGAATGTGTCCAGAGGAGGCCACAGAAATGATCCAAGGTCTGGAGGACCTCTGCTATGAGGCCAGGCTGAGAGAGTTGGGGTTGGTCAGCCTGGAGAAGAGAAAGCTGCAGGGAGACCTTAGAGCAGCTTTCAAGACTGAAACGGGCTCCAGGAAAGCTGGGAAGGGGCTCTGGATCAGGGAGTGCAAGAATAGGATGAGGTTTTGAGCTGCAAGAGGGGAGATTGAGATGAGATCTTAGGGAGAAATGTTTTACTGTGAGAGCGGGGAGGCCCAGGTTGCCCAGAGCAGTGGTGGCTGCTGGAGGTGTTGAAAGCCAGGTTGGATGGGGCTTGGAGCCCCTGATCCAGTAGGAGGTGTCCCTGCCCATGGCAGGGGGTGGGACTGGATGGGCTTTGAGATCCCTTCCAAGCCAAACCATTCCATCATTCTAAGTTCCATATTTTCAAGCCAGCCAGGCCTAATGGAATTCAAGGAATTGCAGATCAGTCGGAATAATTTCAATTCCCAGAAAGAGACTGGAACAAATAAGCAAGTAATCTGTTCGCAGACACTTCCTAGGAGATAGCAGGGTAATAGCTAGCAGCCAGCCTGGATTTATCAGGAACAAATCATGTCAAGCAACGCAATTTCCATCAATCTCAGGGTATAAGGCTTTGGGGCATCGAAAAACGACAGCATTCTCTGACATCGTGGCTTCATTTAGGCTCTTGGTTCTGTACCTATGGCATTCCTGGAGTAAACTGGGCAGGTTTTCCCGTGCATTGGGGAAAGTATACTGCAAAGGACAGTGTGACACATCGCTGCCAAAGCAGAAATGTGCAGGAGGAGTTTAGATTCTGTCCTGTGTCTAATCCTGGTCAGTGCTCTCATCATTGACTCATTAAACCTGTAGATGGTAAAAGCTGAAAGAAGGTTCAAGCCCTTACGAGCAAAATGATGGAATACCCAGTAGTCTTTGAAAACTAGAGAAGACTCCTAAAATAATATTGGGTTTTATCATAGAATTATGGAATGGTTTGAGTGGAAGGGACCTCAAAACCCATTCAACCTCTGCCATGGGCAGGGACACCTCCCACTGGATCAGGGGATCCAAGCCCCATCCAACCTGGCCTTGGACATCTCCAGGGATGGGGCAGCCACCACTGCTCTGGGCAACCTGAGCCAGGGCCTCCCTACCCTCACAGTAAAACATTTCTCCCTAAGATCTCATCTCGGTGTCCCCTCCCTCAGCTCAAAACCATTCCCCTCATCCTGTCCCTGCACTCCCTGATCACGATTTCCCCCGCAGTTGAGGGCCTTACTGAAGTAAACCAAGATGTCTGACATTTCTTATGGATGAATTAGCATGGGCAGGAGACTCTTCCACCTCAGTGACAGAATTCAGAGACTGATTTCTGACCATTTACTTTTGGCCTTTTCTTCCCTATCAATGTTGATGTAAAGGTGTTGGAAGCAGCCTGAGGAGTTGTGTTCTCAGCACATGGTTTGCTTTCCAGCAGCTGGGGCTGAGAGGGAAGGTGCGGGTATGTAGTGAGGGGCAAGCATTGCTACAGTGGGACTGGAGAGCGGTGTCTCCTGCTGCAGGTGGTGTTGTGTATGCAGTGGTATGGGTCAGATTGTCAAACAAGGTGAAGAAAGGATGAAATCTCTGTCCTGCCTTCCATTCTCAGACACTGAGCAAACTGGGTGCTTGTTTTGAGCGCTCTGGTGGTATTTGGTTGAAATTACTGGAGCTGCTGTTTTACACCAGCTAAATATTAGGCTCAGAGTAATTGATTCAGCATCTTTAGAAGAACCCTGGAGTTCAGTTAGCAAACAGGGGATTGCCATCACTCCAGGGAAGGCCTTTCCTTGGGCAGAGATTCATGAAGGTGTGGGAGTGATCTTGTGCTGTGAATTCCTGTGAGGAAACAAAACATTTTGATTCCCAGCACTAAAAAAGCTTCTGTAAGCTTTTGAGTTCCAGAACAAACAAGGTAGAGCACAACATAATATACCAACAGCTTCAAGTGTCTTGTTGTATAGTGCTGTTGCTTGCTTGGACACAAGCCTTGTTCTTCCCGGTTTGCTTACAAGGCAGTTGTGAGCTGCTGTGACCCTTTTTTCATCATTTTTAATTATAATAGCTTGGCAGACCAGCAGAGGGATGCAGTGTTTGAACAGTGTGGTCTTTGCTGGTCAGGATTAAGATGCACTAGCAGAAATTCACAGGATCACAGATGGTTTTGCTTGGAGAAGACCTTTACGATTATAAAGTCCAACCGTCAATTCAGCCCTGCTAAGTCCACCACCAGACCATGTCCCCAAGTATGACATCTACTCGTCTTTTAAACACCTCCAGGGATGGGGACTCAACCACTGCCCTGGGCAGCCTCTGCCAGTGCTTGACAGTCCTTTCGGGAAAGAAATTCTTCCTCGTGTCCAACTTAAATCTCCCCTGGAGCGTCTTGAGGACATTTCCCCTTGTCCTGTCACAGGGAGAAGAGCCCAGCACCCACCTCACCACAACCTCCTTACAGGCAGTTGTAGAATTGTCCAGAACCAGACTAAGGGAGGCTGATTACAAACACTACAAAGAGTGGTACAGGGGGAGATGGACCTTGTGTTGGAGCAGCAAGGTGATTTTTGCAGATAGAGCTTAGGACATGTAACTTCTGACCATGAACTCTTAGGTTTTTTGGGCCCAAGTGATGTAGTGCAGCACAAGAGGGTCAGGACTGCTAAAACACCTTGGTTTAGCTCTAGCGTCGTCCTTTACAATGCGAGTGCAGCAGCAGAACTCCCTGTTCTGACTGAAAGCACCGCTGCCTCCGACAGAAGGATGTGACCTAATGACTCTTCTTTTGAAGGACAATGAAACAAAGACAGAAAGCAACATTTTTGTATTTCTCCTAAATTCCTTGAGTAATTTTTGGCTGAACATAGCCTGACCTTTTGTCAAGATAACCTGAGCCCTAATTTTTGTGATTCTAACTAACCCTTCTGTTTCACAGACGGTGGTGAGAGGCAGCACGGTAGAAGTAGAAGGCTACATCTCCGGGATCCTCAATGACATCCAGAAGCTTTCTGCCATCAGTTCAAACACTCTGAGGGGCAGGAGCCCCACCAGCAGAAGGAGAGCTCAGTCCCTTGGGCTCTTGGGGGAAGACAGACCCCCAGACATGTATCTTCAGAGTCCTGAAGCAGACTGGGTGGACAAATATGGAAACTACCTCAATTGCAATGGTGGGACCAAGGTGACCCGGAGGCAGACGATGTGGCCGGATTATAAACCTCGCTTGGAAGGACAATCTCATTCGAACGGTATGGTCATGAAAGCCCAGTCCCTCGGGCCTTCGGAGTTCCAAGATGCTGATGACAGCTGCCTCCAGCGCGCCTCTGGTTTGCAGCATATGCCAACTCTGCCAGGGGAGAACGAGAAGACAGGGAGAAAGAGTTCAGAGGAGTGCTGGCCTCAGCCTTGTCTCCTACGACAGGCAAATTCCAGGCCGTCGGGGGAGGGCAGCCCTAGCTCCAAATCAAGGGAGAACAGCTTGAAGAGGAGGCTGCTGCGCAGTGTGTTTCCATCCTCCAGCGGCTCAAACAAGTCAGGCCCCTCCCTGCAGATAAAGGTATGGTTATCCAGTATTTCTGAGTGACGGCACCATTGACTTTACAGTTGCAGAGGTTAGTTACACAGATGAACAAATTGAATTGCAAGCATCATGCAATCATCTGTTATTGGTATGATTAATGCTGGAATCAAAATGGTCCTGGACAGGGAAGCATGTAGTCTGCATAAGCTTGTAGAATAACAGAATGGTTTGGGTTGGAAGGGTCTCCAAAGCCCATCCAGTCCCACCCTCTGCCATGGGCAGGGACACCTCCCACTGGATCAGGGAGTCCAAGCCCAGTCCAACCTGGCCTTGAACACCTCCAGGGATGGGGCAGCCACCACTGCTCTGGGCAACCTGGGCCAAGGCCTCCCCACCCTCATCGTGAAGAATTTCTTCCTAATGTCTCATCTGGGCCCTTTGCTACGGGAGGGATGTTGCAGCTCTGGAATGTGTCCAGAGAAGAGCAACAAAGCTGGTGAAGGGGCTGGAGAACAAGTCTTATGAGGAGTGACTGAGGGAACTGGGGTTGTTTAGCCTTGAGAAGCAGGAGGCTGAGGGGAGACCTTATTGCTCTCTACAACTGCCTGAAAGGAGGTTGTAGAGAGGAGGGAGCTGGCCTCTTCTCCCATGTGACAGGGGACAGGACAAGAGGGAATGGCCTCAAGCTCCGCCAGGGGAGGTTCAGACTAGATATCAGAAAAAAAAATTTCACAGAAAGGGTCATCAGAGGCTGTCCAGGGAGGGGATGGAGTCACCATCTCTGCAAGTATTTAAAAGACGGGTAGACGAGATGCTCAGGGAAATAGTTTAGTGGCAGATAGGAATGGTTGGACTTGATGATCCTAGTGGTCTTTTCCAACCTGGTGATTCTATGATCTAAATCTTCCCCCTTCCAATTCAAAGCCATTCCCCCAGGCAGAAGCATAGGTTGGGATGGAGGTAGGGGACTTGCTTATTTTTGCCCTTCTGTAGTAGAAAGGCATAACTTAAAAACTGTTTTAGTAGCCTAATTTTGCCACACAAAAGCAGCCTTCCAGGACTGAAAGGGGCTCCAGGAAAGCTGGGGAGGGGCTTTTGATAAGGGGGTGCAGGGATAGGATAAGAGGAATGGTTTGGAGCTGAAAGAGGACAGATTGAGATGAGATGTTAGGAAGAAATGCTTTCTGGTGGAGATGGGAAGGCACAGGTTGTCTAAAGAAGTTGTGGATGCCCCATGGAGGTGTTTGAGGCCAGGTTGGATGGGGCTTGGAGCCTCCTGGTCTGGTCAGAAGTGTCCCTGCTCATGGCAGGGGATTTGGAACTGGATGTGCTTTGGGGTCCTTTCCTACCAAACTATTCTGTCATGTGTTTCTATGATCTACTGGCTGGTGGCCCATGCCCGAGTAGAGGAAAAGCAACCACTTCTTTCTTCTTTAGCAAGAGTCTGGACCTCAGCTCTCTCACAAGGAGGAACAGAGGCTGGCAGTCAAATGGTATCTGTGTGTGGCAGTCTTTGGTTGTGCTTGAACTCATACTGCCCGTGAGAGGAGTGGGAAAGCTCCTGAGGTTGCCTAGTAAGTCTCTCATCCCAGTGATGGATCTGTGCCATCACTTCTGGTTGTTTATCTAAGCTGTTCTTAACAGCCTCCAGTGATGAAAACTTTTGTCTCCCTTACAAATGGAGGTGATGACGGGTTATTATAATGTGTAAGAAATGCACAGTTACAAGTGAAGTGGACAGGGGATGCAGTTGGTTGAACATGGGGTTGTGGTTACCTGCAATCACCATGGGAAGGTTGGGTGCTTTTCCCTTTGGTTGAACCTGGGGAGGTGGGTGCTTGCTGTCACCATGAGAAAGTCGGGTGCTCTTCTGTTTTCCCCAAGTATTAGGGGAAGGAGTTGAAGAACCAAAGACATGTCAACACATCCAGAGACTGAGAAGGTGGATAGTGGGGCTGTCAAAGGAGCAGGAAATAACCCTTATGTGTGGTTGGACAAACATGCGTGAGCTTGCATGCATGTTGTGTTCCCTTTCGCATGCTCTAGCTTATATAAAGCTTTTTTTTTTTTTTTGCCTCTCTTGTAAGACAAAACAAGAGTTGGGAAACAAATGCTTCATTGCCATGAACGTGTCTCCACAGGACAGCAGGGGTGGAGCTGGCAAACGGGGAGGAAGTCACTTGTGACAGGCAGTTGGTGTTCACGCACCCCTGCACCCAATGCCAGCATCTATAAATCATCCTTTCAAGGCCTCTGCGTGTGAAACGAGCTCAGTGTGTGTTTGGCTTATGCAGATTCTACTGTTGACAAAAATCCTTGATTAAGAAGGGTGCAGAATTAAGTTCTATGCTCTCCAAGCTTGAGGAAGAGCGTCTGGAAAGCTGCCTGGAGAAGAAGGACCTCGGGGTGTTGTTTGATAGTTGGCTGAATGTGAGCCAGCAGTGGTCCAGGTGGCCAAGGTGACCACGAGCATCCTGGCTTGGATCAGCCATGGTGAGGCCAGCAGGAGCAGGGCAGGGATCGTCCCCCTGGACTCAGCGCTGGTGCGGCTGCACCTCTAATCCTGGGTTCAGTTTTGTGCTCCTCATTCCGAGAAGGACGTTGAGAGGCTTGAGCATGTCCAGAGAAGGGAGTGGAGCTGGGGAAGGTGCTGGAGCACAAGGGTTATGAGAGGCGGCTGAGGGACCTGGGGCTGTTCAGCCTGGAGAAAAGGAGGCTGAGGGGAGACCTCCTCACTGTCTACAACTGCCTGAAAGGAGGTTGTTGCAAGGTGAGAGTTGGTCTCTTCTCCCTTGTAGCCAGTGACAGACAAGGGGAAATAGCCTCAAGATGCGCTGGGGTATTTAGGTTGGACATTAGAAGGGATTTCTTTACTGGAAGGGTTCTCAGGCCCTGGCAAAGGCTGCCCAGGGCAGTGGTTGGGTCACCAGCCCTGGGACAATTTAAAGATGAATAGATGTCATACTTGGGGACACAATCTGGTAGGGGACTTAGCAGGGCTGGATCGATGGTTGGACTTGATCTTTATGGTCTCTTCCAACCGAAACCATTCTGTGATTCTATTTTCTGTCTGAGACAGAGAAAATGAGCACTCTTCTAAAGATTTCTCTACTGGCACTTTTGGGTTCCTGTACCCATGTTATTAAGTTTGCTCATAATCTCTCTGAATTCAAGAGAGAAAAAGCTTCCTGCTTTGAAGTTTCCATTTTGCCCTGTAGTATAAGCGGTTGGTTTGCTCTTTTTGAAGTCGCTACTGTGTCAAATCTGCTGTTATTTTACATATGACTACATATATGATGTATTTTGTACCTCGATGTTGTTGAGTTTAGTTAGTCAACATTTCCAGGGTGAGTGTTAGCACGTCAAGATTTATCCTTCCTGGGAGCAGCACAGGCATGGGAATGCGTATCCTGAAGCTACGTTCCCACAGGCTCTGATCTCACTCGATCTCTTAAACTAAACAGGGTTGGGTGCATGAGTGGGAGGTCTCCAAAAGGCTCTAGTGCTTTGGAGAGCACTGGCAATTCCAATCCATCGTAGGTCAATTTTGGGGTAGTAGGACAGCAAGGTGGCATGTCTCGCTGGCCACCCACTGCAGTTGGTGCACAGACCTTTTCCCAAACCAGAGCTCTTGTTCCATGTTTGATAGGCAGGAAAGCTCTGCAGGGACCAGTGGGAGAGAGTTTTCAGTAGGCAGCACGTAATTACCCAGAGGGAATTAGGCCAAGACATCAAAGTGATTTACAGCGTTGGCATGAATCCTCTTTTCTTTTATACATAGGAAGATCAGAGGCACAGAGGGAGGGAGGATTTTCAAACTCTCTATGGCACAGGTTGCCCCTGAGTTTTGATGGCAAGGCCGGAATGCTTGCAAGCAGCTGGGTTTTTTCTGTGGTTTTTGGGTTTTCGTGGGTTTTTCAAAGCATGTGCTTCAAAAACGACCTTTTAAACTGCTTTGGTTTGGAAGCCCTTAAAGCATAGCACCATCCTGTAACTGATTCTTGAAACCATGCATGTATGTGGCTTTCCCGAGTCATGCAGCATATGCTGCTCTTGACTCCAATCTGCCACTAGCTGGACCAGGCCAGAGCAGCGTCACACACAACTGGTTTCTGGCACTTCTTGTTAATCCAAGTTAACTTGAACCTGAGTTTGGACAATCCCAATCCCAAGTAAAGGCTGGGCAGAGAATGGATTTGGAGCAGTCTTGAAGAGAAGGACTTGGGTGATGAGGGAGGAGAAGCGTGACAGGAGCCAGCAATGTGTGCTTGTAGCTCAGAAAGCCAACTGTGTCCTGGGCTGCATCCAGAGCCGTGGGACCAGCAGGGAGGGAGGGGGATTCTGCCTCTCTGCTCTGCTCTGCTCTGAGAGACTCACCCGGAGCCCTGCGTCCAGTTCTGGAGTCCTCAGCACAGGTGGGACATGGAACTGTTGTAGCAAGGCCAGAGGAGACCACAGAGATGATCTGAGCACTGGAGCACCTCCTGTCCGAAGCCAGGCTGAAAGAGTTGAGGTTGTTGAGCCTGGATAAGAGAAGCCTGCAGAGAGAACTTAGAGCAGCTTCCACGACTGAAAGGGGCTCCAGGAGAGCTGAGGAGGGACGCTCTGGATCAGGGAGGGCAGGGACAAGATGAGGGGAATGGTTTTGAGATGCAAAAGGGGAGATTGAGATGAGATCTTAGGAAGAAATGTTTTGCTGTGAGAGTGGGGAGGCCCTGGCCCAGGCTGCCCAGAGCAGTGGTGGCTGCCCCATCCCTGAAGATTGGATGGGGCTTAGCGCCCCTGATCCAGTGGGAGGTGTCCCTGCCGATGGCCGGGGTTTGGAACTGGATGGGCTTTGAGGTCCCTTCCAGCCCTACCCATTCTGTGATTCTACCATAACCTAAACACCACTTTTTCTTTCTTCCACTTTCCTGTTTGTTCTTCTCAAAGCCTAATACTTTATTCAGGCCCCAGCAGTGGGGTTCACCACGCAGCCCGGGAGCCAAAGCCCAGTCTCTTCCACCAGATCAGCCTTCATCTGACTTCCCCAAGATTATCTCGGAGGCTGGGACTCCCCAGAAGTCACCAACAGTGGAGAAGGCAATGGCAGTGCCACAAGGCAGGCCATCACCAGCAGGGTCTCCCAGGAACCGGCAGACTCAGACCAGCTCTAGCAACCTTCACCTGCCCCAGGACTCTTCTGTGAAAGGGCAACTGGCCAGTGAGGACCCTGTGGTCGTAACTCATGAGCAGTTCAAAGCTGCCCTGAGGATGGTGGTGGACCAGGGGGATCCCCGGTCATTGCTGGAGAATTATGTCAAGATTGGTGAAGGGTCCACGGGTATCGTCTGCATTGCTCGTGAGAAGCACTCGGGGCGACAGGTAGCAGTGAAAATGATGGACCTGAGAAAGCAGCAGCGCCGGGAGCTCCTTTTTAATGAGGTGAGTGTGGTGATGAGAGTGGGATTCTGCTGTCCACCGTAAAGCCATGGCAACGGTCGTGTGCAGAAAGAAGGGAAGAGCAGGAGGCATCTTCCTTTTAATAGAGTAATGCTCATGCCAAGAAGAAAAATGCCTGGGGGGGGTGGAGGCTGCTGTTGCTCAGAGAGTTGTGTGTGCTTGCTTGCTTGCTTGGATAAGGGTCTTTCATGATTTTGAGGTGGTCAGTTGTCCACTGTGTTGTTTTTCCAGGTGGTGATAATGAGGGACTATCAACATGTCAATGTAGTGGAGATGTACAAGAGCTACCTTGTGGGAGATGAGCTCTGGGTGCTGATGGAGTTCCTGCAGGGCGGAGCCCTCACGGACATTGTGTCACAGATCAGGTAGGAAGCAAAATGTCAGCGCTTGGGTTCCCTCCTGGTAGGCAAGAGCAGCAGAGTGGAGTTTTCTGGGAAGAATATTTTTACTCAGAGATCTTGTTATTGCAGTGCCCTGAAATTATTACACTTAATAACTATTATCTGTTTGGAGTATGCAGCGATGCTTATAATGTAGACGGGACCTCACAGTGCTGATCCCTTTAGATACCCACTATTCATCTATTTGATGACCTTCTCTGTACAACACAGCACTCACAAAGAGCATTGTTTATCATATCTGTTGTGTCCTGGCTAGGAAGCTCGTTGAATAAGGATTAAAGAGCACGCAGAAATAGTTTTCAGTGGTACAACCTTAGCAGAGGTTGAATTTGTGACTATCTCTTCCGGAGATGTACAGCAGAGCTTTGAAATCTGGACTCCTTCCCAAATTTCATTGCCTAAAGATAGCAGCTACAGGACACTCTCCTAAATTTGTTTTCTTATCCACACCACTTCATGTTAATTAATGACCAAAGCATTCCTGTAGGGCAGAGAAGTTGTTCTCAAATGGCCTCTGCAGTCCCACTCATGAGGCTCTCTGGAGATGCGGTTATGATTGTTGTATCTTCCCATGACCCTGGAGTACCCTCCTCTCGCCCTGAGCATCCTGCAAGGCTGTAGACTGGTGCAGGGAACACCAATGACGAGGCTGACCAAGAAAGTCTGTAGAACGAGCTTGCCTTTTTTGAGGACTCAGAACCTTAATTGGCTTACAATTAGGTAGTAGCACTAACACTAATTGTATTTACTTCTTTAATCATAGCATGCCTTCACCTAAAAGCTTTGACTGGCCTCTGCTCATCCTGTGGTGGATAATCCTTGCCGTGGTGCGTTCTCTGTTTCAGATTTGCATCTTTGATGTGTTTGAGAGGCATAAGAAAGCGCGTTGTCCTTTGTAGGCTCTATGGCCCCGCCTGTAAGGAGTGGTCTTGGAGGTGCTTGGATGGCCAAGCCCTCCAGTGCTGTGTTCAGAGGCATCTCGGGCTGTGAGAACCGAGGGTTCCCTGTGAGCCACATCCCTGCTCCTGGGCAGGAGAAAGAACGTGTACTCTTCAAGAGCGCTGAGTTGGGACACAGCAGAGCTGGAGAAAGCACTTGTAGCTCTCAGCTGGTGGTAGAACCAAAGGAGCTATACACAAACCCACCATTCTGAGTTGGTTTATGAAGAGCCTGTGAACTTTATACCCACCAGTGCCACTGGATTCCAGTGTGGGACCTCAGCCTAGATTTGGGTTCTCCAGAAAGGCTTCCTCTGAGTGCTTGTTTTTTGACATGGTAGAAACAAGATCTATTATAACCATAACGTTTATCAAAAGTAAGCTGCAAGCCGTTATCAGTTTTTCACAGGGCAGAAAATCCACTCATTAAACGTTTGCTGAGAGTGATAACTGATTTGCATCTCCAGGAGGGAGCTAATCCTCCAGTAATCTGTTTTACACCATGCAGCCACTTGATTGAAACCAAATTCCATGCATGACAAGCTGGAAGTCTGCCTTGTGGTGGAGCTCAGAAGTGGCTCAGCTTTTCTTATAGCTCAGGCACTACAAAATGAAAAGGTTCTGTGTTGGAGAATTCCATCTCCTGTTCAAGATTAAATCACAATAGCAAAAGCAGCCCTCTGCTGTCCTTCAGGTGTGTTTGCTATCACCAGGCAGCGTCCTGGTCAGATGACATTAGAGCAGTTTCCAGGACAGAAAGGGGTTCCAGGAAAGCTGGGGAGGGGCTCTTCATCAGGGAGAGCAGGGGCAGGACTAGGAGAATGGTTTGAACCTGAAATAGGAGACACTGAGGTGAGTTCTTAGGAAGAAATGTTTTCCTGTGAGGGGAGACAATGACCCAGGTTGCCCAGAGAAGTGGTGGCTGCCCTCGGTTACAGGAGACACTTTGCATTTCAACCATTTTCGCTCATACTAGGTCGTGAAGGTTCTTGTGTTGGTATTACAAGTGGAAAGAGCTTCTAAAAATAAGGTTCTTGGTGCTCAGATGCAGAGAGAGGACCTGGGCCAGGGCCTCCCCACCCTCACAACAAAACATTTCTCCCTAAAATCTCATTTCACTCTCCCCTCTTTCAGCTCAAAACCATTCCCCTCATCCTGTCCCTGCACTGTCTGATCAAGAGCCCCTCCCCAGCTTTTCTGGAGCCCCTTTGAGTTAGTGTGAGCATCCAAAGTGTCTGGTGTGTGAAACCTGTAAAGGATCCCTCTGTTTGTTCTCTACCAAATTACCTCTTTAGATGCTTTCTGGATAGAGTTGCACAATTTGTCTTGTGAACAATAGCTTTATTATTTTTGCTTTAAAAAAAGCTGTCTTAACAGTTACTGTGGCCACTTGGCATGGAGAAGCCTTGCCTATCAGAATTGCTTGAGACAGCATCTTGCAGAATGAACTTAGCTGCAAGATTTAAAATGCAATTTCTCTGGATTCAGCTTATGGAAATGTAAAATTGCTGAGCATCGAGACAAAAATGTTTTCAACAGGGAAACGCTATCCTAGAAGAACTGTTAGAGCGGGTCCAGAGGAGGCCACAGAGATGATGTGAGGGCTGGAGCACCTTCTGTCTGAGGCCAGGCTGAGAGAGTTGGGATTGGTCAGCCTCGAGAAGAGAAGGCTGTGGGGAGAGCTTAGCGCAGCTTCCAGGACTGAAAGGGGCTCCAGGAAAGCTGGGGAGGGACTCTTGATCAGAGAGGGCAGGGAGAGGAGTAATGGTTACAAGGAACCAAAATTATTCATCTGCAACTTGGCTTCAGAGTTGCTGGGTGCCTTTAAAGAAGACCTGTAAGTGAGCACTGCATGCTGCCCTGGACGATGCTGTTAACTCCTCTGTCTGTGCTTTCAGGCTAAATGAAGAGCAAATTGCAACTGTGTGTGAATCTGTGCTGCAGGCTCTGTCCTACCTCCATTCGCAGGGGGTCATTCACCGGGACATCAAGAGCGACTCCATTCTGTTGACGCTGGATGGAAGGGTACGTTTGATTCTATTCTGTTGACACTGGATGGAAGGGTAGGTTTCCTGAGCCAAATCATCTCTTGTCATCTATGTCACAGCCTTGGCCTGTCTCCTTGTTTCCTTTCTGTTCAGCCTCTTGTTTGAGCTCTGCCCTCTTACTCCCTTTGCCTTTGGTGTTTCCTACAATGTTCTTTAAAAACAATCTTTAAGGTTGGTTGTTTTTCTTTTTGGACAGGTCAAACTCTCTGATTTTGGCTTCTGTGCTCAGATCAGTAAAGATGTACCCAAAAGAAAGTCCCTGGTGGGAACTCCCTACTGGATGGCTCCAGAGGTTATTGCACGGATACCGTACGCTACTGAGGTAAGGGACCACGTCCCTCACATCAGAAGAGGCAGCAGGTGATATTCCCAGATGTCTTGGGAAAGTACCCATTGGCTTTTCTAGGAAGAGCCTCTGAAGTCTGTTTAAAATATAAATACAATTATGATAACAGGTTTTATTGTGATGGTATCAATATTTCCTAAACCAGTAGAAAATCAGGTTCCTCTTCTGGGAACATGGTGTAAACTTGCACTTTATACCTGAAGCTTGGCAGAGGTTTGTATCTGCTGAGGTGAGGACACATGTTAGCAAGGAGCAGCCCATGGCACGATAGGGATCAGTAAATCAGTCAATGGTGCTAAGGGAGGGGAGGAGACACAGCTGGGAGCTCTGAATTCTGGGCAGGTGGGAGCAGACGGATTAGCCTTGTTTACCAGCTGACCAAGTGTGGCGCAAGCCGTTACTTGCAGACTTTTGTGTGTTGCAACAGAAGCGTGGCTCGGGCCAAGGTGAGAAGATGTCTTTTAAACTGTGGTGAGGAGTCCAGCAGCAATCCCAAGCACCAGTACAAGCTGGGTGGAGAATGGGTTGAGATCAGCCCTGAGGAGAAGGACTAAGGGTGATAGGGGAGGAGATGCTCAATGTGAGCTGGCAACGTGCATCCGCAGCCCAGAAACCAACTATGTCCTGGGCTGCATCCAGAGCAGTGGGATCAGCAGGGAGGGAGGGGATTCTGCCCCTCTACTCTGTGAGACCCATCTGGGGCCCTGCATCCAGGTCTGGAGTCCTCAGCACAGGGAGGACATGGAGCTGTTGGAGCGAGTGCAGAGGAGGCCACGGAGGTGATCCGACGGCTGGAGCACTTCCTGTCTGAGGCCAGGCTGAGAGAGTTGGGGTTGGTCAGCCTGGAGGAGAGAAGGCTGAGAGGAGACCTTAGAGCAGCTTCCAGGACTGAAAGGGGCTCCAGGAGAGCTGGGGAGGGGCTCTCGATCAGGGAGTGCAGGGACGGGACGAGGGGAAGGGTTTTGAGCTGCAAGAGGGGAGATTGAGATGAGATCTTAAGAAGAAATTCTTCATTGTGAGGGTGGGGAGGCTGTGGCCCACGTTGCCCAGAGTATTGGTGGCTGCCCCATCCCAGGAGGTGTTGAAGGCCAGGTTGGGTGGGGCTTGGAGCCCCTGATCCAGCAGGAGGTGTCCCTGCCCATGGCAGCAGGGGGTAGAACTACAAGGGCTTAAGGTTTCTTTCAACACAAACCCTTCTGTGATTTTTTTTTTTTTACCCGCCTGGTACCATTGGTGATAGGCAGGTGTTGTCATCTTTGTGCAAGCGACAAAGCAAGGTTCTGTTGCTCTGAACTGTGTGTACTGACATGATGTTGGCTCCCGCAGGTGGATATCTGGTCTCTGGGGATCATGGTGATCGAGATGGTGGATGGAGAACCCCCCTATTTTAGTGATTCTCCGGTCCAGGCAATGAAGAGGCTCCGAGACAGCCCCCCTCCCAAGCTGAAAAACTTCCACAGGGTGAGCATACGGGCACACACTCACAAACTTGGTGCTTATCATGGGGAAACATCTCTATCAGCCCTTCCTGGTAAGCTGGTTGTGAAAGCCATCTTGCTAGGACATGTTTCTTGGGCAACCTCTTTGGTCTTGGTGCCCCAGTGGATGTGAGCTGTGCTGACAGCTAGTGGCTGGCTGGGAAATAGCCCTGGTGATGGAAGGTCACCTGGGCATAGACCTAAGAATGCAACTCAAAGCTGCCTCAGGTGGACTTAGCAGTTAATATCTTGTTGATAGAGTAGCTTATCTTCTAGGGGAGCAAACTAGAGGTCCTTTCTCTTGAGATTTTCTAGGTTCACGGATTTCAGGACTGCAAAGTGCGCGTTACAATCAGAGCATGAGCGCTCAGTGCAGGCAGAAGCTCACGGGGATGCTGCAGTTGCTTTGAAAATCAACTCAGCTTCACGGTTTCTTATACAAGAGTAGCAGTGACATGAGAAATACAGAGATTACCTCTTAGTCCCCAATTTGAGCGGTCCTCCTCTCGTTTCCATCCAAGCCTCTGAGATCAAATAGCTTCTGCAGCATTCCAAGCTGTCCCGCCTTCCCGATTAATCAGAATATCTGCAGCTGCTGACTGAATTATTTAGCAGAGGAGACCGCTGATCTGAGAGCGAATGCTCCCACATCTACAGCTGCCCTTCCCTTCCTCCCTTTGTTACGCTAATTACAAGTCCAAGGTCACATTCTGGATCCAGTGCTTCCCTCCTTTGTGGTGCAAAGACCTTTCTGGTCTCCCTAGGTGAGGTGACCCTACCACGGGCTGTGAAAGCCAGAGCCCTTTATAGTCTCGTCCTGGGAAGCAAAGTGTCTTCCAGAAGACCTCTGGATGGCCAGGCTGGTGGGCATCCTCCCCGTCTCTCTGCTGAGTGGAGCTCAGCACCCACTGTGGACACAGCCTTCTGTTCATGGCCACTTGTTGTGGTCCTAGGTGCCCCAGGTCAAGCAGACACCACCTGGGATCTTCTTGGCTGCTCTTCCAAAGCATAAGTAGATTGATTTAGAGAGGGATAAAGGCTGGATGCTGGCACTCGTTCTTAGCCATGTTAGGCATTCTTCCTCTAGAAACCACAGGGGAACCATTCAAAGCACTCATGAAATAAGCAGCAGCTTGATGTGAGCAGGATTTCGTGATCTGAGTTAACCAGAGCTGGGAAAATGCCTCCAGACTGAAATGGATGTAATTAGCAGCATCAAAATAAATATATATATACCAAGTTCATTTTTTATTCCGTTTTAATGATGCAGAGACTTTACCACCAGCAGGAGATGGGCTGTGCCCTGATGTGGTTCTTGGGTCTGGCTGCTCACTAGGTTTTAGCCAGTCTTTCAAAGCAAAAGCCCACTGAGGTCACGTAGCTTTTGGGTTCTGCGGTTCCTTTATCTTCTTGCACTGGCGCACTATCAGGTTTCTAGACTCTCAAACCCCATTTGGGAATCATATTTAACTACTTTTTCCACAGTCTGTGGCCAGGAAAACAATTGGTCAACCCTTCAGCCCCAAGTGACGTGCTTTGGGTAGCAGGAGTTCTGTTGAATTTTTGAGCTGAAAGGCAGAAAAGAATAAATAACATTTGATCCTTGTGAGTCCCTTCCAACTCGGGACATTCTATGATTCAATGAACAAAATGGGAACTCAAATTCACGTAGACGGAAGGGTGAGACAGGTGGTCTTGTCTTAGTTTGCTGCTCTCTGTTGAAAAGAAAGCAACATGGATAATTGTTGTGGCTCCCAGGGACAGAAAGTTATTATTCTAGCATAAACCCCAACATTTCTGGGCAAAACCAGGATTAAAGATTGAGCTGTACAGCATCCTTTGTAAGCAAATGCACTTTGGCAGCCTGGTGTTGTGTGAACTGTTGCCTGGTCCCCTCGGGGCTTGACTTGGTTGCTTTTTCACAGACCTCCCCGGTTCTGAGAGACTTCTTGGAAAGGATGCTGACCCGGGACCCACTAGAGAGAGCGACGGCACAAGAACTTCTGGATCACCCTTTTTTGCTCCAGACGGGACTCCCAGAGTGCCTGGTTCCCCTTATCCAACAGTACAGAAAGCGCACCTCCACCTGCTGACTTGGCAGAAGAGCAGATGCTGGGAGAAAACCGTATTTATATACATATAAAAACATAATCACAAGGCCAGGTGGCCTCATCCTGCAAATGGTGCTTGGAACTCGTCAGCGATCTCTTTAGAGGATGAATGTGACTGTTGCCCTAGCATCCTCAGCCTTTGGTGGCTTCTCTCTTGCTGAAGACAATCAACGCATCCTGGCTCCCAACAGGACCAAGTACGTCTCAAGAACAAAGCGGGTGTTCCCTGGCGTGTGGATCGCTTCTTCTGAAGAGCTGGTGCTGCAATGTGGCATATCTGAATGTTCCAGCAAACATTGGCTGCTGACTACAGAACTGACCAATAATTCCCCATTAGAAATGTGATCTTTATTTTGTTGGTTTTACACTGGAGTCTTGACCTGACCCAAATGCACATTTATGGGGCACAGAGCCCTCCAAACTCTCAAACAATGCACAAAGACTTGATTTGTTTTTCTTCTGAGACTTTTTCACGGATGATTTTCATTCCCTTCAGTTAAATGCAGACCTAGAAACCTGTTTTCCTAGGGAGCGGATGTGACGTGTATATATTTGTTTTGGAATGGCTCTCTTGCATCCACATGCTTCTCTTTGGCTGAGGAATACATACGGCTTAGTGGTCAATCTTGAATCCATTTCATGATCTTAAGCTTTTGGAGGAGGAAACCTTTGGATACGGGGCTCAAAGCAGACTCAGTGAAGATGGCTTTTCTTGCCTCCAGGCTCTTGTGCTTGAGAAGTTGTGGTACACAACACCTTCATCGCTGGTTGGGCTGGAGAGTCTGCGAGAGCTTGTTTCTACGTTTGGTTTCCAAGCACCTTTCTTTTCCAAGCCCTCTCCTGAGAGGCTGAGGAGCGCTGCTCTGGGCAGCACTTTGGGGATGCTGTAGGAGATGGAGTGAAACAGTTCCAGCTGCCTGCACATCCTGGGAGAGGGTTTTGTGTCCCCATGAGGCACTTTCAGCCCCTGCCTCCCCTACACAGGGAGGAAAGAAACTGCTGTATGTTTTGTTATGGTATGTCCTTCCCCACCATCCCACTGCTGGTACATTTGGAGGGTCACTGGTTGGTTGAACAGTCTTTTCAGTTGTTTTTAAATGGATTTAGCTGTTTTGTACGATACCCTTTCTGCTCAGCAAGCTGATTAGGGCAGTTGGGCTCTCGGTCAGGGTGTGACGTTGTACAGTACTAGTGTGTATTTTGTGTGGTCTTGAGGATATAATCTTCCGTGTGGAACTGGGATCCTGTTTTGAAACTCCAGATATAAATTTATTGAGATTTAAGTTATTCCTGGGCTAGCCCTACTGTCAGAAACTAACCTCATCACTGCATTTTCTTCTGAAGATGTCAATAATCTCGCTGCTCTGCCATTTCCCTCTGGTTACAGATCCTGCTTCAAAATTGAAGCCACAGTTAATTACTTGAAGTAATTTGGGATGGAATTCGTCTGCACTGCTGCCAGCCAGCTAAATGGTGGGCACCCGTAGGTGGAATCTGTAGGCAAGGCGAGAGGAATACCTCCAGAGGGTGATCCAGCTCCCTCTACATCGATGCCTTCTGCAGGGCCGAGTGTCTCCATCCCACTCTGTGAGCAGCAGAGGGACCGCGGGGTCTCACCTGGGCTGGGTGGTGGAGTTTGGGGCTGATGAAGTTGCTTGCAATGCATTCATTGAGCTCCTCCTTAGCTGCACTGGAAAACTTTTGATGTAAAATGTTTCTGTACTCCAGATTTACTGCTTTTTTCTTTCTTTCTTTTTTTTTTTTTTTTTAAATGCAAAAGAGCAGGGCTTTGAAAAGATTTATAGTTTGAAACAAACGATTCTGCTCGTCTGTAGTTGTGAATCCTTTGCACTTGTGTTTTAAATTAAAGTAGATCTTGATTTATTCATAAGCCTGATGCGGTGCCCGAATGCTTTAAAGTGTGTCTGCAGTTCAGAGGCGTAAGGGAGCATCAACCTTGAAGTCTGGTCAAACTCACCCCTTCTATGGCTCTTGAAGCAAGAGGATACTCCAGCAGAAGCCTGGATCCTGAAACAGGGACAGGGATGTTTTACATTTGACTCTATTTTATTCCTTGACCCGAGTCTGAACAAGAACAGGGAGCAAAATCTGTGAAGATTGCATTAAAGTACATTCTAGCATTCTAAAAAGTCCTTATCAGAAGCAATGGGACCAGCAGGGAGGGAGGGGATTCTGCCCCTCTGCTCTGCTTTGTGAGACCCACCTGGAGCCCTTTGTCCAGTTGTGTGGAGTCCTCAGCACAGGGAGGACATGGAGCTGTTGGAGCAAGTGCAGAGGAGGCCACGGAGATGATCCGAGGGCTGGAGCACCTCCTGTCTGAGGCCAGGCTGGGAGAGTTGAGGTTGTTGAGCCTGGAGAAGAGAAGGCTGCAGGGGGACTTTAGAGCACTTTTCCAGTGCTGAAAGGGGCTCCAGGAAAGCTGGAGTGGGGCTCTGGATCAGGGAGGGCAGGGATAGGATGAGGGGAACGGTATTGAGCTGAAAGAGGGGGGATTGGTATGAAATCTTAGGGAGAAATGTTTTGCTGTGAGGGTGGGGAGGCGCTGGCCCAGGTTGCCCAGAGCAGTGGTGGCTGCCCCGTCTCTGGAGGTGTTGAAGGCCAGGTTGGATGGGGCTTGGAGCCCCTCATCCAGTGGGAGGTGTCCCTGCCTATGGCAGGGAGTGGGACTGGATGGGCTTTGAGGTCCCTTCCAATCCAAACCATTCCATGGTTCTATACTATTAGTGAGGAGTGCAGAAAGTGTTCATCTTCCTGGCAATACAGAATTAAATATCCAATTCTTGTGTTTCCCTTCTACAGTTCGTGTGTGGCACATCACCAGTTAATTAGTCCGTTACTTGGGTGAGTGTGGAATCAAGCATAAATCCTCAGATTATCCTAGATTAGCTAAAAGATTGCAGCTCTGTCTCCAGGGCCAGGAGCATCTCCAGCGCCAGCAGAGCAGGTCTGGGATGGGTGTTACCAGCGTGTTCGGGAGCAGGATTTCTGGTGTGCCAAGGAATATCCAAGTACGTACCTGAATGTAGCCTCTCCTCTGAAGACCTCCTCGCCTTCTGTACGGGTAATTGCGCTCAGAGATGCTGTTTACTCTGAATATTTCTTCATGTGTGCTCTCAACAAGATTACTGTCATGTCTCAGGCTTTCCTGTTGGGTTGTGTCATGTTTCACCTGAATCACTCCCTTTTCTTTTTCCCTCCTGTCAGCCTTGCCAGTATTGACTCTTTTCCATGCTGCCACAGCTCTGGCAGGCGGGATGGAGCAGGGCTTTGAAGTCAGCAGGTTGCGTTTAAAAGAACAATTTACTGAATCAAATGGGGAGGCTGTGGCTGCTGTCATCGCCCAGTTATGCTTGTCTGTATGGAATTGAGCATTGCAGAAGAGGACAAACCTCTCTCTAGAGGCACCTGTATTTCAACCAGTGACAGGAAATGGCCTCAAGTTGTGCCAGGGGCGGTTTAGATGAGATATTAGGGAAAATGTCTTTACTGAAAGAGCAGTGAAGCCCTGGCAGAGGCTGCCCAGGGCAGTGGGGGAGTCCCCATCCCTCGACGGGTTCAAAAACGTGTAGATGGGGCACAGTTTAGTCAGCATGGTGTGGTTGGGCTGGTGGTTGGACTGGATGAGCTTAGAGGGCTTTTCTAATCTCAGTGATTCTATGACTGCAGGACCCTACATCAAATGAGGCTCCTGACTTTTAAGATTGTTCTGTGTGGTGAGAACAACGCTAGGTTTCCCCATAGCCTGGAGAAAGCGATTGCTGGGCGCTAGATCCCACTTGGTAAGTGAGGATAGTGCTAGGCGGTGAATCTTGACTCCGTAGGATACAGGTGGGGCAGCGAAAGTGTCTCTAACACACAGGAGCTACCCTGCCTCCTGTAGTAGCAATGGTCACATCAGCACCAGCTCTTTATTAAAGAGATGATAGCAGACAATTTGGGATCATTCTGTGCAAACTGAGCCTGAGCTGCTGCTCCACACTACACGCAGGTTGTAGGACATTCATAGGATTCTGCTCCTCTGCTCTGCTCTGCTCTGCTCTGAGACCCACCTGAAGCCCTGCGTCCAGTTCTGGAGTCCTCAGCACAGGGAGGACATAGAGCTGTTGGAGCGAGTGCAGAGGAGGCCACGGAGATGATGCGAGGGCTGGAGCACCTCCTGTCCAAGGCCAGGCTGGGAGAGTTGGGGTTGTTGAGCCTGGAGAAGAGAAGGCTGTGGGGAGACCTTAGAGCAGTTTCCAGTGCTGAAAAGGGCTGCAGGAAAGCTGGGGAGGGGGATGCTGTCTTGGAGTGAAGGAAGGGCACCTCTAAGGCAGGAGGAGCAGGATTGGGAGTGGGAGGAATTTTCTTGGCCATGTTTGGTTATGAAGGGCCATACAGAATAGAACAAACTCACACAGAAGAGAACATGTGTGAGAAGAGTGTTATGTTTAAAAAAAAATAATCTCCCTGTCTGTCTGATAACAGGAGAAGCTGAATTTGAGAACTCTGAGGGCAGAGCGCTTGGTGTTTCTGCCAAGACGTGCACACAGTGGGCATCGCCTGCAGCTGTTCCCGTCCCCACCAACTGCAATTAAAAAAAGCCAGTCCAGCTCTTTAAAAAATGCAAGGTTTATTTTTTTGTAGAAAATAAATAAGTCAGACATTTACAACACACAGTTCTAGTATCACCTTAGCACCGCAGGGAGGGATGGGCTGTCCTTAGGTGCCAGACCAGGCCTGGAGCATCTCCTCTCGCTGACCTCTGGGAGCTGGTTGTTTGGTTTTCCTCTGCACTAGCAACACTTCCCGACGTGTTTCCCAGCAGTGTGACTGTGCTCCCGGCACAACCACTGCACGCTGCGCATTTGCTGTGCCTGAGGTCACCTTCCCACAACAGGAACCTGAAGAGCAGGTGAGTGGGGACATCATTGGGTTACATGCTACTTTGAATTCTGGTGACCCTTGCACCACTTGCGAACACATCTCTTCTGGTATTGTCTCAAATTTAGGGCAGAGATTTTAATAACAAGATGAAAGTAGCTCCTTTTCCACCCATGGGCTCACCTGTTGCTCTTCCATGACTGCGTTTAATGTCTCTATGATGTAGCAGTGAAAAAGGCTTGAATGGCCAAATACACCCAGTGAGGATTTCATCAGTACAAGGTTCTCCAGGCTGGGGGTGCTGGTTTGGGGGTCCCAGCCCCACCAATTCCTTTGTTGGTATGGGTTTTGTTGTTTCCTTGAATGATGGATGTGGAAGGTTTGACCTGCAGGATCTTATCCTAGAAATAAGCATTTGTAACAAACCAGTTGCCATTCCCATTTCCTTCTGTATTCCTAAGGGTATCCATCTTCCTTCACCTTTTTAGTGATCCCTACAGGTGTCTGACCGGAGTGGGCCGAGTCATTTTTGGGGTGTCAGGGCAGTAGCCACAAGTGCAGAATGTGATGGGGCCTCTGGGACGAGGAGATGTAGGGCAGAGCCAAACTTCAGCTCTTGGGCTCCCGTTCTTTCAGGCTATGATGTAGGGAAGGCCAGGATGCGGTTGCTCTGCCCTGAATTATTGCCTTTTCCTGCTTTTTTAAGAATCCATAAGCAAAGTCTGTGTTTAACAGTGCTATGAAAAGAGTTGGACCTCCTTTCTTCTGGATGAGGAAAAACTTGCTGTGTTTAAACTGTTGAGTACACAAGGTCATAAGGCAGGTGAGAGAAAGTATGTGTGGAGGCAGGAGATCACCGTGCAGTGCTGTGTTCCCAAAGAAAGCTTTGCTGTCCTACAACATGGAAGTGTAAAGGTGGCCAAGAGGAACTTAGAATCATGGAGTGGTTTGGGTTGGAAGGGTCCTCAAAGCCCATCCAGTCCCACCCCCTGCCATCCCCTGGGCAGGGACAGCTCCTGCTGGATCAGGGGCTCCAAGCTCCATCCAACTTGGCCTTCAACACCTCAAGGGATAGCGCAGCTACCACTGCTCTGGGCAACCTGGGCCAGGGCCTCCCCACCCTCACAGCAAACATTTCTCCCTAAGATCTCCTCTCAATCTCCCCTCTTCCAGCTCAAAACCATCCCCCTCCTCCTGTCTCTGCACTTCCCTTTTGCTGTGGCAAGACAAGCCCAAGATCCGGGGAAGCAGGCACTCCAGGTGTGTTCTGCTGGAAGGTTTGTGGTCAGACCAGCTCCAGCACTGGTGATGCCCATTTCCACAGAGGGAAATGCTGGTTGATGTGGTGTGAGTGCCACTGTACTGAAAACTGTCCTCATCCCGGGGGGGGGGGACAGAGCCAACACTGGTTGTCCAAGGAACTGGTGTGAGGGTCTACTAACCCAACCCTTTCTTCTACAGAGGTGGGGTCTGCAGTAACAGGTAGTGTTGCTGGTGGGAGTGGCACTTTAGGAGATAAGTGTTTGCTGAGGACCCACCACTCTGTGTGTGTCCGGAGGCTTTAGTCCAGGCTCACTCTCAGCAGGCCTACTGGAGAGTGTGCCTGTTAAATTGATTCAAAGGATCCAGCTTGGAGACCGCTCTGATGTGGACAGACATGTGTGATGAATGGAGGGGGGAGAGGCCTTACTCTAAAAACCGAAGTCTGAATCCAGACTGAAATATCAGTGTCGATGCCACTGTGAAAGCCAACAGCAAACCCATCTTCAGCCACGGGCCCTTACACTGCTCAAAATCCTTAGTGCTAAGGCCAGGGAAGATGGGAGCGAAGTGGTCTCTGAAGGGCGATCTCTTTAGCCTCCTGCCAATGTCCAGGACAATAATGCAGTACATTCCTGAAGGATTCAGGAGCTCCCTGGAGTGGAATGGGAGAGTGGGAGTTTGTCAAGCTGGTCTTTAACTTCACTGTATAGCTCCTTAAACCTTCCTGAAGTGGAACAGTAAGGGAAGCCTCTCTCAAAATATGCTTTCTTCGATCTCGACGTCTGTTTCGGCTCCTGGCGGTCCAGGCACGGTGAATGTGAGCCTTGACACCTCTGCCACCAGGATCTTTTCTTCCAGTTGGTCTGTAGGGCCTTGTTCTCCCTCAGGAATGCTCTGAACTGCATCCTTCTGAGCCTCTGGCTCTCCAGGAAAGCTTCCTCTTGCATAGTTCTTCACCATCTCCTGCACTTCCATACTCAGTCTTTTCAACTTCTCCTCATACTCCACCAGTGCTTCCTGCTGGAGCTGCAAAGAGAGACCTCATGTCATTCTCCAAACACTGGAGCTAAGTCAGACTGGGAACGGTATAAAAACCTGCTCTGAGAGAGACTGATGTGAGGAGACGTTGGTACTTTGCAGTTTTGGTCTCCACCCCCCTGGCAAACTCTGCCTTTCCAGAAGATGAAAGGAGGATTCCCGAGATGGGCTACTCTGATTTGCAGTGAGATGAATTGAGACTGCATGCTTGCTGCACACCCACCTTGAAAGAACATGAGTGCATTTGTGCACTTTGAGGGGTGAGATTTGTCTCATTTAAAGACGCGTTTCCACCACACTTGAAATTTAGAAGGTTCTGTGGTGAGATGAATGCTCGTGCTGGCACAGGGAGCATCAGGGTGCAGCAGCTGTGACTTTGAAGGTGGTTCTCGAGGAGCCCACGCAGATCTAAGTCATTCATTCAGTGCACAGAGGAGTGGGTGGCTACAGCGTGCGTGTGCAGGATGAGTGAGGCATTAATTAAAGAGTGCACAAGGAAGATGAAACCCCTTGAGTATTTAGGATTTACTGTACAGCACTGACCCTGAGCTCCATGGGTGCCTTTACCTGGCTTTCTTTCTCCTTGATTGCTCTCAGATTCTCTGCCTGCTTCTCTTCCAGTTTCTGCTGATACCTGTCTGTCTTTTCTGTTACCTTTAAAAAGAATAAATTAAAAAAGCACTTAAATTTAAGTTTTTTATAAGGAAATGCTTTAGCCAGCCCAAGCTTACAGCAGCAAGATACATTGTTAGAGCACAAGACACAGATTTACCCAGCACATGGCACAGTATCCCCCTCATTCCCAATTCTGACCAATATCTGCTGGCTCCAAGGTGTTTGTGTCCTCCTCAAGCCCCTGAACTAGGAAAGCACTGCAAGAACAGACACACATGTGCGCATGACTCTGCTCTATAAGGGGCTGCATCTCAAAAGGGCAAAGATGGGAACCTTTGGATCTTCTCCTCCCCCTCTCACAGTGTTGTGCACTATTCAGTAGATGTGGAGGCAGACGCTTATTAATTGTGCTGCAAAAAGACCCCTGCAACACCAGTGCAGAATATTCCAGAGGGCTCCATCTGCACTGCATCCCTGACCAGGCTGGGGGACCAAATGCACCCTCAAGGACTCGCAGAACATTAGTAAGGACAGTAGCCATCAGAACTAGAATCATGGAATGGTTTGGGTTGGAAGGGACCTCAAAGGCCAACCACTTCAAGCCCCCTGCTGTGGGCAGGGACACCTCCCACTGCCTCATCCAACCTAGCCTTGAACACCTCCAGGGATGGGGCAGCCACCACTGCTCTGGAGAGCCATAATTACTCAGACTGCTTGGCACAGAGGCAATTTAGAGGATCTAAACACCTCTGAGAGCTTGTACTCTGTCTGGGAGCCTTGCTGGTGCCATCCAACAGACACCCTTGCTTTACAGAAGAGCGATGCTGTGGCAGTGCCAGGACTTACCAGTTTGATGGTTTGCACCACCTCCTGAATGTGAGAGTTGTTAATTTCTTTCTTCAACCTTTAAGGAAAGAAATCCATAAAAACCTATAACCCACCTGTTGTCTCTATATAAAACCTGTTTATCAATGTCATAGAATCATGGAATTATTTGTCTGGAAAAAAAGCATTTGAGATCATTGAGTCCAACTGTCTCTGTCCACTACTAAACCAGATCCCTGAGCACCTCGTCTGCCCAGCTTTTAAACCCCTCCAGGGATGGGCACTCCACCACTGCCCTGGGCAGCCTCTGTGAGGGTCTGAGAACACTTTTCGTGAAGGAATCTTTCCTGATGTTCAATGTGAACCTGCCCTGGTACAACTTGAGGCCATTTCCTCTCATCCAATCCCTCGTTACTTGGGAGAAGAGCCCAGCACCCATCTCACCACAACCTTCCTTTCAGGCAGTTGTAGACAGTGATGAGGTCTCCCCTCACCTTCCTCTTCTCCAGACCAAACAGCCCCAGGTCCCTCAGCCGCCTCTCATAACCCTTGTTCCCCAGCCCCTTTCCCAGCTCCGTTCCCTTCTCTCGATGCGCTCCAGCCCCTCAATGTCCTTCTTGGAGTGAGGGGCCCAAAACCAAACCTAGAATTCAAGGTGCAGCCTCACCAGCACCAAGTTCAGGGGGACAATCTCTTCCCTGTTCTCTCCCAGTACCTCTCCTGAGCTGCCTTGTTGCTGGTGCTCCTCATCACAGCCTGGATTCGGTCCACTCTCTTTGCCTCCAGCTTCTTCTTAATGTCTTTAATGTTACTGGGGAGAGAAGAGAGCACTGAGAGATTGATTACAAACCCCAGACTGACACAGCTCTCCACATCTGCTCTCTGCAGCGCGTGACTACCTGGAAAAGCAAAGCTTGAGCGATAGTGCAGCACAAAGCCCTAAGTCTGCAGAATATTTTAAGTCCTGTAACATTTTCTTCTTTTCAAATTGAGTCATAGCAAAAGGACAGGAGAAAATCCATGTGTTACAACTGGGTTGTACTGGGTTCTTCTGGAGCAGCAGGAGACTTACTGAAAGGATTTACACTGCTAAATGAAAAAGAAAAACTAAAGAAGGAGCTACGTGGCTCTATAGGAGAGTTCAAAAGATGACGTGAAGCAAGCAGAAAGGCAGATAAACTAAGGGATGTGGCTTGCAAAGCAGAACCCATCAATACTTAGAAAGCATTTGACTGACCAGTAGGAACAATGGAAAGAACAAAACCTCAGATCTGTGCCCTGTGTGGCATCAAAATGCCAACTGCAGGCCAGAGCACAAGCCAAGGAGAGGGAGAAAGGTGTTAGCAGGGTACCCGAGGCTGCTGATGCACCAGCAGAACGTCATCCCTGCCACCCCTGTGCAGCACAACTACATCAGGATGGCTGTGAAGGTGCACGCAAGAGTGGCCCATCAGGCCAGGGTCCTGCCTCCAACAGTGGAAGAAGCAAACACGTAAGAGAAGCGTAGGAAAGAAAATAAGCATAGGGTGATTTTCCCATCCTCCAACTTCCCAGTCTGTCCTCCAGCTTCTACGCATTTATCTCCTGTGGATGTCTCTCACATCTGGGAGTTCAGCTCTACTTTTAGACTGCAAAACTCCTCGCCATGAGAGGACAAGAACTTCATTTCTAAGCTGTGTGACAGAAGTCACGCTCCCCAAGAACCTCACTGGGTGCCCCACGGTTCTTCTCTTACAACAAACTATGAGTAATCACTTCCCCATTCTTCTTCTCCACACCACTCATGATTTTATGCACTTTGTCGCATCCCCCTCAGTCATCTGCTCTCCACGCTGAGTCTGGCTCAGATACTTTCTGTGCAGAAACAACTCCCTGCTGCTGACTCTCCTTGCCACCCCCTTCTTGCTCTTTTAAAGCCTTTTGTTCGTGATCACATACTGAACAAGTGACTTCACAGTGATGGATGCGGTGGCATAAGGCTGACTTGGCTCTTGGTTTTCATAGAATCACAGAATGGTTTCAGTTGGAAGGGACCTCAAAGCTCACCCAGTCCCACTCCCTGCCATGGGCAGGGACACCTCCCACTGGATCAGGGGCTCCAAGCCCCATCCAATCTGGCCTTCAACATCTCCAGGGATGGTGCAGCCACCACTGCTCTGGGCAACCTGGGCCAGGATCTCCCCACCTGAGTTCATGATGAAGAATTTCTTCCTAATGTCTCATCTAAATCTTCCCCCTTCCAATTTAAAGCTATTCCCCCTCATCATGTCACGCCAGGCTCTTGTAAGAAGTCCCTCCACAGCTTTCCTGGAGCCCCTTTCAGTCCTGGAAGCTGCTCTAAGGTCTCCCTGCAGCCTTCTTTTCTCCAGGCTGACCAACCCCAACTCTCCCAGCCTGGCCTCACAGCAGAGGTGCTCCAGCCTTGGATCATCTCTGTGGCCTCCTCTGCACTCGCTCCAACAGTTCCATGTCCTTATGCTGGGGACTTGAGAACTGGACACAGGGCTCCAGGTGGGGTCTCACCAGAGCAGAGCAGAGGGACAGAACCAAGATCTCCTTCCCGAGTGACAACAGCTCAGCCCTTGTACAGTTGGGTTTTCCATTCGCATTCATTTCTATTTATTCATCCCAAATTTAACTGCCATTTTATTGCCCATTGCTCAAGATCTTTAAATCTTCCTGGAGCTCCTCACAGCCAGCTGTGACTCTACTAAATGACACCGTATCATTAACAAACCATTACTCCTGGTATGCCCTGGTTTTCTTACCCTTGTCTGAATATGCTGAATAGCTGAGACAAACCGAATCTGTCTTGATGGAGGACATGAAAAGAGGAACCTTTGCCCAATTCAGCAAGTAAAGGCTGAGAGAGGATATAATGGGAAGCAGGAATGAGTGAGGATTTTAGCTTCAGGACAAAGTTATTGCACGAACAAATGGATAAATGCCTGACTAGAAATTGGTGAATTGATTCTGCCAGTTTAAGTAGCGGGGCTCAATTCTTTTAGAAGGCTGAGCTGATCAGTCCCTGGAAGGGATTATACGTGATGGACAGACCGCAGCAGACAGAGATGACATCCAGTGACCTGCAGGCTTATTTCCTATCTTTCTGAGTCCATCAGTCAAGGCTGCTGACTGCAGCTCGAATGCTTGTACCCTGTTTGGTGTCTTGGGGCACAGACGCTGTTCTGGAGATGACAAGGCGAGAGCTCTCTTACCACCCCTGCCACTGGGCAACCGTGTGAGACCTTGTGTCTCATCACTTCTGCCTCACTTTCTCACTAAAGTAAAAGACTCTGCTCTCATGGGACCCCACCTGGAGTCCTGCATCCAGCTCTGAGGTGCCCAACATAGGAGATGGACCTGTTGGAGGGAATCCAGAGGAGGCCACAATGACGATTTGAGGGCTGGAGCATCTCTCATACGAGAGAGAGTTGGGGACCTTAGAGCAGCTTTCAGTGCTGACAGGACTCCAGGAAAGCTGGGGAGGGGCTCTTGATCAAGGAGTGCAGGGACAGGATGAGGGGAACGGTTTTGAGCTGAAAAAGGTGAGATGGAGAAATGTTTTGCGGTGAGGGTGGGGAGGCCATGGCCCAGGTTGCCCAAAGCAGTGGTGGCTGTCCCATCCCTGGAGGTGTTGAAGGCCAGGTTGGATGGGGCTTGGAGCCCCTGATCCAGTGGGAGGTGTCCCTGCCCATGGCAGGGTGTGGAACTGGATTCGTTCCTTCCAGTGCAAACGCTTCTCTTCCCCTGTATTCACCCCCTGCCTCTAGCACGGGGCTTTGTGATCCAGCAGAAAACCCTACCCCAGGCAAGATTATTATTGCTTCATTATTCGTGCATTATTACTTCATTATTCAAATATCAAGTTTACCTTTCCAATGACTCCTTCAGTGCCTTCAGCTCAGTTGCCTGCTTCTCTCTGGCCAGCTCTATAATCTTGGTCACTTGCTGTTCAAGGAATGAAAACAAGATGAAAACCAAACCAAGATGACACGCAGCCCACCTGTATTTAATTACTAGTGAATTTGGCTTTATCTCTCCCTGGGCTCAATCCCAGAGGCCAACTCACCCAGGAGGCTCTGTGCAAACCCGTGCACCACGACAGTGAGGTCAGATGTGCCCACAGACCACACTGGGCTGGTAGTGTGACCTACCAAGGCCAGAGGCTGCTCCACAAGCCATGTCACCACCTCTAGGCTACCTTTATGGACAGCTGCTTCTCTCTGTATAAGAGGCAGCACCAGATTCACTGTGCTTTTGGGTATACGGGAAACAGCAGCAGATCCTACCTTCTAAACAAGAGGCTGGGCCTTCTTGTGGAAGCTCCTGGCAGAGCCAGTGTGCAGTTGGACCTGCCCGCAGAGACAGCCTGAAAGGAAAACCCTGCCTGCTGGGCTGTGCACTCTGCAGCTCCGGGGTTTGATTTCCTTTTTGTAGCCTTGCCCACTACATCTCTCAGTCTCTGTCAGAGCATGAGACAAGATTGTCTTATTCTCTTGGTTTCTCTGCCAATAAGCACAATTTCCAGGTAAAGCTGCTTCTCAAGAACAGGTTTTCTTCTCTCTTAGAGTTGACACATGCTAGACCAGCCAGTCTTGGAGACAGCTTGCAAGGTGCTTGTCAAGCCAAAATGCACCAGGGAACCTAAGATTTAAGACACGATGCCAGGTCCTTTGGAAAAAGCCTTTAAATCCTGGAACAGTCCCCCTTTCACTGGAAGAGATGCCCTATCCCATATTTCTCATCTCCACCTTGTGGGCTGCACCTTGTCTCCAGGCATCAGTCTCTCTCGCTGGGGACTGCTTAAGGTGGGGAGGTCCAAGGGTGTGGGAAGCACCGATGAGCTTTCAGGACTCGCTGGTAACACCCTGCGTAGACATTTAAGTCTTCTACTAAGTCAAACAGCAAAACACTTTCTGGATTCCAAAAGGAATGAAATCCAGGCCTGCTAAGAGGTGGTCCCTGAGGTGCTGTCCCGCTCCAGGTTTCATTTCACAGGCACAGATGCAGCAGTGGCAAACACTGAGTGTACTGGTGGGGCCACTCTTCTCCCATGCATCTTCTGTCCTGGCTGTATGATTGGTGAGCGTGGTTGCCCCTGTGTATCTGCAAGGCTGCAATGGTCACCACTGGGGAACCTGCAGGGCTTCAACACGCCCACATGTCACCTGGCTGGTGGCACATCAAGTGGGAGCTGTGAGAAGCATGGTACAGCCTCACACACCCATGCTCCTAGAGAGGTGGCAGAGCACAAAGCCAATAAACACCACATTAAGCCCAAGCCAAGCTCCCAGAGGAGTTGAAAATGGAGCCTGACGTGCTCCAGGGCAGCACTGCTCAACTCCTCTCACATCACAGACCTATAAAAATGTTCCTGCTGGATTTTTACTGCTTCTGACAAATAAGGATCACTGTCTACAGGCTCACTTATCTTGTGTGGACCCAACAGTGGCTCTGAGGGTGGGGGGTTCTGCCCCACAGTTACGTTTCCAAGCTCAGAGTTTAGCAAAGAACTCCATTTTCAGGCTGTCTTTGCTCTCCTGGCTACATTTGCTGTTGGCTCTCGTGGTCCTTACCTCTGTGGCGTGCTGCTCTTTCTTTCTTCGAATCCCATCATAGTGTTCCTCTCCTAGGTGGGTGAGGTCCATCTCCAGCCTCTCTCTCAGTTCCAAAACTTGGCTTTCTGCCATTTCTACAGGATTTGCACATGTACCAACGTCACCTGTAGTCAAACTCCTGCAGAAGAAAGACAGCAGCTCTGCTGCTTCAAGAGATGCTGACGATCCTGACCTCCCTGCCTACCCCTCAGCGGCAACATCCAAAGCTATAAATCCAGGAGATGTGGATGCCCACAGCACTCCGGGCTTCCTTCAGCGAAGCCACGCTTCTCTTGGGGATTCCTCTGCTTTGGTTTGTGGTGGTGACCCACAGGCCAGGCCCTGTGCTGCATTTACCTCTTCTTCTGGGTCTTCCTGCTGTTTATCATTCTTTTCTTGCCTCCATAGCACAGAGGCTCTGAGAAGAGCACAGAATACTTCTGCAGCAGCTCCTCCCTCCGTTTACATCCTTTCCGCTCCAGCTCCCTCAGTTCCTTCTCCTGTTTCTTCAGCAGCTTCAGAAAGAGCTTCATCTGCTGCAGCTCCGCGATGCTTGCTGTCTGAGGCTCTAAAGCACAAAATAAAGAGGCTGTTTGCTCTCATCTAGCATTTCTCAACCTACTGTGATGCCTTTTGGGGTCAGGATTTCCAGCACTGCCTTCATTCAGCTTTTTCTCCCTCTGTGTGGGTTGCGAGGAATAAACAAAAAGGGGTTTGAGGCAGATAAAAATGAAAGGGAAAGGATGAGCTGTTGGAGAACTTGATATCTGGCAGCAGCAAGGCAGGCAGATGTGGTTATCTGCAGCCAAAAGTCTCCAGGAGTTACCTTCTATACGGAAGTAACGGGTTTGGGTTTGGGCTTGGAATGCGCAAAACTATGCAGAACTCACGGGTGTGTCTGCAGTGCCAGGCTGTGCTGTGCGGGATCGGCTTCTCAGAGCTGGTACTGAGGACACTGGAGCTTAAATGCAACTCGACAAGTCCAGACTGTCAAACCAGGGCCCACCTTCTAGGGGGCCCTACAAGAAAGCTGGGGAGGGGCTTTTTACAAAGGCATGAAGTGATAGGATGGGGGGGAATAGCTTTATATTGGAAGGGGGAAGATTTAGATGAGACATTAGGAAGAAATTCTTCATGATGAACTCAGGTGGGGAGGCCCTGGCCGAGGCTGCCCAGAGCAGTGGTGGCTGCACCATCCCTGGAGGTGTTGAAGGCCAGGTTGGATGGGGCTTAGAGCCTCTGATCCAGTGGAAGGTGTCCCTGCCCATGGCAAGCGGGTTGGAATTAGATGAACTTTAGGGTCCCTTCCCTAAACTCGAACCATTCTATGATTCTGTGATTATGGAAGGTACATATTTGAAGTAATCACAGCTGTGTCCTGGGGAAAGTTTTTCTTTAGGAATAACATTTAAAATGAAAATTGATGTCCTTAACAATTACTTGGCAACACATCCCCAGTGCAGCAGATTCACTTGGGTGGTCCTTTTTAAGTTGCAAGACAGGCTTCATCTTCATCCCAGTCAGAAATAGGGAGAGGGAATGTGAGATGACTGCCAAGGTCACAGGAACAGCATGAGAAGTTACCTGCAATCTGCGTTGCTTCTATTGCACTTTCATCCTTGGTGAAAGCCGCTGCTCCTGAAATCACAACAGACGTTCCTGGTTATGTTCTATCCCGGACCTTCAGGTTGAAAACAGACACTGAGGGGCTCATCGAGAACGTGGGCCTTGTGAAGGATGTTGGTGTGAAGCCACAGTAATTAATTAATCTGCCGAGATGCTAAAGTGTTTGGGAACTTTGTTAACAAGCACAGCGAAAGGGAACAGGATCCTCTGCCTTTCCAAAGAGCCTGCACGAGCGGAATATTGCAGGTGATGACTTAAAATCAGAGAATCACAGAACCATTTGGTTGGAAAAGACCTTTGAGATCATCGAATCCAACCGTCCTTGTCCACTACTGAAAAAGATCCCTTGAGCACCAAGTCTGCCCAGATTTTAAACCCCTCCAAGGATGGGGCTCCATCACTGTCCTGGGCAGCCTCTGCCAGGGCCTGAGAACCCTTTCCATGAAGAAATGTTTCCTAATATCCAATCTAAACCCACTCTGGTGTAAATTTCCTTTCCTACTGCCTGTCACTTGGGAGAAGAACCCAGCACCCACCTCAGCACAAGCTCCTTTCAGGCATTCGTAGACAGTGATGAGGTCTCCCCTCAGCCTCCAGGCTAAACAGCCCCAGTGCTCTCAGATGCCTCTCATAAACCTTGTTCTCCAGCCCCAGCTCCATTCCCTTCTCTGGATGCACTCCAGCCCCTCAATGTCCTTCTTGGAGTAAGGGTCCCAAAACTGAACCCAGGATTTGAGGTGTGGCCTCATCAGCACTGAGTCCAGGGGCACAATCTCTTCCCTGCTCCTGCTGGCCACCCTGTTCCTGAAACAGGCCAGGATGCCACTGGACTTTAGCCACCTTGGCTTCCAACTGGAAGGTGTCACTATGCAAGGAACAAATGTACCATTAGGAAGATCTTTCTCTGCTACAGCTTCTTAAACCTAGTAATAAATTATAGAATCATGGAAGGTTTGGGTTGGAAGAGATCTTATAGATCATCCAGTTCCACTCCCTGCCATAGGCAGGGACACCTCCCACTGGATCAGGGACTCTAAGCCCCATCCAGCCTGGCCTTGAACGCCTCCAGGGACAGGGCAACCACAACCACTCTGGGCAACCTGAGCCAGTTTCAGAAGTTAAGAGAGTTTTCAAGAGGGATCTAAACATACTTAAAATGTCAAAAATCAACGATAACCTACAGAAAGAGACCTTTGAAAAGAACAAGGAAGAGGTGAAGAGCAGTGAGGTACTGGAGGATAAAACAAGCCATTTGTCTCAGAAATATCCGTAGTATCCTATCTTTGCTCAAAACTGTCAACCTGCCATTTCACACTGAAGATGAAAGGCTACATCTCTACCATGGGCCAGTTCTTCCATGGATAGTAGTTTCTCTTAACATAATTCTCACCCAGAGAACCCTGTGCTGAACCTGGAAAACTGAGGTTGCCCATCAGAGTCCTCAGGATCGCACAGGGAACAGCAGTGCTACCCCAGCACCTTGGCCCTGCCTTGGAGAGGAGACACGATGTTCATGCCGGCTGGGCCTGCAGTTTGCCTCCTGGTGGTCTCAGTGGACACCTAGGATGACTTTTCTTTGTGGATTAAAAGCCCTATGCACATCACACTTGCCCCAGCCACAAAAGTCAGGGTAACTACGACTTCTGTCATCAATGCCAAGCTGGCGACTTCGCCTGAGAGGTTCTGACCACATTACCAATGATCGTCACCCTCCAGCGCTGTCTTTTTCCAGCCTGTTGAGTGCACAGGCTTTCCCATCTGCTTTGAGGTCCCCTCACACCCACACCCTTACCTGCAGGCCCATTTGAAACAGGAAAGCTGCATCTCCCAGCAGAGTCTGGTATCCCGTTACTTTCAGCAGATGGGAGGTTCCTTTGTGGGCCAAGCCTCTAAAACAAACACCACCTCCATTATTTCAGGCTGAAAACATGCAACCTCTTTAGAGGCAGCAGAAGAACCTGGAAGAGCTTACCTCCACTGAGCCATCCTTTAGCTTAACGGATCTCTTGTCTTGCAGGCTGAAGAACTTAATGGGGTTGGAGAGAGCAATGGTCAGATCTAGAAACAAAGAGGAGGGCTTTGCTCGGATTATCAAATAACTCATTGTACTCTTCTTTCCCCTGCTTTCTTGTTTGCTTTCTGGCCTAGAACAGGAAATCGTGGAGAAGGGAGGTTTTGTATCGTCTGCTTAGAATCACAGAATGGTTTGGGTTGGAAGGGACCTCAAGGCCCATCCAGTCTCACACCCTGCCAGAGGCAGGGACACCTCCCACTGGATCAGGGGCTCCAAGCCCCATCCAACCTGGCCTTCAACACCTCCAGGGACGGGGCAGCCACCATGGCTCTAAGCAACCTGGGCCAGCACGTCCCCATCCTCATGGCAAAACATTTCTGCCTAAGATCTCATCTCAATCTCCCCTCTTTCAGCTTCAAACCATTCCCTTATCCTGTCCCTGCACTCCCTGATCAAGAGCCCCTCCCCAGCTTTTCTGGAGCCCCTTTCAGTCCTGAAAGCTGCTCTAAGGTCTCCCCGCAGCCTTCTCTTCTCCAGGCTGAACAACCCCAACTCTCCCAGCCTGGCCTAATAGCAGAGGTGCTCCAACCTTTGGTTCATCTCCATGGGCGTCCTCTGGTTTCAGGGATGGTTTGACCATTTCCTTTTTAGAGTAAGATCCCTGTATCCCAGCACCAGCAAGAAACAGAGAAGAAGAACATGCCTGTGTTCCCTAGAGCCCTACTGCTGTCAATCCCTGATAGTGACCACCTCTCCTGCCACTGGATGAAGCAGGGAAGAAATGGTCCCATCCCAAACTGGACACAGTTACACCCACGCTGCCTCAGGTGTGTGCGCACCTCGCCCCTACGGGGAACCAGTCACAGTTACAGTGTAAGCATCCAGCCTCTTCCAACAAAAGCAAGGGTGTGACAGGATGCTGGCACACACTCAGGTCCCACCCTGACGAGGAATTAAGGAAAGCAGCCCCTGAGGCTGGAAAATTGCTGCTGGATCACAGTTTGGATAGAGCCAAAGCAACCCTCACATGCATCCTACCTGCCCAAGCGTCGGGAACGTAGTCCTTTACTTCCAGGTACACAAACAGAGAAGGCATGGTGAGTGGCATGTTGCTTTCGCTGCGGAGACAAACGTGGTGGTAGCCTGGAAGCAGAAAGCAGAGGAGGTGAGCTGACAGAATCCCTGTCCCTTCTTGTGCAGACGCTCCAAGTGCAAAACAAAGCCTCTCTTTGCAGGAGGGCATGGTGGATACATTATGGAATTAAGCCAAGGCAGTGACAGGATGAATTTGGAGGCTCCACTGCTGACAGGAATGGAGATGAGGAACATCTGCATGTTTTGCTTGCTAACTTCTTCACAACTTCCAATGGAGAGACCTCAAGGGCACAAAAGCTGAAGGAATTGTAGCCGCACTTACCTGAATGCACTGCAATAACAGGGATGACACGATGGCCAATGAACTTCCCTCCTTCCTCCCAGGCCACAATTTTAAGAGATGCCAACTCAGGCATCATGATCTAAGGGAAAAACAGAGTAAGGCATCCTCACCTCTCACTCCTAACAGCAAACCAGCTTCACCAAGGAGAACCTTACTCTCTCCCTCCTTCCATCAAAGCACTGCCACCTCTCCAAGGAAGATCTTGCCTATTTAGTTTACCTAAAGAACAAATGGGGAGAACAAGCCTCCAAACCTCAGCTTCCATGAACCAATTCACCAGCGAAGAGAATGAACTTGCCAGAAGGGCTCCTCCCTCCTCCCTGGTTTTCTTCTTCCATAAAATTAACTAAAAACTATTCTGCCAGAACTGAAGCCTGAAAAGTGTTTTCAGAGAATCACAGAATGGTTTGAGTTGAAGGGACCTTACCTTTTCAAAAACAAAAGCCTCCTCTTTCCACACAGGGTTAATGGAGTTGGCAGTGGAGGTCAGTTTGGTTCTGTATTTGCGTTTTGTGTCCCTGGGCAACCCAAACAGCTCCACTTCCACATATGTCTTCACACTGCGGTCTGAGAGGAACTGACCAGAAAGTATCTATCAACAAGAAGAAACAGAATTAGCAACTGCTGAAAATAAAACAGAAGAACCCACCCATTCCTTCATCCCAAAGTCACTTTCCCACCCAAAACCATCTTTCCTGATGGAGCTTCCAGTCCCCAAAAGGCTTTTCTTTCACTTCCACCCATGTTTCTTGCTGCAGCGCTTCCTCCAACCTCCTCCCTCCCCATCACCGCAGCCTTGGCTGCTTCTGTGTGGCAGATGCTAATTTTCAATTTTCACGCAATGATGATTAATTTAAGATAGCGAAAAGGCTGGGAGTTGCCATGGTAACCCGCTCCCACAGGACTCGCCGGGTTCGTTTGCCTCCAAGAGCCCTACTGGGTAATAAATTGCGGGGATGGAGATGCCAGTTCTGTCCGCAGTGGCAGGAACTGGCTGTCAGGGGAGGAACAACCCCATGGTTTGTACTTGCCGTGACAGACAGGGTACTTGCCACCACCACATCAATGCGGTCCACGGAGAAGGGGTCAAACTGCTTGTCTGGGCGCCGCATGAATTCGTGCTTGAGCAGATACCCACACTGGCCGTTGAACTCAAAGAGAGCCATGTTCTGCTGCATGGGGACATCTGAGATACAAGGGAGATGCAGAGGAAAATGTCTGAGGGACCTCATCAGGTGGTTATGAATGAGCTGGAAGATGCTGTACTTCAGCCCATGCTTGCCAAAGGCTCACACAGCCGTTTCAGAAACTAATTAAGCCTCTCAGCACCCTACAGGGAGAAATATTACAGCAGCTGTGGTGAGAAAGGCGAGGGGTTTGCTGATGATTGCACCATAAGGCATGGGTGGAACGAAACTAAAACCTACTGGTGTGGTTTGAGCTAAAGTAGAATCAGTTTCTGACTTCAGCAAAGTCTCGTCAGAGGAACTTCAGTTTCTGAACAATAACAGCATGTTTTAAGTTTCTCTCGTGGTGATCACATGGGGCACTTGGATGTAGAAAGGCCAAGGCCTGTTCTTATTCCTACAGAAACAAAGGCCACCCTTGAGCTGATGGAACTCAAAGAGGTGAAAAAGGTCATACCTGCAGGGAGGGGTGGACAGGAGAGGTGACCCCAAACTGACCAGCAGAGGATTCCAACCCATAAACATCCTATTTGGTATGAAACTGAAAGATCACGAGGGCCTCGCCCTCTTTTGCGATGGCAAGCGTCCAGCGAGGACCTCGCCCATCTGTTTTCTCCTGATCCTGGATCCGTGCATTCCTAAATCCAGCTCTTGAGCCCAGCTCCCTCCTATCCTGGACACCTTCCCTCATGTCTGCTCTGCAGCATTTGTGGGGAAGCAGTGAATGAGGGGCTGAGGCCTGATGTCATATATTTCTATATATTTTATTATTTTCTGATTATCTTCCCTCTTATTACTATTATTTCATTAAAGATGCAGTTTTAGTTTCCAACCCACAAGTTATCATTTCCCTTTCCCTGGGGGTAGGAGGAGCAGGAATTGGGTACTCATCTGCTCAGCTTTAGCTGCCAAAACCAGCCAGGCCAGAGCCAAACCGTGACACCCTGCTTTAAGAAGCACCCGCTGTTTTGGGTGCAAAGTCAATAGTTGTCTGAACCCCTCTGCTCCTCATTTTCAGTCTCCTCTGAGTCCATCTTCTCCCCCTGTCGGTTCTTTTGACAACACTGCCTTGTGGTTTCTGCACTTGTCTTCACTACGAGATCCTCTTTGTAACCAACCTCTCACTCTCTCCCTTTTAAGGTTGCTTTTTTTAACCCTACAGCTGGTCCTCTGCACCCTGTACACGAGACACTCCTCTGAGAAGGGAAGAAGAGTAAAGAATAGCTTTCTCTGGAGGCTTTTCTCTCCTTCTCATGCTTCTCAGCAAAGAAAGGCTTTTCTGCCCTGTTCAGGTCAAAGTATTGGAAATAATAGCCTAGACAGGCCAGTGCCATAGACAGATGGAGCCCAGCCAGCTGCCTTCAAGAAAGGAAGCAGCTCAGGAGAAGCAGGAGCTTCTGATGTGTTTGTGCACATTATTCTATCTGACATCCCATATCAGGGCAGTCAGAGAAGGCACTCAGATGCTGAGTGAGAGCGAGAACGTGTCTTTGTGTGTGCACCAGTGTGGGAACAACACCTGGGTGTGCCGGGTTTGTGCTGGGCCTAGAAAAGAGCTTTTGGTCTGCAGGAGATGGAGTCAAAGAACAACGCTTTGGGAAAAGGCAGGCAAAGTAAATGCATTCGTGGAAAAGGCAGCAGAAGGAAAGAGCAGCAGAGGAAGAGACAGTGAAGACGAGCACACAGCCTCACCCACCCAGCAGCTGGAAGCCAACATGACACTCACCCATGGTCTGGAAGTTGAGGGCCACCATCTGACAGCCGACATTCCAGAACATCTGAGGCATGTAATTGGAGGAGTCCATCCGTGTGCCTTTGGGGTAGATCCGGCTCATCTGTCGCTTGTTGTATCTGCAGTCGCTCTATTGGAAACAACTCTGGAGAACTCATTGTGTCCCCTGAGTCTGGCTCACGTACTCAGATTGTGAAAATCATTTAAGCTCTGCTACCAAATGCTCAGAGCCTTCCAGATGAGAGAAGCCCTGGCAACATCAGGCTCCTTTCCTGCACCCTTTCCACTCAAGCAGCCTTGGTGTTCCCTACAGCAGGACACATTCTGCCAAGAATCTCTCTGAATCGATCCCAAGCCACCTTGGAAGATCCTACCTTTCCAGCACCAACCCACTTTACATCTCTGATGAAGAGTTTACCTGGTTCTGGAACCAGAAGCCAGCTAGATAGTCCTCAGCTTCACCCAAGCTTCAGAGGACCTCTCATGCTCCTTACAACCAACTCCACTGGACAAAGGCTGCCAAAAGGATACTCTACAAACTGCACTGGGAACTTGGTTAGCAGATCATAAGCCTTCAGCTCAGTGAAGGAAGAGATTACGTAGCTCCGGTTCTTCTCTAGAAAAGGGAGATAAAGCATTTAGGAGAAAGACATTCCCAGCCCCCCATTCTATGTGTGGGGACCAACAGACCCAGCAAGCACTTGGCCCTTGAAACCCATTTTCTATGATGGAATTACTTGGGATTCTGAAAAGACTGAGTTGACTTACGGGCAGAGACTTCAAAAGAGTCAAATTTGATTGGCTGTATGTAATTAACCAGGCTAGACATCTCCTCGTATGCTGTCACTTCCAAACCAGCGGTGCCCTGGGCAGAAAACAAAACCCAAGAGAAGAAAAATGTACAGACGTGTCCTGGAGATGAAACAAAACACGCTTGGGCTTCACAACCAAAGGACTCTAGTGGCTGCCCTAACCAGGACACACTCAGTGTGTGGCTTCCCTGGCCTACAATCACATCATGAACAGTGCAGGAGCACAGAGCTTCCAGGCAGCTTGGCCAAAACTGGTGGGGAGGCATCAATATGCAAGAAGGCCAAGGTCTCCTCAACCTCTCAAATCACGGAGTCTGGGACAAACCTGGGATGTTGTTTTCCCTCCTCTCCGAGTGATATTAAGGAGATGGAAATTGGAATTGGATTTTTTACTCAAGGGAACCCTGATCTCCTTCCTCCTTCAGCTGCAGCGCTTCATGTTTCAGTAACAACTGTCATCAAACCAAGGTTAAACCTCTCGAAACACCCTGAAGGCATACAGTTATCTCCAAATCATGCAGAATATCAGAGGCAGAAATAATAACTCTTCTGCCATATTCACCAAGCTTGCAACATCATTTCTGTTATTCAGTGTCTCCTGCAAAAGTAGTGTTGCGTGGGGGAAGGAAAGACCCCATTTTGGGTTCATCTCTACTCAGTGTACCGAGGCCCCAGAGAAAGCTGGTGGCCAGGAAAAAGACCAGAAAGGTACAGACAAACAGTGACAGTACCTCATCTGACTGCATCTTCTTAATTTGCTCTTCATCCAGGTTTCTGAGAGGATCCTCCTCTTCCTCTGGTTCCTCTTCAGCCACGTCACCTGCCCAGACTGAGCATACACAGCCCACATCAGTGCTTTGTATCACAGAATCATGGAATGGTTTGAGTTGGAAGGGACCTCAAAGCCCAGCCAGTCCCACCCCCTGCCATGGGCAGGGACACCTCCCACTGGATCAGGGGTTCCAAGCCCCATCCAACCAGCCCTTCAACATCTCCAGGGATGGTGCAGCCACCACTGCTCTGGGCAACCTGGGCCAGGGCCTCCTCACCCTCAAAGAAGAACATTTCTTCCCAATATCTAATCTACTTCTCTGGGGAAAATAAGGTTCTATAAACTTTTAAGAACCTCACAGTGAGGAGTCAGCCATGGTGAATTTGTGGTTATCGGAGAGTTACAAGCAGTAAAAGTCATCCATCAAACCAATGGCTGGTGCATATCCATGAATTACCATCTCGTGCAGCCACACACCTTGGAGCAGGCAGGAGAGCTGACTGATGGGCATAACTTAATCGTCTGTTTTGTTTGCAATAAAGTGTTTGAGAATATGGAGAAGATTTGATTTCTCTTCCAAGCTTCTGCTGCTCCTTGAAATATGTGAATTAATGACTGGCACTGGCTGGCCTCAGGCTAGTACTGGGTCATCTGGAAGGTGTCCAGAGGGCCAGACCTGCTAATCTAGGTCTATTCGCCCCATTTTCCCTTCAGACATACCGGTATCTTCAGCATCCATAGGGGATGGTTGCTCGATGATCTCTGGTTCCACGTTCCTCCCTTTCTTCAAAGAGCTCTGCCTCTTCCCAGATATCGATTGGTTCTTTTTGTTCTTAATCAAGATCTTCCCTAAGAGGTCCTTAGGACTTGGAAGAGGAACTCCTGGCTTCAGCTGCAACAGATAAACGTCACACCAAATTTTCATCACAAAGGTGGAACTCAAACACTCCTCTCTCCTGTCTCTCCCAGAACCGTTCCTCTGGCCGTTGACTGGTGCATGGACACATCTCTCACTACTGTATACTTTAACTCCTCCATCTCCTGGCGTTTCCCACTGTATTTATGCAGATTTTTACCTAAGAATTCATCCTCCCTATGCTGTTTCAGACCAGTGTTTTGCCTCTGCACATGCTGTTACTGTACCACAGCTGAAAAACCATCTATGTGTCCTGAAGGCACCCACACCCCTCTGGCTTTCACATCGCGCCTCCCTCAATCATTACACCACAGGCTCACTCCTCCGTCAGCACTGAGGCTGTATTTAAACATCCTGCCTGCAGCAGGTCTGAAAAAAAGAGATCCCAGAGTAGGTGGCTCAAGACAAGGATGTGTGTGACTCAGCCTGTGCTTCTAGACCTACACTCCCCGAGCAGACACCAGCAAGACATTAATCATTCAGCTGATGTCCTGAACTGTTTCTCCTCACACCCCCCCAACATTTCTTCCCATTGCCTGGACAATGGGACATTTGGACATGGGTCCAAACAGTGGGAAACTCCTAATTTGCTTATTATTATCTCTTCTTTTGATCTCAGTGCTTTCAAACAGATGCATGGGCCAAATGTCTCAGCTCCCTCCACCGCTTATCATAGAACAGAATCGAGGAATGGTTTGGGTTGGAACAGACCTCAAAGCCCATCCAGTCCCACCCCCTGCCATGGGCAGGGACACCTCCTGCTGGATCAGGGGCTCCAAGCCCCATCCAACCTGGCCTTCAACACCTCCAGGGATGGGGCAGACACCACTGCTCTGGGCAACCTGGGCCAGGGCCTCCCCACCGTCATGGTGAAGAATTTCTGCCTAATGCCTTGTCTAAATCTTCCCTTTTCCAATTTAAAGCCACTCTCCTCATTCTATCCCCACAGGCCCTTGTAAAAAGCCCCTCCCCAGCTTTCCGGGAGCCCCTTTCAGTGCTGGAAGCTGCTCTTAAGGTCTCCTTGCAGCCTTCTCTTCTCCAGGCTAAACAACTTCAACTCCCTCAGTCTCTCATAGCAGAGGTGCTCCAGCCCTCAGATCATCTTCATGGCCTCCTTCTGACCCATTCCTCATCCAAAGGAACTGCCCCGTGCTTTGCAGAATGCAAGCAGTGCCTGTTATTTTAAATCTGTGTCCATCCATGAAGCAGCTGAAGCAGCAGCGTGCATGGGGATCACCAAAGGTGTCACTGCAACCATGCCTGTACAAGTAAACGGATGATGAGAGTCAAGCAGGTCGGGAGCTCCACTCAGCCACTCTGAGCCCAAAGCTGTGCGTGCCACTGTCCCTTACCGGAAAGGAATATTTCCAGGTTGGTAACAGGAATTGAGAAGCATTGGTAGGAAGAGCCTGAGTTGCTACTAAGCCCTTGTTCCTGTTTCTTTCCAAAGCAGGAGCTGGCAGACGGATCTGAAACAGCACCGTGTACCAAAATACACCATCCCTCACTGGTACAACCGGTGTGGATTGGTCACCGAGAGCTCAGTTCCCAAAGTCACTAAATTCCCAGAGCATTAAATTAGAACAGAATCAGGAAAGTGTTAGGAAAACCTCTCTGATTCCTCTTCCATCCACGTGCCATGGTGCTCACCCCTATGAATCGGGCTTATTTGTCCATGTATTGCCTTCTCTCTCACTACCCTTGTATCTGTGGTGCCCCCTCTCAGCACCAGGAGATGTTTTATCCCAGAAAATCCTCTGCACTAGCCTCCTTCCCCAGATTCCACTCACCGGGTACTTCTCCAGCGGCTCTGTCAGCAGCATATCTCCAAAGATGGTTCGGCAGTACTCAGCCATCTTCGCCTGCTGCTTGGGCCTAGAGAACAAAGAGATCGAGCAGGAAAACTCATGTCCAAGTCCAGAGTTTAGCATGAACAACCATCTTGAGATCCACGCACTCTACCCAGAAAACCATCTCTCCTTCACCAGACAACTATGTACATCTTGAAATCCTTCCCCAGGCCTATTCCAATCTACTCACACTTTCCTATCCTGAGCTAAAAGGCTGCACAGATGTGTCCGCTCTCCCTCTGCAGCTGATGGCTCACCGTTCAGCTCTGACCCACTACCAATTGCTTCCAAACTGTCAATCGGTGTTTCGTTTCAACTCGGGCATTGAAACCCAGCAGCCCCTGCCTGTGTACTTGCTGCTCTGGGCAGCAAACACCGTTCTCCCAATCCCCAGATACTCACGAGTCCACATGGTTCTCGAAGGACAGGATGACAGGGTAGAGAGATGTTTTAAAAGCACTTTCTGCGATGGCCTCAATGGCATCCTAAACGAGAGACAAGGGTCAGAGAAAAGACCAGAAAAGACCACTGATACCCAACCGTTCAAAGCCAGATTGGATGGGGCTTGGAGCCTCTGATCCAATGGGAGGTGTCCCTGCCCATGGAACTGGATGGGCTTTGAGGTCCCTTCCAACCCAAACTATTCCATGATTCTATGATTACGCTCATTGATTTGCGCCATGCAGCTGATCTCCCGCTGAGCAGACTCCAAACCAATCACTGCCAGGAGCTTCTCTTTAATGTAACATTGTGGTTTGAGCTAAATTAGAGTCAGTTTTCTAACTTCAGCCAAGGCTCACCTCAGTAACTTCGTTTTCTGAAAGAAAATCCTAAGATATCTTGGGATGCCACTGTGGAACCTTATTTATGGTTGTAACTTTATGGCGGTTTTTAACTACATATTTCACTCTCTCCTATTTATGTGGCTAAAAAGTACCTGGGAGCCCAAGTGCTCAGCTTTTGGCTGCTGAAATTGGCTGGGACGGTGCTAAATTGAGAAACATAACTGATCTTCTCCCAGTAAGGAGGTGAGAAGTGTCATCATTCATACCCACCTGGATTCCAGCCCCAGAGAACACAACCTGCAGCTAAACTCAACAGCTTGCATAAAAAATGAAGCCAAAAGTGCAAGACAATGAGTATTTCATAGTTCAGTGTACACATAAATGAACATGGAAGTGCCTATTAGAGAGGCAAAGCACTGCCAAATACGCCTTGGATTGGGAGAGAAAGGTGTGTGCAGCGCCAGATTAAACTGCTTTAATATTTATATTAAATATCTATTTATTCTTACCTCTGAACCTGTCCAATTTTCTATCATTTCACCTGCTTCTAAAATCCCTCTCTCTAGCAGCAGAGAAACTGGAACGTTCAGTAACCAGCAGCGCTGACATTTCAAATGCAAATGCCATGGAAACGTTCTCAACATTAACAGTGTAAGAGAAAGAATCATATTTTTTCCAAGCCCCTACTAATCTGCCACAAGTTTCCTTCTATTTTCTGTTTTGTGCTGCTAATTGACACAGGAAAGAAAGGTTAGTTGTTCCTTCGCAATTACAGTCCTTTATTCCCCCAAAATCCTGGTTTGTGGACCACTTGGACTTCGTATTGCAGCTACCTGCGAGGTTCAGAGGAGGAGAAGCTAAAGAAAAGCTACTAAAATGGTAGAAAAGGGAGGGAGGCGTGCAGGGAAAGATCTCCACGTCATGTAAAGCTAAAACCTGGGCACATGCTGCGTTAGCAGCTTATAATTTCCTCGAGGTGGGGACCCATGCTTGAGCAGAACTCTGCAATTACTCAGCTTTCACCCAGCTGTTGTTATTTCTCCCATCATAGCGAACCTCTGGGCAAAAAACAGCAGTGGTGCTCCGGGGTTAAGGAAATTACTGACTCCCAACACAACTGATCCCGCTGACCTGAATGACTGGTTCCCCCCCTCCTTAAAATTTTTAGTAATAGTGAAGTGTGGGAACTGGGGAAAAGATAGGGAATAAGAATAAATAACTTTAAAAAGCAGAATAAATAGCTTTAAAGCAAAACAAATAACTTTAAAGCAGAATAAACAACTTTAAAACAGAGCCAGCAGTAGCCCAGGTGGCCAAGAAGGCCAACGGCATCCTGACCTGTGTGAGAAAGATAACAGTCAGCAGGAGCAGGGAAGAGATTGTGCCCCTGGACTTGGCGCTGGTGAGGTCACACCTCGAATCCTGGGTTCAGTTTTGGGCCCCTCAGTCCAAGAAGGACACTGAGGGGCTGGAGCGTGTCTGCAGAAGGGAACAGAGCTGGGAAAGGGGCTGGAGCACAAGGATTATGAGAGGCGGCTGAAGGACCTGGGGCTGTTTAGTCTGGATAAGAGGAGGCTGAGGGGAGACCTCGTCACTGTCTACAACTGCCTGAAAGGAGGTTGTGGTGAGGTGGGTGCTGGGCTCTTCAAACAAGTAACGAGGGATGGGATGAGAGGAAATGGCCTCAAGTTGCACCAGGGTAGGCTTAGATTGGACATCAGGAAACATTTCTTCACAGAAAGGGTTCTCAGGACCTGGCAGAGGCTGCTCAGGGAGGTGGTAGAGTCCCCAGACCTGGAGGAGTTCAAAAGCTGGTCAGACGAGGTGGTCAGGGGTCTGTTTTAGGAGTGGACAGGGACAGCTGGACTCTGTCTCAAAGTTTGTTTCCAACGAGACGATTTTATGATTCTACGAAGAGCTTTCAAAGTGCCTCTGCCTGTGGGCAGCAGCTCTGTAAAGGAGTGCAGAAAGAATAACTGTGTTGCACTGATTTTTAACCTACAAGTTCTTTGGAACCTCTGTGGTTAAATACCCTACGTTTCCCAGGGAGAAGCAGGCTTTGCTTCAGGAGCCTGGGAGCTAAACCTTCAGGGAAGCCATCTGCCCAGTGTGCTGCACAGCCGTTGCTCCACTGAATGCAGTCCACATGCTCATGGAATTAGGAAGTAATTAAAACCTATTCCTCCAAATCGCCACTATACGAGGCTCTAAGCCTGAAACCTGCCGCAGAGCAGGGAGAAGATAAATACATCTTGACCATTTGCTTTCTAAAAGCCATCCTATTTGCTTCTCTGACATGCATCCAAGTTGGAGTTGTTCTGCATACAGAAGAGAAGACTCTGAGGAGATCTTATTACCGCCTTTCAATATATAAAAAGGGCTGATAAAGAAGACGGAGAAAAGCCTTTTAGCAGGGCCTGCAACAATACGTTGAGGAATGGTTTTAAACTAAAAGAGGAGAGACTTAAACTAGATCTTATGAAGAATTTTTCATACTGAGGGTGGGGAGGCCCTGTCCCAGGTTGCCCACAGAGGCAGCAGCTGCCTCACCCCTGGAGGTGTTCAAGGCCAAGTTGGATGGGGCTCTGAGTAACCTGATCCAGTGGGAGGTGTCCTTGCTCCTGCAGGGCAGTTGGATAACAAGACCTGTAAAGGTTCCTTCCAACCCACACCATTCTAGGATTCTATGATCCATCCATAAATCCACCATCCATCTGTACAACCATCCTGCTACTCAGCACTGTGTGTGCAGGCACATCTACTCAACCATCTCTCCACTGCTTCCACTTGACTGCCTGCAGTTCTCTCAACCATCCATCTCCATCCAGCTTTTCTGGTCCTCCTGCTCCAAAAATGTACACAAACTCCAACCTATTTGATTGTTTTTCATTCTGTCTGCACTTTCATTAACCCGTCACCTTCTCATTGATCTTTTCCTCTCCAACACTTTGCCCTCGGCCCATCCATCTCACAGTTTCCTCAGCCGCCTCAACCAGTCTAAAACCAAGCAGTGGAAAGCAAACTTCTTCCGCACCTTGAAGAGGATCTCAGTGGTCATGGTGAACCCGTGAGTGATGATGGGCTCCTCATCTGGGGGACGGCCTTTCCAGCAATCCAGCTCCACACAGCGGCAGCCGGCCAGCAGCGTCTGGCGATACATTTCAGGAGACGAGATACCGGAGAACTGCCCGGCTGGAGGGAAGAGGCTTGGCATTAGCTACTCATGTGGGACATTCACTGCACAAACTGGAGTTTAGGATGGTGTAGATTACAGAGTGACTTTTCTTCTTCTTACACAGCATTTAAGTGCCAAGCCCCGCTGGGTAGGGAAGGGATCATCCCCCTGGACTCGGCACTGGTGAGGCCACACCTCGAATCCTGGGTTCAGTTTTGGGCCCCTCAGTCCAAGAAGGACACTGAGGGGCTGGAGCGTGTCTGCAGAAGGGAACAGAGCTGGGAAAGGGGCTGGAGAACAGGGGTTCTGGGAGCAGCTGAGGGGCCTGGGACTGTTTAGTCTGGAGAAGAGGAGGCTGAGGGGAGACCTCATTGCTCTCTGCAGCGACCAGAAAGGAGGTTGTGGTGAGGTGGGTCCTGGTCTCTTCAACCAAGTAACAAGTGATGAGACAAAAGGAAATGGCCGCAAGTTGTGTCAGGGGAGATTTAGATGGGATATTAGGAAAGATTTCTTTACTGACAGAGTGGTGAAACCCTGGCAGCGACTGCCCAGGGCGGTGGTGGCATCTCATCCCTGAAGGGATCCAAAAAATGTGTGGCTGAGGTGCTTGGGGACATGGTTTGGTCAGCACAGTGGAGTTGGGCTGACAGTTGGACAGGATGAACTGAGAGGGCTCTTCCAACCTTAACAATTCTATGATTCTACGATTCAGGGCAGATACATCTGCCCAATTAATTGCCCCTCATATGTGGCACGCATGTGTCGGGGTTGAGGCAGCCTCTGGAATGGCCTCGTACCTGTTAAATAGGTGTTGTGTGATGAATTGATGAAGTAGTGTGAGAGCGGCTGGGTCATGTCCTGATACAGCAGTAATTTGTCCAGTGCTATCACGTTGTTCTCAGGGCCACACAGGAACCAGACCATCCCCTCTGGAGACAACTGCCCTGCATGGAGAACAAAGCTGCTCACAGGACTGAAACAAAATGGCTCTGGCACCTCCATTGCAACACCAAGACCTGCAAGAATCCCTCTGGTTGCTCCCTCGGGAAAGTCAGGGCAGCAGAAGGCACGAGATCCTCTGCCATTCTCATATGGCCTCTACAGCGAGGCTTTGGGCCTGAATATGACTCACCTCTCTGGATGTTGATCCCGCTGGGCTCATACTTCTCTATCAGGCTCTGCACCTGCTCGGGTTTGGCTGGTGGGAAGAGGATGTCATTGAGGCGAGAGTCTCGCTGCTTCTTGTTGATGAACTTTGCCAAGTGCTCTTTGGTCATGTAGGGCTTTGCTTTTAAATGGCTGCAGTGAGAGAACAACAAGAGGAGCAGAGATGATGCCTGGGTGTGACTCAGAAAACCTCACACAGAGAGGCTGGTCCTTCCTCGGATCAGCGGCAGGCATCTCTGGGCCCACAACTTTCTAGTTTGTCTACATGTCTTCCTGTAAATCATGTTCCTACTACGGCCTTCCTTCCTCTTCGATAACCCAATACTGTGAAGAGGTTGTACTGAGCACAAAGCATATTTAGAGACTCTGACTTGAACTCTAAAGGGACCTGAACTTCAGAGCACACCAACTTGCTTGCCCCATGAAATCCAGTCCACTTGAAAAGTCAGAATCAGTCACTGGTTGTTTGTGAAGATCTGTGGTTCTCACGCTGCGGATGGCCGTGTTTGGGGCCAACCACAAGCAGGATCACATCAGCACGATCTAGTGTTGACCTGGAATCAGGTCCTCTGATGGTGACAGCTGAGGCCTCATCCTTCTTATCCAGGCTGTGAGTAAAAGCACTGAGTGCATGGACACTGCTTTGTGACCTGGGTATCTGCCCCTCTTAGGCCTGAGACCAGACAAGCTGCATTGCATTAAACCCCCTCGCCCCTCATTTTTGCTTGTCTTTTCCGACAAGAGATGCTGTTCCCTGCTGTGGCTTAAGGGAAACTTACTGCGACGTGAAAATCTCATCAATCTCAGGCCGTGGGCACAGATTCATGAGGAAGGTTTTATAGACAGTCTCGGGGAAGTCCTCAGGGTTGATGGCATCGTTCTGCAAAAGGAACAAAGACACATCGGTATCACAGACCCATGAGTGCTTGGACCTCTCCATTAACACCCACAGTCCAGCACTTGGTTGTGACAATGCAAGAAAGCAACTGGAGCATCTGGCAAGGTGTTTAGGAAAGAACAGATGGAGCGGAGAGGCACCACAAAGCCCTGGGACAGAACGGAGAGTTATTTGAGCCATCCCTTAGTGCCACTTGTGTGATGCATAAAGCTAAGGCACAGTGGGATTGGGCTGGCGGTTGGACTGGATGATCTTAGAGGGCTTTTCCAACCTTAACAACTCTGTGATTCTATTCTAAGGCCTGACCCAGTGGTAGGAGATGCCAGAGGCCTAGACTGTCCTCTGCGGGTTGGTAGAAGCACCAAGATTCACCCTCAGATCTGCTCCTTCAAAGAGCACACAGGGGAACAGGTAGAAGGGAACACAGCACAAACGATGCAGTTGCAAGCGTTGCTGCAATACTGTTAGTGAGACCTGACCCTAGCAGGCCTGCAGCTGAGGCACAGCAACCAGAGGCAAGGACAAGGTCTCATAGTGACAGAGAGCATCTGGGCTGATGAGCTTTTCATAGCCATAGGCATCACAGTCAGGGCAGGCAAAAAGATGACCCCCAAACCCGCAGGACCTTTGGCTACCTAACAAACCACTCACCTTGCCCTTGGGAAGATGACAAGCGCTTAATGCTGCTTCCACCCTCTTCCTGTCCGCAGGAAACATCTGAAAAATACTGACCAGAGAGGGGAAAAAAGAAATCACCGCAGTAGAACAGAAGTGAGGTCAGAAAGCCTGGCGCTGGGTGGCAGGGAGCTGTGGCTGGAGTGCAGGACACTCTAACTGCGCAGCAAAGGAGATGGGCAAGAAAACTAAACATGAACCAGAGAAGAAAGGCAGCATTTCTCCAAGGGAGTAACTGATCCACCAAGCCTTACAAACCTGCAGTGGATTTTTTGGCTGCTGCCTTAATACAGAAGTTCTCTATTTCTGCTCTGGACTCTGTAAGAGCCCTGTCACTAAACCACAGTCCCTCATCACTGCCCTTCCCCTGCCATCCTGGAGCTGCTCTGGTGGGAGGCGTCGTGCCACACATTCCACAGGACACTTCCCTCCAGGAGACACCATCCTAGGTGGTACCTGGCATCAGCCAGGAATGACTTTGTAGTCAAGACAACTTTATAAAAAAGCAAAGAAACATTGTGCACGTTTGCTGCTTTGAAAGAAGGCAAAAATTTCTGGAACCAAAGGTTTTCCATCAATTAAAAGAACAACTGATTACACAGGGAAAGAAGAGGGTACACCACATGATGGAAGCACAAAAGTGCTTCTGCAGGAACCAAGTTCACCTCCGATTTCATGGAATCATAGAATGGGTTGGGAGGGACGTCAAAGCCCATCCAGTTCCACCCCCTACCATGGGCAGCGACACCTCCCACTGGATCAGGGGCTCCAAGCCTGGCCTTGAACCTCTTCAGGGACAGGGCAGCCACCGCCACTCTGGGCAACCCGGACCAGGGCCTCCCCACCCTCACAGCAAAACATTTCTCCCTAAGATCTCATCTCAATCTCCTCTCTTTCAGCTGAAACCCATTCCCTTCGTCCCATCCCTGCAATCCCTGATCAGGATCCTCTTCCCAGCTTTCCTGCAGACGGATTTAGAAAGCCAGGTCTTAGCTGCCAGGCAGCATCTGCTTGGCCAAGCCTCTACCTCTGTGCTGCACTGTGGAACAGTAACAATAACTGTACTCTCCCTGCCTTCAGAACATCTCAGTTAACAACACTGAGGTCTCCTCTGCAGATAAATTTAGATGTCAGCTCTATTTTGCTCCTGACATCACAGGTGCTCACAGCCAGGGGAGAACAAAAAGTGCCAAGTGTGTTGACAGGAGGAGAGCACTCAGTGGGAGCTGCAGCTTATGCAAACTTGCACACTGCTTCCTGCGCTGCCCTTTGCAAGGCAAAAAACACAGCCCCATTGTTAGGAGTCAAAAGAGACTTAAATGTTGAAAGAGAAAGGCAGAGGCTTGGGGTATTTTTCAGGAGAATTCAGATGCAGTTTTGAAAGCCTTACATATTCCTGCACCTGGAGACACTGAATCACAGAATGGTTTGGGTTGGAAGGAACCTCAAAGCCCAGCCAGTCCCACCCCCTGCTATGGGCAGGCACACCTCCCACTGGATCAGGGGTTCCAAGCCCCATCCAACCTGGCCTTCAACACCTCCAGGGATAGGGCAGTCACCACTGCTCTGGGCAACCTGGGCCAGGGCCTCCCCACCCTCACAGCAAAGCATTTCTGCCTAAGATCACATCTCCATCTCTCCTCTTTCAGCTGAACCCCATTCCCCTCATCCCATCCCTGCACTCCCTGATCCAGAGCCCCTCCCCAGCTTTCCTGGAGCCCCTTTCAGTCCTGGAAGCTGCTCAAGGTCTCCCTGCAGCCCTCTCCAGGTTGAACAACCCCAACCCTCTCAGCCTGGCCTTATATGGGAGGTGCTCCAGCCCTCGAATCATCAGGACGCTGCAATAGTTTATCGCTATACACAGCCAAGCACTTTTACCCCTGACAATAGGTACAGGCTGTTCCAGGTATTGTTTCTACCCTATTTCAGAGGAATAAGCTACTTTCTCTCTTTCCTTGCTCGCATTTTAAAGCTCACTTCATGAACTCTTCCCTAGTGCGAGTCATTCATTAAAGACCCATACATTTTTAAAAGCCCTCTGATGAATACGCTGGCTCCTGACAGAACGAAACTCTGCCAGTTGGTGGCTTCAAAAACAAACAACAGAAAGTGTTTATCGTTGAGTAACAATCACCCAGGCAGGAGCCCATTAGCCAGCACAGACTTAATCTGGAATCATTACACATTTTAACGCACTGTGGGTAGCGTATTTATTGCAGGTGATTAGTGCTTGCCTCTCACAATGCTCTAACACAGCAGAGTGGGTCAAAACTGCCAGTGAACACCCACAAAGACACTCGCTGTGGGTCCTTCTTCTCAAAACAACAGATCATTTGTGCACCCAAAAGAGAACTGGATGTGGCAGTGCAGGCTTTTGTCACGCTATGAGTTAAATCAACGTGGAGGAGCCAGGGAAAGGTTTTACTAGGTAAGACACCGCGTGGCACACCGTAAATTCTCAATCTATGCCATGCAGTGCAGGAGAGAGGTAACGCATCGCCCTGGCTTTGGCAAAGCTGCCTTGGCTCATTCTGCTGGCGGTCCTGCCTTGCTGCACAAAGCCAGCCCTGGGGACAGCGAGGGGCAAATCTCACTCTTCTGCCCTTGAAGCAGCATTAATGGTGGTAGCAATGGGGCAAGGGGGAATGGCTTTAAAATGGAAGGGGGGAGATTTAGATGAGACATTCGGAAGAAATTCTTCACTGTGAGAGTGGGGAAGCCCTGGCCCAGGTTGCCCAGAGCAGTGGTGGCTGCACCATCCCTGGAGGTGTTGAAGGCCAGGTTGGATGGGGCTTGGAGCCCCTGATCCAGTGGGAGGTGTCCCTGCCCATGGCAGGGGGTGGAACTAGATGGGCTGTGAGGTTCCTTCCATCCCAACCCTTTCTGTGGTTCTATGTCCCAAAATCATTGCTTGCGGGGGACCTAGGAGTCCTTTCACAGTCTGGATCCAGATGGAATGACCTGTACCTCTTAGATGCAGAAAGAGCTGGCAGCTGAAGTTCTTTTGCAAACATCCCCGCTCTGGCTGCTCTGCCTTTCGTCTCACTGAACACACAATAACACAAACATCCATACTCACTTCCTGACAGGAATCTTCCCCTCTGCATTAAGCTGCATCTTCAGCTTCACCAGGCTGTGAAGAAAACCAAGATTATGAAAATACGTTAGAGGTCCTGTTAATGAAGGAGAAAGAAAACATACGCAATTGGGAAAACAATTTAAGAGCAGAAATTCAGAGTCCTAGAGACCCATCTGCTTCACCTCAGACAGAACATCTTCCTTGGGAAGGAGAAACAGGCAAGTTATGAGAGCTTAGATATCAGAAAAATGCCTCTGAAACAAGAGACAGAGATGAGATGATGGTATCTCCTATTATCCAGTGTTCCTCAGCAATCCCAGGATGTGATGATGGGAGACACATTTGAGGCTCAGCATTTCAGTTTCTCTGATACCACTTCTGTGCCTCTCAGCCCTCACGAAACACATGGACTAACTGCCAACTCCAACCTGTGCCCCAGGGCTCCTGAGCTTATGCAGGACTCATTTTGGACACACAGGCCAACTGCCAACCCCAAACTGTTGCCCGGGCCTCCCAAGCTGGCACAGGACTTGTTTTGGAGGCTGCCAAAGGACCTGGACACAAAATAGTCTCCCTTCTCACACAGACAGAAAGGGCAGTGCACAAACATCTCCAAGAACAAGGTTTGGCAGAAGTCCCTTACATTTTCTCCAGGAAGGTGTACCGAGAAGCATTGTAGGTGAGGGGATTCCGAACGATGGCCATGATATCCTCAGCCCAGCTCTGGGAACAAACACACATGCAGTTTAGAGGCAGACGGGCATTATGCAATTACACCAAGAAGAACATCCCAACAAACACAGAAAGGGCATGGACCCTGGGCTTGGCTCTTTCACCTTCCCACTGCCTACGTGTTCCAGCAGCAAAGACTTCCACACTGAGCCTTCCCAGTTGTCTCTTTATCCACACAAAGCACAGGAAGGACAATACTCAATTTCTTCCCCTCGCCCTTCTCCAGTCAAGGCAGAAATTTCTAGAACCATAGAGGTACCACACCTCAGAGGAACACAAATCTGCTTGTTTATAACCTTGGCAGGGTTCAGTTCCCTGCCTTTCCCTCTCCTTTCTTGCTCCCCGCTTAAACCTCCAGTGCTTCCCAGCACTTCCTTGTCCTCAGGATCCAAATACCTTGCCAACGTTCTCCTTGTAGGACACGAAGTTATGGAAAGTGAGGTCCACCATGTCAGGGCCGGATACAATAGTCAGTGTCTTAAGCAGGAAGGTGCTGTGAGGGTAATCCAAGTTAAAAACCTCTCGGAGCTTCTGGCACTGCAAAACAAACACAAGATCCATTGCAAACTTTGACACAAATTCACAGCAAGCTTTACAAGGGTTGTAAAGTTGTTCAATGTGATCTTCCTCTCCTTGGCTTTCCTTCTTATTCGTCTTTATTCTGGAGCCTGCATTACCTGGATCCTCCATGGCACAGACCTTGTGGCTGACATCCCTGCACAAAGATGCTGGTTTGGTCTGAAAAAGTCAAAGCTAGAGACAGCTCTTAAATAAATTCCTCTGAAACTTCAGCCTGAGCTTGCAGACAATCATAGAATCATGGAATGGTTTGGGTTGGAAGGGACCTCAAAGCCCATTCAGTCCCGCCCCCTGCCATGGGCAGGGACACCTCCCACTGGATCAGGGGCTCCAAGCCCTATCCAACCTGGCCTTCAACACCTCCAGGGATGGAGCAGCCACCACTGCTCTGGGCAACCTGGGCCACGGCCTCCGCACTCTCACAGCAAAACATTTCTGCCTACTATCACATCTCCATCTCCAGTCTTTCAGCTCCAAACCACTCCCCTCATCCTGTCCCTGCCCTCCCTGATCGAAAGCCCCTCCCCAGCTTTCCTGGAGCCCCATTCAGTCATGGAAGTTGCTCTAAGGTCTCACCAGAGCCTTCTCTTCTCCAGGCTGAACAACCCAAACTCTCTCAAGCCTGGCCTCGTACAGGAGGTGCTCCAGCCCTCGGATCACCTCTGTGGCCTCCTCTGGACTCCAACAGCTCCATGTCCTTCCTGTGCTGAGAACTCCAGAATGCAGCTACCTGCCTGCATCACATTGTGATTCCTATGAAGCAATTCCATTCCCACCACGGAACTTTCTCTTTACCTTTGAGCTGGACCAGCAGAAACTCCAAACCAGCTCAGCATCAGTCATTTTGATGTACCTGCACCAGCTCCCACGTAGAGCCACACAAAGAATTTCTAAAGAACTTTGCAGAATTTTTTCCACTGTATTTTTCCAGATTTCAGGAGCATTTGCTATTTTGACACATCTGTAGCCAACAAGGATCTTTAGGAAAAACAGGATGGGCTAGATTAATGACTCCGGACCTTCTGACTGCTGTCACTTCGTAATAGGGACTCTTGGACTCTGTAGTCCAAGAGGATCTGGAGGGAAAGAAGCAAGAAAGCAGTCGGCTGGCCAGAAGATTTGCCTATTTTCCAATAGCTAGGAAATTGTTAAAATGCCTCATTTGCGCTTTGTGAGCAATTCTCCTTTCCAGCAGTAAGCAGCACCCACACTTTTGCTTTTCATGACAAGTGGCAAAGCATTAGGACTTTAACTTAAATTTAACTTCACCTTGCAAACCTGCTGGCGATTGTTCAGCTTCCTTACCTCTAGCGCTGAGCATCAGATGAAGCAAAGACAATAGAGAACTTGTGGTTTGTGCTGAACTCATTTCCTGTATTTGT